>NC_045446.1:41279657-41439577 GCF_002776525.5 Piliocolobus tephrosceles
CTAGGTATTTTATTCTCTTTGAAGCAATTGTGAATGGAAGTTCATTCCTGATTTGGCTCTCTGCTTGTCTGTTACTGGTGTATAAGAATGCTTGTGATTTTTGCACATTAATTTTGTATCCTGAGACTGCTGAAGTTGCTTATCAGCTTAAGAAGATTTTGGGCTGAGACGATGGGGTTTTCTAAATACACAATCATGTCATCTGCAAACAGGGACAATTTGACTTCTTCTTTTCCTAGCTGAATACCCTTGATTTCTTTCTCTTGCCTGATTGCCCTAGCCAGAACTTCCAACACTATGTTGAATAGGAGTGGTGAGAGAGGGCATCCCTGTCTTGTGCCAGTTTTCAAAGGGAATTTTTCCAGTTTTTGCCCATTCAGTATGATATTAGCTGTGGGTTTGTCATAAATAGCTCTTATTATTTTGAGGTACGTTCCATCAATACCAATTAAATAAAATCTATTACAAATGTCTGGCACACTGACAGAAATATTGTGAGTGTTCAGTTAATGTCAATCTTTTTTTTCTACTCAACTCTGTAAGAAAATCCACTTATCTCTTCAATGAATCACATTTGTGATCTGTGTCTCAGTATGTGTCTTTTCTCTGTCCTTGGGACAACTTCCAGAGACATAGAATGGTTGTTCCTTAATAATTTTCACCAATTATTCTAGTTTCACTGGGGAGATAGTTTATGAAATCCCTCATGTCACAATTCAAAAAGTCTATCTTAAACTTATTTTTAAACTTTGTTCTTCCTGTAGCTTTTTGTGCAACTATTGGAAGGTCACACTGAACAGTGGAGTCAGACCAGGTGATCTCTAAATGATCAGACACTACATGCTGCTGGTATTCCCCACTGTGAGGACAGTGAATCCTTAGCAGCCATAAGGACACAAATCCACTCCCTGAAGGATGCACGGGCAAGCATGCAAACATACTTATGCACCCAGCTCTAACTGAACTGACAGGTATGTATTTCTTTACTATGACAACAATAAGAAGGTAATTTAAAATCTTTTGTTGTTGTTGTTGAGATGGAGTCTCGCTCTGTCCCCCAAGCTGGAGTGCAGTGGTGTGATCTCAGCTCACTGCAACCTCCACCTGCCAGGTTCAAGCAATTCTCCTGCCTCAGCCGCCCGAGTAGCTGGGACTAAAGCACGTACCACCACACCTGGTTAATTTTTGTATTTTTAGTAGAGACAGATTTTCCCCATGTTGACCAGGCTGGTCTTGAACTCTTGACCTCAAGTAATCCACCCTCCTTGGCCTTCCAAAGTGCTGGGATTACAGGCTTGAGCTACTGCAACTTCTATCTCCCATTTCACAGAAATTCCACGCTAGTTGATGCTCTAACCAAGACTTCAAAAACTTTCCTTTTCAGGGTATTTATTTTTCATTTTACTTTTTTGGATGGAAGAGAATATGACATTGCATACTTATAAAAGGATTGACAAGAAGGATTTGTAGTATTACAGGTTTTTTTTCCAAAACCATTTTAAGTCATAAGCCACTTCATGTGGACAGCTGCACTTGTCTCTTTTTACATTTGACATTCAAAGACCACAGAGCTTTGCTAATAAAAAGCAGAGAGGAAGCTTGTTTTTTCTAGCATGTTTAAGTCACAGGTCAGAGAGGAACTTGTTCCACCCAGAACCCATGGGAGGCCCTGAGAGGCTACCTCATCCATGACCTTTGCTAAAGGAATGATTCCTGGTAGTGAGCATTAGCTCGCCCCTTCCTCTGTGGGTATGCTGTCAATTTAACTAGCTTCGTAGATTCGCTCACTTACTGACTCCTACACGTCCACTTTTCAGTGATTGTTAAAAATCAAGCGGGTTAACATATCCATCACCTCAAATGTGTAACTTTTTTTGTGGTAAGAATATCTGATATTCACTCTCATAGCAATTTCTAAATGTACACCACTCTATTATTAACTATATTCACCATGCTATGCAACAGAATGAATAAAAAAAAAAAAAAAAAAAAAAACTTGACTTGCTGTTTAGATCTTTCCTGAACACTATTTGAGGTAGGTCAACAATCTGCTCATATTTAATAACTGTGGCAGTCAGAGGTTCAGATAACTGCAGACGTTTCCCAGAATTTATCTCTGTCACTTATAATTTACTAGAATGAGATGTGGCTGAAATTTATTAAACAATGTTTAATAGGAACTATATTGAGTGACTTGTATTGATGGTGTTTAATTATCATAACCTTGAGCCATTAGAATTATGATTAAATGAAGGAATTGTTTGTGGTGATTGTTACAAAACTCTGTGAATATAATAAAAATCATTATTGTGTAATTTATTTGAATGAATTGTACGTATGTAAATTATATCTCAATAAAACTGTTATAAAATCAGTCTGACTTATTCTTTCTTTTCTACCTCTGCAGGACAGAGAATCCATAAATATTCTAGTGCAATGTTATTCTCGCTGGGCCTTCATACCACACCCCCAAACCCTTCACCCCCCAACTTAAAACAAATAGAGACTTTTCCCCCATACCTGCCCCATCTGTTTTTGGCTTCTGAGATTGTTTTATCTATTTCTTTCCCTAAATAAAATGTCCTTCTTACACTAATTTACATGAATAAATTATTTAGTCATGGCATAAAAACTGAGAATCTAGTATGTGCCCAGCACTGAACAAGACATCAAAGACACTTTTTAAAATAGATGAGTAACAGAATTTTTAAAATTTATTTTCACGTGACTAGAAATTCTTTCAAAATTCTATAGCACTTTATCAGAGCATTTCTTATAGCCTTTATTATCTTCTACTGTGCCTTAAAATTGTTAGTATCTTTATGAACCTTTCTAGCTATTCTGTGGACTTCTAGTACAGAGACACACACATGGTATAGAAATTTATCCATTCTAAGGCCAGGCCCGGTGGCTTACGCCTGTAATCCCAGCACTTGGGAGTCTGAGGCAGGTGGATCAAGAAGTCAGGAGTTCAAGACCAGCCTGGCCAACATGGTGAAACCCTGTCTCTACTAAAAATACCAAGATTAGCTGGGCGTGGTAGTGCACACCCATAATCCCAGCTACTGGGGAGGCTAAGGCAGGAGAATGGCTTGAACCCAGAAGGCAAAGGTTGTAGTGAGCTGAGATCGTGCCACTGCATTCCAACCTGGTTAACAGAGCAAGACTCTCTCTCTCAAAAAAAAAATCCATTCTATAAATTAGTGTATGTTTCTATGCATTCTTTTCTTTAATTCAGAAAAAAAAAAAAAAAAAAAAAAAAATTATTCAATACCTAGAATCTTAGTGGTCCAATTTCATAAACTTTTCGGCATAGTCATTTATTCTTTTTTTTTTTCTTTTGTCTTGGTGGGGGGGTGGAACGAACTTTCACTCTTGCTGCCCAGGCTGGAGTGTAATGGCACAATCTTGGCTCACAGCAACCTCCACCTCCTGGATTCATGTGATTCTCCTGCCTTAGCCTCCCGAGTAGCTGGAATTATAGGCATGAGCCACCACCACTAGCTAATTTTTGTATTTTTAGTAGAGACAGGTTTTTTCCATGTTAGCCAGGCTGGTCTCAAACTCCTGATCTCAGGTAATCCAACCACCTCAGCCTCCCAAAGTGCTGAGATTATAGGCATGGGCCATTGCATCTGGCCTTATTCATATTTTTTATTCATATGATAAGTAACTTTTGAATACAAAGCATGTGATTGGCATTGAATTAAACAATGACAATATAAAGATGAATAAGACCTAATCTTTTACTTAATATAAATTAGTATAAATTGAAATAGAAACAAATCTATATCAAGTAAAAACATTGCCAAAAAGTATGTAAAAGGCAAAATGGCTTACAAAGGAGATATTGATTTTATTTATGAGAAAAACTTTGATGAAGAAGGTGACACTGGCAGGGTTAGATGGGGAGACATTATAGTCAGATGGAAGGAACAGATCCAGAATCAAGGTGAGAGCCTGGTATAATTGGAAACTTTCAAATATGTTGTGATACTGAAATACAACTGCAAAAGATGTTTAAGGAAATGGTAGGTGGAGAAGACAAAGAGGCAGTGTCTATGTCATGAAAATCCTAGTATGTCACACTAAAGATATTTCAACCTGGGAAGTCAGAGAACTCTTCAATCCTCCAAATCTCATAATGTTTTATATTGATCACTATTAAAAGTGTTTATAATACATTGAAAGCATTCTGGTGGACATTACTAATTTTATACTGTATTCAAGTTTGCAAAAACATTATATTAATTTTCTATATTATATTGACTTCAAAGCTAATGCACCAGACTTGAATCTCAGCTCCTCTATTTACTAGGTGGGTGACCTTGAGCAAGTTATCTAAATTCTCTGTGTTTCAATTTTGACATTTGTAAACTGGCAGTGACTATGCAATGAACGTTTTCCTGGGGAGGAAATTGTATATATATACATATATATACACACACACACACATATGAGTGTGTATATATATAATACATATGTGTGGGTATATATATACACATATATATGTGTGTGTGTATATATAAAGCATATTGAACAGTGCTAAACATGTTGTGAGTGTGATACAATTTCAAAATTCCCTGACCATAATGAAAGTGACTCTTTATCTTCTAACATGTTGCTGTAAGGAAAAAACAGTGTTTTATCAGCTTGCTATATATAGCAATACAACATTTAAGCGGGATTATATGTGATTGTTGTCACTTTGGTTTATTGGCTGAAATATGTTTCAGAAAGCTTGAAACTTTTCACAGCACATATGTCCTATTTATTATTGATTTAAGTAGATACATAAAATCATGGGAGAGGATTATACCCTTGTCAAGACTGTACTATATCACTTTCTATTTGAAATCTGTTTGGATTAACATCATTTTGATTTACAACCCCTATTTCTAAAACTAGTACCTACTTAGTTAAGAGAACACTTAGTGAAGAGAATAATCTGTTCTCTTAACTGATTTCTCTCTGCTTATTATTATGAATTCCTAGTAGAGCCAATTGAATTCCTCTTGAGTCTTTATACACAGTGTGCCTACTCTCATCTATAATAAAATGGTAAAAAAATAAAGTAACATGAATTTAGAAAATGTATTGCAGGATAACTATGTGCCAGATACTGTATAAATTGCTGTGTATTCCTTTCAAGTTTAACCCTGTAACATTTTTATTGACAAACTACAGTTATAATTTCAGTATTATGAAGAAAAAAACTGAAATAATGAGAAAGTAAATAACTTGCTCAAACCTACAATATTGTTTTACTTTGTAAGATCTTTCATCTTCTAAAATTTTCCTGTGCACACACAGGCTTATCTAGTCAGGATGTTCTTTCAAGGAGAAGATAGGACATAAGTGGGTGCCCAAAAGAGATTCAGTTATTAATAGTTACAAAGGCAAAGTGGGTACTAACTTTAGAAGTAAGGGCCTAAGTAAAAATTATGTCAGTCTAAATGTCAAGACGTATTATAAAATTATTTTTAAATTAGACTAACAAAGAAGAGAGACCAGACATAGACACATAAACACATACTGGTTTCTGACAACAAAGATGTTACATCAATGCAGAAGGGAAAAGATGGATTTTCAGTAACTAATGCTGAGCAATTGGATATTGTTATATCTTGACCTCTATCTCGTACTATACACGAAAGTATTATCTGAAGTATTTTTAATTTAAATATGAAAGGTTAAAAAAGTAAAGCTTTATAATAAAATACAGGAAACACACAAAATAATTTCCTATATTATATATAATGTAATTACAGCTAAAGTTGGGTTCATAACTACCATCTTTTTGCTTGTTTTATACCAGCAAACCTGCTTTATGTTAATTTTCCCTTTTTGCCTTCTTTTGAATAATCAAATGTTCTCACTTCCATTAATTTTTTTAAGTATAAAATCAGTTTCAGTTTCTATTTTTTATTAGTAGCCTTAAAGATTATAACATAAATCTTTGACTTATAAAACCAATAACAATTTTTACTTTGTCTTGGTAATGCTAAAACATTATAACCCTTTAGTTTCATTTATTTCTCCTGTATTTTCATTATTGTTGCCAAACATAATAACTGTATATCAATTTTAAAACATACAAGATACTGCTATTGTTTTTATACCTTCAATATCTGATTTAGGTATTTGTATTTGCCCACATGTTTGTTTGCACTATCCTATTCCTACTATTTTTCTTCAATCCGTGTTTCTCCTTGGGGATCATAGTCTTTCCGTCTCAAGAGCTCCCTTTAATATGTCTTTCAGTGTTGGTTTGCTATCAATAAATTATCAGTTTTTGGGCTGAGTGTGGTGGCTCATGCCTATAATCCCAGCACTTTGGGAGGTTGATGCAGGTGGATCATCTGAGGTCAGGAGTTAGAGACCAGCTTCACCAACATGATGAAACCCCGCCTCTACTAAAAAATATAAAAATTAGCTGGACATGGTGGCTGTAATCCCACCTATTTGGGAGGCTGAGGCAGGAGAATTGTTTGAACCCGGGAGGCGGAGGTTGTAGTGAGACGAGATCACGCCATTGCACTCCAGCCTGGGTGACAGACAGAGCAACACTCCATTTCAAAAAAAAAAAAAAAAATCAGTTTTGGTACATCTGAAACAATTATTTTGGTTTCATTTTTAAAGATTATATTTTCTTGGTATGAAATTTACATTGGCAGTTATTTTCTTTTAAAACTTTCAATATGTAATCCACCTGCCTGTCTTCCTGTCCCTGTAATTTCTATTGGTGAATCAGCTGTAGCTCTTATTGCTGTTTCTGAAACTTGGTGCATTCCGCCACACCCAGATCATTTAAGTATTATGTTTGTCTTTGTTTCTCAACAGTCTCCTATGATGCACTGATGTGTTATTTTATTTGTATTTGTTAAGTTTGAGTTTTAAAAAGTGAGAAAAATGTTTGGTTATTATCCCTTCAAATATTATTTCTTCTCACTTTCTCTCTTCTGAGGGAACTCCATTTAGACATTTGTTAGACTTTTACACTTTTACCCAAAATTCTCTCAAACTTATTTTTATATTTTCTTTCTCAACTTCATGCTTCAGTATAATATTCTGTATTAATGCATTTTAATTATTCTGTTTTGTGCTGCATTTGATCTCCTGTTAGATCCAAAATGTAACTTATCTTCATTTCAGATGATATGTCTTTTAATTTTAGAATTTTCATTTTATTTCTTGTTTGACATTCCAATTCTTCATCTTTTATTGTTTACTTCTATTTGTGCCTATGGTAAAGTATATTTCAAATTCATTGCCAACTACTAATAAAATTACATCATTTCATTTATTGTTTTTGTCTGTTTTTAATATTAGTTTTTATTGAAGTACTCTTATATTTTGTTATTAATGGTAATTCTTGATTGGCAGAAATTCTTGATGGCCTATAAAACAATTACAAGGGCTCCAGATGTTATATGCTTCCAGAGAGGGTTTACTATTTCCTCTGCTAGGCTAACAGAGTAGAAAAATTTTGTCACAGTCAGTTTGGGAATGTGATCAGTCAAGGACTGTTCATAGCACTGTAAAGTTTAGTTATTTATTCCTAGCCATTTGTAATATTAAGTGATAGCTCAGTGTCCTCTACAGGGCTTCTCCCTATGATAGATCCCCACCTTTAATTGTTGTCTCTTAAGATTATCAACATTTCATTCTGTATATTAGTAGAATTGTGTTTAATTTTTCAGTCTCCACAGAAAAGCCCCAGATTTCAACAAATGTCCTGAGGGTTAATTCAGGCATGTTTTTAAGACAAGGCATATATCTTCAAAAATCTGTTTTTTGTTGTAGGTGGTTTTGTTTACTTTTTATTTTTTTGTATCTGTTTGTATCCCATTCAACAGCCCTATAAAATTGCAAACCTTGGATCTCAGCCCCTGCGTGCTGGCAGAATTGGCAAATCCCCAAGGGGGAAAAAAAGGCTACCAAATTAAGCATACCTCCCTGAGATTCTCGCCACTTCTGTGAATTGTTCCTTAAGTTTTTATTTTGTCAGCACCTAATCACTGTACTCATATAAATAATTCTCTATTTTATTCATTTTTTTTCCTGTTGCTTTTGGTGGGAATAGTAGTCTGACACTATTCAGTCCATCCTACTCTCTAAAAACATTATGAACTGAAAATTTTTATTTCTGATGAATTATTCTATTATCTTTTGAAGAAAACTAAATTACATAGTATGAAATATGCCAAACAGAACACTGAAAATGTGTCCATCTATATAAAAAGACCACAACAAAATTAAATAGATACAGTAGTCAGCCCTTATCCTCAAGGGATACATTCTAAGACCCTTAATAAATGTCTGAAACTATATAGTAAGCATGAATCTCTTTCTTCCTCCACAAGTTCATAAATAGCAGATTTATTCTTACCATAGATCCTGGTAACTTCAGCTTATGACTTTTTCCCTTCCCGTACACTGAGAGCTTTCACCTTTTTACTTAAAGAAAGCACTTTACTGCTTCTCTTTGGAAAATCCAAATTGCCAGCATCACTCCAATTGTGCTTTGGGGCCATTATTAAGTAAAATAAGGATTCCTTGAATATAAGCACTGTAAAACCTTGTCAATCTGATAACTGAAATGGCTACTAAGTGACTAATGGGCAGGTAGCATATATAGTGTGGGTATGCCAGGCCAAAGGGTGGTTCATGTCCCAGGCAGGAGAGATTGAGATGGCAGAAGATTTCATCATATTATTCAGAATGACACACAATTTAAAATTTATGAATTGTTTGTTTCTGAAACTTTCCCTTTAGTATGTTCAGACCCTGGTTGACCATGGATAACTGAAACCACACAAAGCAAAACTGCAAATGAGGGTACTACTGTATTTATATAATTCTTATTGTCAAATCATATTATTCTGCCTAACTGAAGTATCTATAGGGAAAATACCAATTCATAACTTTTAAGAATGCAAAGGTTCAGAAATTATAATTCCAAAATGATATTTATTTCTACAATACTAAAGTACATTAGCACATTTCCATTTCAATACAACTCAGGAGCTTTGAGTTAACTTGAAAATCTATCTCCATAATCACATAGAAAATATTTTTGAATTTGTGTGAAAATAAAGTCCCAAAAGCAGCTTCCTGTATCTGCATAAATTAGAAGTAAAACACAAACTGCAAACTTTGCACAAAAATCTAGCTTTATAATTATTTGATACCTATTCAAATAAATAAGAATCCTTTAACAATGAATTATTTTATGTTTATGCACTATTTTATGTTCTTAAGATGTAGATTTATAAAGAATATAATTCAGAAATAAACTTTTTATGTACCTATCATTTTATAAAAACTCCATCATTATTAAATAATTGAACAGTACAATTAATATTTCATAAGTACAGGTAATGTTTATAAACAAAAGGAGAAAATAAATAATTAGCTTTTTATTTTATGGTTTTTGAAGGTGTTTTTATTTTTAAATTTATTTTATTTTTAATTGACATAATAACTGTACATATTTATGAGGTATATGGTGATGTTTTGATAAATATAATGTATAGTGATCAGATCAATATGAAATATGCTAAAGAGAAAATGTACCCATCTATATAAAAAGGCAACAACAAAATTAAATAGATACAGTAGTCTGCCCTTATACTCAAGGGATATATTCTATAGATATAGATATAATTAGCATATCCATCATCTCGATCACATATAATTTCTTTGTGTTGGGAACATTCAATATCTTCCTTCTAGCTATTTGAAACTACATGCTATTGTTAACTTTACCCATCCAACAATGGTAAAGAACACTAGAACTTATTTCTTCTATCCAACTGTAATATATTTAGAATTTTAATATGAAGATTCTGTGTTTTGCCTGAAGTTCTTCCTCTTTTTTTTTTTTTAAGGCAGTTGTAAGTTCTGATACTGAATTCATTTTGAAAAAAACAATAAAAAAAACTTCTGTTATTTGTATTTAAACAAACAAAAATTGAATTTTGTAACTTATGAAAGTTTAACTTAAGAAATATGTGCATACAAATGAGGCAAGGAAGAAAGTTATTCAACTTCTTCGCAGATAGTCAATAGTTGCAAAACTCTTCTTCACTGTCATACTCATGGCTAATTAAACCTCAGTTTTCTCTTTTACAAAATAGGGATAACTATAGATTATATTTTATTCAATTAATGAGGCAATTTACACAAATATAAAGAAGTAGCACATAGCTTGACTCACAATAAATATTATAATTCCTGTTACTATTACTTTTGTTATTACTGTTACTTATCTATTTCAAATTTGACACAGTGGTTAACTAAAATCTCATTAAAGCATGTAAAACTAAAACTGACGCAATTTATATAAAAAGAAGTAAGAGGAAGTATACTAGGGCAACTGATCAAGTCACAGAAATCAGAGATCTTTACATTTTATCTGCACCTATTGCTGCCTCTATAAGTTGCCTTCTATTTTTGAAGAGTTTCCATAAAGTGCCATAGTTCTCATTTTTTTACAAGATTTCAAAACTAAGCAATAAGTATAGAAAAAGTATTGATATGCTGGGGGATAAATAATTATGACACTATATGAAATTTATGAAGCATGATCAGATATTATTACATGAATCCCTAAAGCACCATGGCATACTAGTTTTATTTTATTATTATAGACAAGGAAATAACTACAGAGAGGTTTACTAACTTGCCCAAATTTATATAGCCAGTAAATGTAAAGCCTGAATTTTTCTTAGCCCAAGCGATTGTGTTTGCTACACTCTTTTATTTTTATTATTTTTTATTTTATTTATTTTTGAGACAGGGTCTCACTCCATTGCCCAGGCTGGTGTGCAGTTGTGTAATCATGGCTCACTGCAGCATTGATCTCCTGGGCTCAAGTGATCCTTCCACCTCACTCTCCTGAGTAGCTGGGATTACAGGCATGTGCCACCTGTCCTGGCTAATTTTTTTATTTTTTGTAGCGTTGGGATCTAGTTATGTTGCTCAGGCTAGTCTTGAACTCTTGGGTTCAAGCAGTCTTCCATCCTTGGTCTCCTGAAGTGCTGGGATTATGGTGAGCCCCTGTGCCTGGCCTGCTGCACTCTTAATTACCAACTCTCTTCCATTCCCAATACAACTCAATTCTTTGGCTTAGCAACTTTTACATACGTGTTTCACAGTGCATGCGGTTCAAAACCATAGATGAAAATAATAATATTCAATTATCAACCTTCAAAAGCTTAATATTTCATATTATCTAATTTACTTAACAATTCAGTCAGACACACCAGTGAGTGCTATTTGAAAAAAAATAATTTCATAAACTCACACAAGAATAGGCTTGGGTACTTTTTTGTTTGCTTTTAATGTTCTTTCTCTTTCTTTCTTTTTTTGAGACAAGGTTGTTGCCCAGACTGGAGTACAGTGGTACGATTACAGTTCATTGAAGCATTGACTTCCCGAGCTTAAGCAAATCTCTGGCCTGAGCCTCCCGAGTAGCTGTGACTACAGGTGCACGATAACACACCTGGCTAATTTTTTATTTTTTATTATTATCATTATTTTTGTAGAGATGGGGTCTCACTATGTTGCCTACATGGGTCTCAAACTCCTGGGCTCAAGGGATCCTCTCACCTTGGGCTCCCAAATGGCTGGAATTACAGATGTGAGACACCATGCCCAGCCTAATTAAAAAAAAAAAAAATCTGTAGAGACAGGGTCTCACTATATTGTCCAAGATGGCCTTGAACTCCTGGGCTTAAGTAATCCTTCTACCTATGCCTCTCAAAGTGCTGGTATTATAGGCATGAGCCAGCATTCCTGGCCTGATTATTTTTTAATGTCTCTATATAACATCAATCTTTCTGGAACACCATAGGAAAGCATAACATATGACAAACTTGATTAATTTATTTAATCTTGAAACAATTGAAAGTGCATGACTTTTTCAATTTGTCATATTCAGATTTCATTCAGCATTAAAATACTCCCCATTTAAAAGAAAAACACCCAAGACAATCATAATACTCAAGTTAAAATAATGAAACAAATTGTAAGAGCCTTATATATATTTTATTGTTTTTCTATTATTTTTATCTTGGAAATACTGGAAGTATTTATTAACCCCTCATAAAAAACTTAGGAAATGTAGAATAAGTTATAGTCCTCAGAGCACAAAGCCAGATAGAATGTAAGATGCATTAAGAAATAAGGGGTCACTGAGAAAGAAACTGTCTATTTTGCCCTATCCTATTAGCCCAAAGTATAATTATTTTGAATGTATAGATTTGATAATATTTTGAAATTGAAATATATCACCTTAGAATGTTAGCCCTTAATGGCACTGTTAACTGTTGCTTTACAAACTGAGGCTTTTTTTTTTTTTTTTTTTCTGAGACAGAGTTTCATTTTTGTTGCCCAGGCTGGAATGCAGTGGCGTGATCTCGGCTTACTGCAACCTCCGCCTCCCGGGTTCAAGCAATCTCCTGCCTCAGCCTCCTGAGTAGCTGAGTAGCCGTCACCATACCAGGATAATTTTTTGTATTTTTAGTAGAGACAGGGTTTCTTCATGTTGGCCAGACTGGTCTCAAACTCCTGACCTCTAACTGATGCATATTAAGCAAATGGTAAAATTTGAATATATTTTAGCAACTATCATTAGCTATTATACAATGCTATAAAGTGATTTACTAAGGTAAATAATCTTAAGAATTTATAGCAGAAATTTTCTCTATAAATTGAAAAGGAGGAAAAAAATGCACAATTCAAAAATTACATAAAAAGTATGTCATTTAGTTAGCCAGTAACTATTTCGTTGAAAATAAGATTCATACTTCAATTATAGAGAATCATTTGATTTTTAGAGTATACTCAGCCATAAAAAAATGCAGAGGTTAGGGCAACAATTTGTTGCTGTAAAAGACATCCAAACTGATGGATTTTGAAAGCCAACTCTTCCAATTTTATTTATGCCATGGAACTAAAACAAATCTCATTTTAAAAATACAAAACATAAAACTTTATTTCCAATAAATACCTTTATAATAATAAAATTCAAAAGATTCTATTTGTGCCAGCACCTCTTTTACAAGAAATCAATTTTCTCTCCAAAAGGTAAATCTAATGAAAAGTGTGGATTTGAGGTTTTTATGTCACTGCTAGCAACACAGCTAAATGGATTTGACACCTTTTGTAATTTAGCTCATGAGAAAACTGAACCCATTCTTTCATTACTTATTTATTTCTGTAAAGAAAAATTATTGGCAGGATAAAAAGTGTGACTTAAAGTCAGCAAACCTTGGTTCTAGCCTTCATTTATGCCAGGAATTACCAGGTGTTTGACTTTGTATCCATCACAAATTACAAGTTTTAGTAGTGCTGTGGCTTGAATTTCTCCTTCAAATTTGCTGTATTGAAAACATACTCCCAAAATCCATACACTGATGGAAGGTGGGGCTTTGGGGAGGTAATTAAGATTAGATGAGATCATCAGGACAAGGCCTTCATGATGGGAGTGGTTGTCCTATAAGAAGAGAAAGAGGGGCCTGAGCTCACATAAACCCTCTTGCCTTTTTGCCATGTGATGCCTTTTTGCCCTCTGCCATGTTCAAATACAGAAAGAGGGCCCTCATGGGATGCCAGCATCAGGCTCTTGGACCTCTCAGCTGCCAAAACCATGAGCTAAATACATTTCTGTTCATTACAAATTATTCAGTCTATGGTATTCTGATATAGCAACAGGAAATGGACTAGGACAAGTATCTCCTCAGTATAACAGCACAAGGACTTCTGTATCAGAAAAGCTTGAGTTCTAATGTAGGCTCTGTGCCACCCTTCTGTGACACTTGGGAAGTAATTTAATAGTGCTAAATGTCAGGTAATTCATCTGTAACTCTATGTAGTAGGGTTCCTGTGAGTATGAAATAAGATAGATTTCCTGACTCTACTTTTCCATAGCATCCTTTGCTTCCCTTAAGGAATACTCGCCACAATTGCAATTAAATGTTTCATGTATCTGAAGCTCTGGTCCTTAGAATAGTATCTGAAAAACGAGACATATAATAAAGCAATTATATGCTTTGTTCTATTGATTACGTGTGAAGTATTTAACAGTTTCTGGCATGTAATAAAAGTTAATTAAATTCAGTTATTATTATTTATTGTTCCTCCATAAGTTAGTGTGGTTAGGCAAATTATTCTTCCAGAAATAAAGAATGGTAGTTGAAAATTTTTATTCTATAAAAGGTATTTATTCAAAATTGTTTATTTAGTATCTCCTTTGTACTGAACATTATCCTTGGGATGGAATTTGAAAATACTAAGAATATATGTTGTGTATTTTTTTCATTCAATGCGGAAACCATTACCCCTTTTCTGAGAATTACCTATTCTATAAAGACACAGATGAGCCTTTAAACAGTCAGATTCTTACCACATGACTCCACCTCTAATTGTCACAGGAGATTAACAGGGTGGACATCTGATCCTACTAACAAAGAAATGTCTCTCTCAAGAGATGATTATTTAGTCTCAGTAGGAAAATAGATGACTCTTTTGAGCCATGGCTGAGATATTTTCTGGCTCTCACAGAAAAAAAAAAAAAAAAAAAAAAAGTTGATAGAAATGGAGAAATGAAAACAGACAATGCAGAATGAAAAGAGACATGCAAAAGCAAGAGGAGACTAAATAAATTACTGAAATACTTTCAGGTCAGCTTTTAACTTTTTTATGGGACTGACTCATTTCTTACTCTTGGACTTCCTGAAATACCTTGTATACTTAAAACCTTACAATAAATTCCTATGCCAGTTGCTTAGGATTTGTTCTTTCTAATCAAAAGAGTTACACTTTCAAGCTCATTTATTCATTTTCAAAAACATAGGGATCCCAATATAGAAGTGTGAATGTCACAGTCCGTTTTCTCTGGCACCTAAAAATTTTTAAAAATCTAATTTACCATCTGCTATCATTGTTCTTGTTAGTGTGTATGTCCTTAAAATGATAGATAATATTTTTGCTGCTATGATTTCCTTCTAAAATATTAATCATAGATATCATTGGCTTTATTGTAATAAAGTAAGTATGATTTACTAAGTATCATTGGAAAATTCTGAATAACGTTAGTCTTGTTAACTTCCTAATTCATTTGGACAAATTGTCCAAATTTGTCGGTTGAGTGAGAGTCAGTTGAGTGTCAAATGGAAGCATTTTAATCCAACTTATTCTGAATATCAAGAAACGAAGGCTTGAGGAAGTGCAATAATTTCAGTCTGTTCAAAACCCTTTGCACCTCACCACATTCACATTTCCCTTGCGTTGTGAATTATTTGTAGACATCTGTTAATCATTACAATATGGTGAGTCATATTCTCTAAATGTATGTATCTTTTAATCTGCTGCGAATAGTCATTTACACAAAGGTTTCTAGGTTTCAGTGAAAAAATTTGAGTGTGGAAACCTTGTGATATTGCATTCGATGTGAATAAAGTTCTTAAACTGCTTTCTTTCTAATTAGAACCAACTCAGGGGATCAGAAGGAAAAGGACTATTATGTACCATAAAATTCTACTAGGTAGACCAGTATATTAATTGTATTCATGAATTATTAAATTTTTTCAGACAGAAAGTCTTCATGGTGTAGTCAGTGGAAAATTCACAGGAAAGGAGCTGTGGGCACCGTGTTTGTTGTCTACCTTTGCCATTAAGTTGCTAGGTGCTGGGAGGAATTGACACTGTCAGAAAAGAATATATGATTTCAAAAATCACTTCCAACTCTGAAAGTTCTTTTTATGATAAAATAAATAAAGTTCTAAGATATTTGCACAACCAAATTTTATGTTTATTCATCTCTTTAAAGCACTGCAATTTTACTATTTCATTTGCCTTTCTCCATTTTTACTTTCAATAACTGTATATTCACCAAAGCAACCTTAAATTAGTCCAAATGGTTTTAAAATGACTGATAACCAAATAGTCAATTACAGATGGGGCTCCTTTGTACTGGGATTCATTTGCATGATGAATCTGCTATTTATTGTTAATACAATAAGAAACTACCAAATAAGCATTGAGATTTGCCAAAATCATTGAATACTATTTAATTTACTCATTGTTCATAGCTGTCACACCTGTACTTATAGCTAGTATTAGTTTAGCTAGTATTAGTTGATTTCAGCAGCATTCTTACCACAGAATGTTCTAAATTTAAATTAAGTTTGATATTCCCAGAAGCAGCTGATATATATAATGTTAATTTGTTTGTGTTTATATAGTTCAGTTTTTCTTTAATTAATGAGTTCAGGCAATTTCTAAAGGAATCTGTATAAAATGAACATGTTTCTTGAGATTTCCGTTGTATAATTAGACATAGTTGCTGCAGAAAATTATTCTAGTTCGTAAGTTAACAATTATACCTTGGATTATTATTTTCATTTAATTAAAGTCACATAAGATTTACATTTTAGTGACATTCTCAGTATTGAAAAAAAGAGGAATCATAAAATAAAACTTTGTTAGAAGTTTCTTTAACTTCTCAGAAAATGAAAAAGAAATGTTTTCCTTATTTAATTACAAAATATCTCAGCTCTTTTTTAAAAAATGGAGTAATGATATACTGGAATAATTTGAAAGAAATAATATTTAGCAGTTTAATTTTGTGGAGCTTGAATAGTATACAAGGTCATTTTGAATGAAAGATTTTTAGTATAATGGCTACATAAGGGTCCAGGGGAAGAGATTCTTCTATCAACATTTTGAGAAAATTAAAATTCTTTTAAATCACTTCCCTCCTGTGCTTTCACATACTTAGCAGAATATAATGAATGGCCTTATAAACCAATGCTCATGTCTATAGGTATTCTGTGTTTATGTGAAGATTGTGGCATATCTCTGAACTCAATCTTTTTGTTTATTCTTATACTGAAACTATTTGCTAAATAGGCTATCAGCCCTGTCCATAAAAAATAGGCTGGGTCTGGGTGGAATTTTAACATTTAGAGAATAAAGGTTATTACTAAAAATCCCATTTTCTTTTTTTTCCTCCAAGGTTTAACTCTCCATTTATTTAAGTGATCTTTAATTTCACTCAGCAATGTTTGGTAGTATTCGGTATATAGATGTTTCATATCTCGTTAAAATTTATAGTATTCAGTGTACAGATGTTTCATATCTATATCAAATTTCTTTTCTACAATTTTTATTTTAGGTTCAAGGGTACATGTGTGAGTTTGTTATATAGGCAAAGTGTGCCACAGAGGATTGGTATACAAATTGTCACCCAGGTAATAAGCATATTATCTGATAGGTAGTTTTCAATCTTCACTCTCCTTCTATCCTCCACCCTTAAGTAGACCCCAGTGCCTATTGTTCCATCTTTGTGTCCATATGTACTCAACATTTAGCTCTCACCAAAAAGTGAGAACATGCAGTGTTTGGCTTTCTGATCCTGCAGTAGTTCACTTAGGATACGCCGCATCTTTGTTGCTGCAGAGGACACGATCTAATTTTTTTTTTTTATGGCTGGCTGGTATTCAACGATGTATATGCCCCACAATTTCTTTATGCAGTCTACTGCTGAGGGGCATTTAGACTGAAGAATTCCTTTTTCCTGATATTGACATACATTCTCAGAGCCAAAATGATCCTGAGGGTTTTTTTGTTGATGTTGTTTTTTTCAAAAAAAAAAAAAGGTAAAATGCATGGGGAACAGCTAAGTATTTGGGCCAACTTGACCATAATTCATAATTATGAATTATGAAATTCATAATTGCAATATTTTATATTTTAAAATATCTTCAATTTGTATTTCAATTGGTTCATTACAACAAAGCATTGCATTTAAATATGTAGAGATTTTATTTTTGCTTTTACTTTTATATTTTAAGTTTTATTAATCGAACATTTTGTCATTACTTAAATGAGCTAATTTTCAACATCATTTAACAAAACCTCTTATTTTTTCCTTTGCATAAAGGAAACCATGTGAAAATACTTTAGTTTTTAATGTTCAACAGAAAACCCAAATGACTTTAATTATACAGTCATACAGGAATCTTCCTCCTGACCAGTCAAGTATATTCAAATGCTTAGTAACATATTCTAGCAATATTAAATACATAATTATGAATTTTTAAAAATTATTTGATTCCATGTATTCTTGAAGGTAGATCACTCAGCTATTTAAGAGTAAAATTCAACTGCATATTTTTATTTATATTCCTTTAGTTTCTCCAAAATAATGTACTTTTGGATGGCCAAGCACAAAAGTGTCTAAAGTTAATTCGTTCTATTAGAGATCTCTTAGAGGGGCAGAACTAGTAGGATATATATACGTATATGTATATACTGTATATATACATATTATCTATATATACACACACACACATATATATAAAGGGGAGTTTATTAAGTATTAACTTACATGATCACAAGGTCCCACAATAGGCTGGCTGCAAGCTGAGGAGCAAGGAGAGCCAGTCCAAGTCCCACAACAGAACTTGGAGTCTGATGTTCAAGGGCAGGAAGCATCCAGCACAGGAGAAAGATGTAGGATGAGAGGCTAGGCCCATCTCTCCTTTTCATGTTTCTCTGCCTGCTTTATATTTACTGGCAGCTGATTAGATTGTACCCACCAGATTAAGGGCGGATCTCTCTTCCCCAGCCCACAGACTCAAATGTTAATCTCTTCTGGCGATACCCACACAGACACTCTCAGGATTAATACTTTGGATCCCTCACTCTAATCAAGTTGACACTCAGTATTAATCATCACATGCATATTGAGAAATATACTTAATTACGTTCCCTTCATAAAAAGTTTTTCCCATTACTAACATTTCCTGAAATTTGTACCATGCAGAGATATCAAGTAATTTATTCCATAAAACTTCCCATTAGTACATTTAGAAAACCATGATAATAGTAGAGGGAAAATTGGTGTTTCTTAAAAGCAACTACCCATCATGTGAGGTTTCTATATCCTCCTTAAATGCTTGGCCTTAAGAATCTTTAAGGCCAAACTCTTTGCAACTTAGTAAAAATATTGGAAAGACCATTAGTCGTCCAACAGCCCCAGAGCTGTTGTCTATTAAACACTTTTTCATCTATATTTAAACTGCATAAATATAATCTCAATAAGGCTGCTTAGCTTCATAATTATACAGAAAATATTATGTCATTGAAAGATAATATAAAAGTGAAAGAGCCCCATGGTATATTATGTGATATTCTCCACCTGATACACATACATTATACAGTATACAGACAGAATGCTCATGAGAACTGAGAAGAAACAAAGAAGACCAGACATGAAAATATAGCACTGGAATGATGTTGATAAAAACATAGTGGCATTGCTGAGAATGGTTTAGCAAAGCAAACTTGAACTTTTTCTGCAGTTCAGTATAAAATAATAAATTTAAAAATTAAAGTTACATGTATTGGTCACATCTGGAAGGCACTAGGCTAAGCATTTTATTTGCATTATATTTAGTTTCTTATTTAATAAAATCAACAGCCATTACAGATACAGCAAATAGTGTACATTATAGAGATACAAATATTGTTCTCTTTTTACAGATCAGAATCTCAAAAAAAGAGAAAGTAAGTAAATAGTCCATGATCATATGATTAGCAAATGTGCGAACGCTATTCAGTCTACTTCCAAAGCCCATAAGCACCAACAGGATGTACTATTTTTCACAAACTTTTTCTGTATAAATATCCAAAATCATAAACCCATATAATCTCAAGCTTAATAAAGTTTTAATGGTCATCAAATACAACCCTCCATTCAGTTGATTGAATTATATTCTAACACACCAATATCCATCACTTCTTGTGTTGCTTATTATTTGTCGTTTTATCCTTAGGCAGTTTTTCTCTGATCTTCAATATTATTGAATACTATTCAACAATGTGCCAGATATTCATCCAAGTCCTAAACATTTAATAATAAGACAAGAGACATGGTTACTGTTCCAATGGAACTTAACTTTCTAATAAAAGAGACAAAGTCAACAAGGTTTTGTGATAGAGATTGGGAGCTATTTTAGATTGGAGGCCAGAGGTCTCTTTAAGGCCATATACATTGAAACAGTTATATCAAGAAAAAGCCAACCACATGAAGATAAGGGTAAAAAAACACTCAACAACCCCCAAAATTTTCTAAGGCATATAATTAAATTGACATATTTTAGGAAAAGAAATATGCCTGCATATCTGGAGCAAGGTGATGAATGGGAAAACATCAAGAAATTTTGCAGATGCAAACAAGGAAGAGAAACATATGACCTTATAGAGTCAATTAAAATTTTACACTATATCCTAAAAAGGAGTATGATGTTTTTAATAGGATCTGTTGTACAAGGGCCATAATAGAAATAGGAAAACCAGTTAGACCTAGTGAGAAATTGTGGTAGTTTAGACTAGTGTCTTGCCAGTGGAGATTAAAAACAAGTGGATGGATGCATTTGTAAGTTAACTCTGGAAGACGCAGCTGTAGATTGGGTATTCAGAAGGAAGGAAGAAAAGCAATCAAGAAGTAATTTTAGGATTTCATTTGATCAAAGTGTGAAGCTGTTTACTGACTGGGATGACTTGGGAGGAATAGATTAGATTGAGGAGGGAATCAAGGATTATATTTTGGTAGAATAAGTGGGAGATGCCTGGGAGACTTAGCAGATGGAATCTATCTCCTTGCCATTTTTACCTAATTGATTGTATTCTGCCTTTACTGTAATATTATAGAAAAAAGAAAAAAAGAACAAAACTATTTTTTCAAATAATATTATAAGTCTCTTCCAGTCCTCTTTATAATATACATTTTCATCATCATTTCATTTATTGTCCTTCAAATATGTTGGATTTGCTTACAAATGATCAAAAAGAGGGAATGGGATGTAAATATAATTGGAGCAAATATAAATGTATATATAATGGGAGCATGTATGGAAATATAAATATAATGGGAGCACATTTAAAATATTTTAAGGAAATATTATTGGTGCTGCTCATTTTTCACCAGGTATATGCCTTCTCACTTTAACAAGTAACACATAAGTTTCTGTATTCTACTGTACGCAATTTTATCTTCTTCAAAAGAGTTTGCCCAGATAAATTTTACAGATTTACTGAAGTGTGTGGGTTGTAGAAAAGCAGAGAGAGGAGTAATACCCAAGGAGGGTATCACAGGATATGAATTAAAAAGACAGACCTAGAGTACTGAAGGATAGGTGTAGTTTTAGGGCTGGGGAAAAACAGACATTAACAGTGTGGCAAAAAAAAAAAAATAGAGAAATGATGTTGTGCCTCAGAAAAGCCAGGTTTATCTAGCGTGAAATAAAGCGGGCCAATACATGGAGCTGCTACAAAAACAAGATTGAGGGAGTAAACGTGAATATGAGTATCCCATTTAGAATTTCATTTTACTCTTTAAGCTAGAAATTATTTCAACCTTTAGTTGAGAAATTAAAAATGCTTTCTTTTAACATTTTCCTTGTTTCAGGAAATGGTGTGCTTTTCCTTTTTAGTGACTCTCATAGACTTTTTGACTAAGAAATCTCCTTAATGATCATTCTATACATTGTGTCTGCAATAAAAAGACCTTTGGGTGGAAATGATTGTTGTCTTCCAAAACTGGAAAACATGCCCATGGGAAAAGAAATGAGACTTGTGTTAAATAGAACCAGAGGGCAATGCTAAGACCAATATGGGATCTACCAGAAAATTGACTTTGTGTTTAATATAAGAAGTAGTTTAGTAATTACAGCTATCCAATCAGTTAATGTGCTATATTGCATTAATGGGAACGTCATCTGTGCAGAAGTTTAACTAAATTAGACAGCCACTTCGAAAACATGGACATAAGAGAAAGCAAATAGTGAATAGATACTTAGACTAGACGACCTTTAAAGTTTGTTTTTTTTTTTTTTTTTCTAATGTGGATATGTAACATTTCTAAAAAAATAACGTTCTATAAGCTGAATGAGGACTAAGTGTAAGTTGATAACTTGACTTAGTGTTGAAACAGATTTGTTTGGATCCTAATCAGTGCATATTGAATATATCAGTGATGTATTCAGGCAGTAGAAATGTAAGGCTCTGACTTCAAATAGAAGATATTATTAACCCACATCTAAAATCTTTCCTGAAATTAATAAAGCATGTTTATTTATAATGAGTTTCATGGTAGCCATTGAGTCTACTCCATTGATTTTTTAATTTTTATTATATTTTTATTTATTTTGGAATATTTTTATATTTATAGAAATGTTGCAAAGATATGCAGTTTACATATTTCCCTCACCTAGTTTCATTTCCTCCTGTTAACACGTTACATTAGTATGATATATGTGTTAATACCAGGAAACCAACATTGGTAGATTCTTATAAACTAAGCTACAGACTTTATTTGGATTTCACCAGTTTTTTGTTAATACCCTATTTCTGTACTAAGATTTAATCAAAGATACCATAAAGCATTTACTCATGACTCCTTAGCCTTCTCTAGTCTGTGACTGTTTCCTAGTGTTTCCTTGTTTCTCATGACCTTGACAGTTTTGAGGAAGACTAGTCAAGAATTTTGCAAAATGTCCTTCAAATCTGAATTGCCTGATGTTTAAAAAATAATTATTACACTAGGATTATTTGTTTTTGGAAAGACTATCAGAAGTGAACTTCTCTTCTTGTAACATCCTGTCAGAGGTTACATGACTTCTACATGATATTCCTGGGGATATTAACCACAATCATTTGATTAAAGAGTGCTTATCAGGTTTCTCCACTATAAAGTTAATCTATTTCCTTATTTATTATATTCTGTTTTGGGGAGTGAGCTAGTAAGTCTAACCTACATAAAAATGGGGATAGGGGACTAAGTTACATCTTGGTTGTATCTATATATATTATTTAGATACATTAGTTTTTAAAGACTTCATTTTCATTATTTAGTATTAAGAAAGGCAATATTTCCCCAAATAGAATTAAGTGTTTTTCTCATTTTCTCTAACATTTAACACATTAGCTCAAAGGTTAAACAATATTAAATATTATCATAAAATTGCAAAAAGGCATGAACTCTAAATACATTTTGTGTTTATGAAAACTAGGGGACAAGCTCTTAATATCAAAAGTTCAACTTGTTTATCTTTATGCAAAAACAGCAGTTTCAGAATACTTAAACATTTATGTTTAAGCAAAAATGCATTCCCATGTAATGAAAGAAGTTGACTGTGAGAATAATTTTACATTGGAAATTGAAACCCAAATTATCCCTAATGTGATAATATACACATATGCGTACCCACACAACCTTTCCATTTCATAGCCAATCATGGTCAAGGAACTAATTTGATCATGTAAATATGAGCAAAACTTCGTGTTTAGTTTGCCCTTTAAAACATTTTCTGTTTTTGTGCAGCAAAATAATGTTTGTTCAGTCATAGAAATCCACCAAAACTTTATTTATTCTTTTTGTTACTTCCTGAGTAAGGCTGTAAGTATGTAAAGCTGAGGAAAAATTCCTTATAGACATTTCCAAAAGTCTTCTAAAATATGAAAAGTGAATACCAGAATGATATAATCAAACTAAAATGCTTTAAAGGAACATAGCAGAAATTTTATTGATTAGTAAAATCATTATAGAGGTGGAAGTAAAATAGAGCAGGATTATCTAATTAAATGAAAGGGGAAGAACTGTTGTCCTCTCTGGGTATTTATTGTGAACAGCTTATTTACTGAGTTATCAGGAGAAGGCAAAACAACACACAATAGCAATGAGAACAAAATAATTTTACATATTTGCTAACAAGATAAGCTATAAGAATTCTAAATGAGAAAGATGTTCACTAAAACAATACACTTTGTTAGAGTTCATTTCAAAATGGTTAATTCTGAATTCAAATCTCACCTTGAATTGTTACAATCCCCATGTGTCAAGCTAAGGGACAAGTGTAGATAATTGAATTATGGAATCAGTTTTCCCCATACTGTTCTCGTGGTAGTGAATAAGTCTCATGAGATCTGATGGTTTTATAAAGGATTACATTTAACACATGTACGATGTTCTCCAGTTTTAGTTTGCTGATTTTTTTTGCCATGTTAGATTACGATTATGGGTGGGTTTTTTTGTTTGTTTGTTTTTTGTTTTTTTTTTAGGAAATTGAGATCAATTTTTCCCAATTTTGGTCAAGTTAACTTTCATCACATCAATAAAGTAGGAGATTTATTCACTGAAAATTTCCTTACATAATTAACCAATGATATGTGGGGAGATATATTAGGAATATTAAAACACCTTATTTCTTAATAAAATTTTACAAACTGGTTGTAGGAAACATTGAATCTTCTTACCTAAATCAATTACTACCATAATGGCTGCAAGTGGTAATTTTCTAGTTCTACTATTTCTTTGTATTTTTAGTTGGTGCTCCCCTATAAGGAGAGCATTTTCCTCTCCTCTAGATTTTATTCATTTTGAATTTTGTATCATTGGAAGATAATAGAGTATTTTATTCAGTGAGTGATAATTCACTCCTTTTGCTTTTTATTTTATGCTCAAAGTACCCCATATTTTGATTAAATTTGAAGGATAATTATTTCAAACTAGTTCTTGTGTTATTTGATTTATCTTATCTTTTTGAGCTTTCTTACATTCTACTACAACAAAGTGTTCTTGGCTCTTCTAGTATAAGGCTACCATTCTCAATTTAGTATATCTCCCAGGAACCTCTGGTCCTCTTAGTGGAGACAGGGAATTAGAAACTAAGACTTTGATTATAGACTCATTGTTACTAGTATGTTATTGCTTTTTCTAGGTCCACTTTGGACAAAAGAAATCAGAATAGATGATTAGATATAGATATATATGAAAGCCAATCATAATCCCAAAAGAAACAACCTCAAGCACCATAATCCTGAATGTTGGAATTCCAAAAGAACAAGACCTCAAAAGTCTAAAATACTAAAAATTGAAATCCCAAAAGATCAAAATCACAAAAAAACCTCTAAAAAATAATTTTGCAATTCTCTAAAATATACTTATTTATAATTTTAAAAGATTTATTTGAGGAACACATAAATATGACAGAATACTTCATAGGTAACTTTACACAATAAAATAAGCAATAACAACATATGTATTTTTGCAAGCATAAACACTCAAATATACTAATGACAGTTAAGTATATATAACAGTTATGACCAGATTAACCACATTCATAAAGAAATAGGATAAAAAGGAAATGTATAAATGAATACCACCATGGCTGGTAATTGTGTGCACTCAGTTTTATACTGTAGTTGCCTGAAATACCATGAAAAACAATCTAAGTCTTTTGAAGAGATTGATCAAAAACTGTGGTAGACCAGCACAGCATATGCATTTATCCAAAGAGCCAAGAACTTGGGAAATTGTATCTTTCACAATTGCAGATGTACAAAAGGATGTCTCTTCACTTATTGAGGAAGTGCCAGCATTTTCACATACGTGTGCAATGCTTATACACAAAGTCAACTTTGTGATAATGTACTTTGGTGGTGTTAAATTTTTGATATTCAGGGCAGCAAAAGAAACTCTGTATTTGCTCTCAAAGAGAGTCTAATTTGCCTTCTGTATATGTTCTCTCCAGGAGAGAACCCTAGCTGATTGGAAGTGGAGGCCAACATTGAGGGATGATCTTCCCCACCTAGTCCACATGGGTTCACACACTAATCACTCTGAAAACAACCTCACAGACACATGCAAAAATAATGTTTCCCAGGTTTCTAGATCATTCTTAATCCAGTAAAGCTGACACCTAAAATTGAGTCAAGTTCATCTTTGGTCAACTCAGCAAGCATACGCATCTCCTTAAACCATACTTAATTTCAAAATATTAAAAATAACAAGATGATATTTCCACCAAACACAATAAAACAAACACGATGACACTATTCTACATACAGCCAAAACCACGTTAATTCCTTTCTTAGAATTTGCTTTCAGGATTTCAACATTCAAAATTTTAATCTTTGAGGATTGTGATTTTTTGGATTTTTGTTTTTATGTATTTTAGACTTCAGTCATTTAGACTTTATGGGTATTGATCTTTAGAGATTTTTATCATTTGGGAATTAAATATTCAGGATTATAGTGTGCAGAATTGTGTTTTACAAGATTATGACACAAACCCAATATAGATACAGATAGACAAATATAGATATATATGTAGATATGATACAGATAGAGATATGAATAAAAATACATATATGAGTTATCTACACATTCTACAAAATAAAGTGTATGTTATATATTCATGAGTTGTATAACATAAAAAGCAATATACATGAAAGGAAAAACTGACTAATTTAGACTTTTCAAAAATTAAAACTTTTTTGGATTTTTTGCAAAATACACTGCAAAAAGAATGAAATAGCAAACCATAGACTAGAGTAAACTATTTGAAAATTACATATCCAGTAAAAAACATGGGTGTATTCCCATGGAATACTATGCAGGCATGAAAAAAGGATGAGTTCCTGTCCTTTACAGGGAGATGGATGAAGCTGGAAAGCATCATTCTCAGCAAACTATCACAAGGACAGAAAACCAAACACTGCATGTTCTCACTCATAGGTGGAAATTGAACAACGAGAACACTTGGACACAGGTTGGGGAAAATCACACACTGGGAGCTGTCAGTGGGTGGGGGACTGGGGAGGATAGCATTAGGAGAAGTACCTAATGTAAATGATGAGTTGATGGGTGCAGCAAACCAATCTAGGCACATGTATACCTAGAACTTAAAGTATAATAATAAAAAAGAAATATATATGTTATCCCACATAAAAAAAATATGGGTGTATGCAGGATATATAAATAATTTTTAAAACATGAAATAGGACAATAAGAAATTTAACAACCTAGTTTAAGAAGGTCAGACTCGGAATAGATGCTTCATGTTTTTGTTTCCTAAAATTATGTACCTTTTGAATAAAACAGAGAGAGGAAAACTTAAGCAAAGTCATAATCTTGCTATGCTAAAAGAGATAACTATTTGTAGAATTATAAATGAATGAAACATAGTGATGCAAGGCTGGTTTGACATTCGTATATCAAAATAATCCACAATATTAGAAGATTAAAGAAGAAAAATCACATGATCATATCAATTGATACAGAAGGAGCATTTGACAAAATTTAACACCCATTCATAATAAAAAACTATCATATAAATAGAAGTAAATGAGAAACTTTCTAAACTTGATAAAGAGCATCTACAAGACAAACCTACCACTAACTTTATACCTAGTGGTAAAAGGCTAAATGTCTTTCCCCAAGATTGAGAGCAACACGAGAATGTCTTCTCTCATCACTCTTATTTAACATATTGACTCTCATTCTAGCCAATACAATAGCAATGAAAGGAAATTTAAAAACACCAAAGGGAGATGTAAAACTGTCCCCATTTGATGATGATGATGTGAAATCTACACAGAAAATTCCCAGAAAACTAAAAAACAAACTCAAAACTTACTGAATTAATATTAGTTCAGCATATTTACATGATACAGAAAAGTATACAAAATTAAGCATAGGGCTAATATATGAGTAATAAATATAAACACTAATGTGAAAAGTACAATGTCACTTATAATTATTCAAAAAATGAAATATTTAATTGTAAATCTAACAAAACATGTACATGACTTGTGTACTAAAAACTATAAAACATCGATGAAAGAAATGAAGCTAAATAAATCAAAAGCCACATTGTTTTCATGGATTTGAAGATACACATTGTAAAGTTGTTAATTCTCCCCAAAGTGATATACAGGTTTAATTTAATTCATGTAAAAATCACAGAAAAACGTTTTATATATTTAGATAAAATTCTGATATGCTTTGGCAGTGTCCCCACCCAAATCTCACCTTCAATTGTTATAATCCCCATGTGTCAAGTGCAGATCCAGGTGGAGATAATTGAATCATAGAGGTGGTTTTCCCCAGTTTTTCCCATACTGTTCTCATGGTAATAAGTCTCATGAGATCTGATGGTTTTATAAATGAGAGTTCTTCTGCACACGCTCTCTCTTGCCTGCTGCCATATAAGACATCCCTGTCCTCTTCCTTCCTCTTCCACCATAATTGTGAGGCCTTCCCAGCCATGTGGAACTGTGAATCAATTAAACCTCTTTCTTTTAAAATTACCCAGTCTCAGGTATGTCTTTATTGGCAGCATGAAAACAGGCTAATACAGATTCTTTTAAAATTTATGTGAAAAGACAAAGAATGAGAATAACTGAAACAATTTTTAAATGAAGAATAAAGTGGATAGAGTTAATTTACCTAATTTCAGGAATCATTATATAGATGCAGTAATAAAATGGAGCTATAAACCCATAGGTAATAGAATGAAATAAAGAACCCAGAAATAGATCCATGCAAATATGCTCAAGTCATTTTTGACAAAGGTGAAAAGCAATTCAACAGATGAAAGATAGCCTATTCAACAAATGGTACTGAAGAAAGCAAGCATCTATAGGCCAGAAAGAACCTTAACCTTATCCTCATATACAATATATAATAATTAAATCAAAACATTTCATAGACGTGAATGTAAGACAATAAAACCCTCAGGAAAAAAAAAAAGACAAAACTCTTCTGGATCCAAGGCAAGACAAAGAGTTATAGGGCTTGACAACAAAAGCCCAACCCGTAAAAGGAAAAATCAGCAAACTGAACTTCTTCAAATTGAAAACCTTTACTCTGTCAATGACCCTGTTATGAAGATGAAAAGACAAGCTGTAGACTGGGAGAAGATATATGCAAACCACACATGCGTCTGGCAGAGGTGTTATACAAAGACTATAAAAAGAATCACCAAAACTCAACATTAAAAAAATCCAATTGGAGACTGCACTTTTGTGGAGTCAAATTTCTGATGTTCAAGGCAGTATCAGAATGGCTCAGCTCTCAAAGAGAGTCTAGTTTGCCTTCTGTATATGTTCTCTCCAGGAGACGACCCTGGCTGATTGGATGTGGAGGACAACATTGAGGGATGATCTTCCCTACCTAGTCCATTTCACCCGACCTTTTAAGCGACCCAGACAATTACACCCCAGCCAACCCACTAAGCACTCCACCACACATCAAACCAGAATGGTATTTCCTATTCACATATGCAATCCTACGATCTGTCCCTAACAAACTAGGAGGAGTATTAGCACTCCTCCTATCCATTCTCGTCCTACATACTAATCACCTCTGAAAACAACCTCACAGACACATGCAAAAATAATGCTTTCTTTCACTCTTAATCCAGTCCAGTTTGATGAAGTCCAGTTTATCCATTTTTCCTCTTATGGATTGTGCTTTTGTTTGTTTTCAAACACACATTTCACCAAAATATATATATATATATAAAGACAGCGAGAGAGAGATAGCAAGAAAGCACATGAAAAGAAGTTCAAAATCAGTTTGCCATTAGGAAAATAAAAATTAAAACCACAAAAAGATAACTACACACTCATCAGAGTGGTTAAAATAAAAATGGTAACAACAGCAAGTCCAGGTGAAGACGTATAGGAACTACAGCAATCATGCGTTGTTGGTGAGAAGGTAAAATGGTATAGTCACTATGGAAAAGTTTGGCAGCTTCTTAAAAATAGAACATGTAACTACCATACAAACAGATAATGTTCACACCTGGACATTCATTCCAGAAAAATGAAAACTTATATTCACACAAACCTTATAAATGTATATATAGTAGTTTTATTGGTGATAGCCCCAAACTGGAAATAATACAGTTATCTCTCAATAATTCAACAAACTATGATACATTCATACCATGAAGGACTATTCAGCAATAAAAAAGAATCAACTATAGATAATGAAACAACCTGAATAAACATCCAGCAAATTATGCTGAATGTTATTCATTTTAGAGACAGAGTCTCACTTTGTTGACCAGACTGGTTTCAAACTCCTGACTTCAACGAATCTTTTCGCCTCAGCCTCCCAAAGTGCTGAGATTACAGGTGTAAAATTACAGAATTATGGAGATGGCCAGCCAATTAATGGTTACTAGGGATTAAGGAAGGGGTAGGAGTAGGGTGGGAGGGAAGCAGGTGTGGCTATAGAAGTACAACATGAAGGATCCTTGTGATGATAGACATATTCTGGATCTTGACTGTATTTGAGTCAATATCCTGATTGCAATGTTGTATTGTCCTTTTGTAAAATGTCATCTTAGAAGCAACTGATGAGATCTCTTTGCATTATTTCTGAAAACTGCATTTAAATATATAATTATCTCAAAATTAAAAGTTTAATTTTAAACAAGTGATCTAAAAACTGAATGAAATAGTTAACACAGATGACATTACTCAAAGACAATCTTTCCTACGTTATAACCGTCACAATGGAGATAGAGGAATACCACGGAGACATGAAATTCATCTCAGTCATTACATGAATGTTCAAAGTAAAAGATCTCTTTCTTTCACAGATAAATATCAAGGCTTATACTATATTAGATAGGAAGTCCCTGAAAGCCTACTCTATCTCTCCAGGCTAGCTGGGGGTAGGAGGAAGGGAGGCAGGGAATTAAATTCAGTTCTATTTCTCCTTGCCTGGACCAGTCTTCAATTGTTGAACTTTAAAATAAAATCTTCTTGCTTGATAAAATAATCCTTGAGAAGCCTCTTCAAGTCCAAATCTACATTCTCCCTTATAAGGCATCATTTAAATGTTTCCAAAATATTTATATGTGTAATTTTATTTTATATTAGAAAGCATGTATGATTTGCCCAGATTGTAAACATTCCCTTGACTTGGCTGAGGATCTTATTAAAGTGTGCACTACTGATTTCTTGCCAAGAAATTTTAGAGACACTACAAATACAGTATAGTTCTCATAGACTTTTTATTAAGGAAGTCATGTGCAGTGCTTGTAAGATCACTAGGAAAACATCAAAGTACTGATACAATTTTTCTACATGAGACTTTATAGTGGAGGAAAACTTGTTTATGGGATCTCTGGCTAAAATTGAACAATACTGACTAAATCAATAATGAATTTATAATATACAACATATATGATTCATGGTATACAATCATATACATTATAGCAAATAAAATAAAAATACATTTTAAATAAACTTCAAAAATAAGTTAGAAGATGGATATACTTGTGTCAACAAAAGTGTGGTAAACTACATTCAGCAAAATATTGTTATCTTTTAGAGTACATGTAAATATATCTAATTTGATAGCACACATAAACTCAACCCATCAAGTCCATTTCTAAGATCTCATTCTATAAATATGATATGCTTTGGCTATTTGTCCCCTTCAAATCTCATGTTGAAATGTGATTACCCCAGTGCTAAAGGAAGGGCCTGGTGGGAAGTGTTTGGGTCATGGGGGTGAATATCTCATGAATGCCTTGGTACCCTCCCAGTGGAAATAAGTGAGTTCTTATTCTATTAGTTCGCTTGAGAGCTGATTGTTTAAAGAGCCTGGGCACCTACTCACCTCACTCATGCTCTCTCCCTCTTCTTCTCTCATTATGTGACATGCTAGCTCCCCCTTTGCCTTCTGCCATGACTGTAAGCTTCATGAGCCCTCACCAGAAGCAGATGCTGGCACCATGCTTCTTGTGCAGTCTGCAGAACCATAAGGCAAAATGAACTTTTTTTCTTTATAAATTACCCAGCCTCAGGTATTTCTTCGCAGCAATGCAAAACAGACTAATACAGGATAAATGTGTCAAATTATAGGTAAAACGTATTAATTACAATTTTCCTTAGTTATAACACTGGTTCAATAATGTATATTATATAAATACAATGAAATAATATGAAGCAGCCGAAAAGAATAACTTAGACCGATTTGTGCTAGTAGAAATGGATGTCTATGGTATACTGCTATGTGGGCAGAAATGGCAAGGTGTACAATGCTTTTATTATTAATAATAAGTTTATAAAAGGAGGTACTATTTAGAGCTTGAGGTCAAGGATTAAGATTTTTATTTCATTTTATAGCTTTATACTATTTGACATTTTTTCATGGGAGATACATTATTTAAAAAATGGCATAGTGTGAGGAAACATAAAATAGAGTCAAATGTTATGCCAGTAATATCTAAACTCATGATATTTTATGGAAACAAGTTATAAAATAAATAATCAGTGAATAATTCTCTTTATTCTAGACTGAGTATAAAGTAACAATAGGCTAAGTTTGCAAGGTGTTACAAGAAAAAAAATGTGGTCTTTCTGGAAATCAGAGTTTTTTATCATTATTGATAACGTAATAACCTTGCTTTATTTGCTTTTAATGTTTTCTAAGGTTTGTAACTAAACTTGCTGAAATAGCATAATATTACTGTACAAAAAATTCAGACTACATAAATTATATATTAAAAATATATTTTTTAATATATTACCTCAAACAGCAGCCAATGAGAGGAACTATGGTAGAATGGTTTATATTCAAAACCAATAAATTAATGTTACTATTCAATGTATGGATTTGAAAATCAAGTTTTTTGAGAGACTATGTTAAAGTCTAGAAAGTTGGTATATTTCTGTGTATTCTGATTTTAAAGCAAAACACTGCAAGAGTAGATGAATCACAAATATTTGCAAAGGAACTGCATAATGGCTTTTAAATAACTGAGTCTGCTGTTTCTAACGCAGCTGACTTTCATTAAGGAAAACATATCATTATTAACTTATAATTTCTAATGTGCCTAGGCCAATAAGCAACTGCTCAGAAATTATTTACTGATGATACGTAGTCACCTGCTTCTCTTAGCATTTAATTACCTCCTCAAAGCCTAGTTCAATCTCATAATGCACAAGCTATAGAAAGTGGAGATCTAGTATAGTGCATTATGTATATTTCTACTGATAGTTTTATATTAAAAATATTCATTATATGAATAACACTGTCAGAGCAGAAAAAAAAAGAAAAAATTCACAGTAAGTTCATATTTTGAACAATTAAGTTTCACTTTTCTTTGTTCTATTGCAGTTTTATTGGTATGCATCTAGAATTTTTCTTTTTCTTTCTTTCTTTCTTTTTTTTTTGAGACGGAGTCTCGCTCTGTCCCCCAGGCTGGAGTGCAGTGGCCGGATCTCAGCTCACTGCAAGCTCCGCCTCCCGGGTCCACGCCATTCTCCTGCCTCAGCCTCCTGAGTAGCTGAGACCACAGGCGCCCGCCACCTCGCCCGGCTAATTTTTTTTTTTTTTTTGTATTTTTTAGTAGAGATGGGGTTTCACCAGGTTAGCCAGGATGGTCTCGACCTCCTGACCTCGTGATCCGCCCATCTCGGCCTCCCAAAGTGTGGTATGCATCTAGAATTTTCCTAACAGTGATAGGGTATTGGTTACAGTTTTGTATTCTATATGAAATAATAAATAACAAAAGAGACAAAAAATGCACACACACATAGACAATATGATTCTATATCTAGAAAATCCCATAGTCTCTTCCAAAAGTTTCCTTAATCTGATAAATAACTTCAGCAAAGTTTTAGAATAGAAAATCAATGTACAAAAAACAGTAGCATTCCTATACATCAACAACATCCAAGCTGAGAGTCAAATTAAGAATGCAATCCCATTCACAATTGCCTCAAAAAGAATAAAATACCTAGAAATACAGCTATCCAGGGAGATGAAAGATCTCTAGAATGAGAATTAAAAATCACTGCTCAAAGAAATCAGAGATGACACAAACAAGTGGAAAACATTCCATGCTCATGGATAGGAATAATCAGTATTGTTAAAATGTCCATATTATCCAAAGCAATTTACAAATTCAGTGCTATTCCTGCCAAACCGCCAATGACATCCTCCACAGATTTAGAGAAAGCTATTTTAAAATTCATATGGAACCAAAACAGAGCCCAAATAGCCAAGGATGATAATGATGGGAATGGAACCTTACAATGAAGGTATTGCATCTTCTGTTGTGGGCATTTAGTATGTAAGTCTTCCTTGGCACAGATTTGTCATTTTACTTCTTAAAACAGTCATAGTCTTTGGCCTACCAAAGAATTCCCTAGAAGGACAAGAAAATTGAAAAGAGTGTGGATAGTTACCTAATTGATTATCAGTTAACAATAATTTATTGATACTTTTAACAGCCATTCACCTTGCATTTTCAAATTTTTAATTCTTTATCCATATGCCTTATCCTCTGAAGAGCTCAGGATGAAGAAATATTTTTAAAAAGTCTTATCAGTAATTTAAATAGCATGTCTAATTATTACTTATTTAGAGTAGTAAATGACTAAGATATTAAAGTCAAGACCACAGAGGATAAACCAATGGGTTTCATGATGAGAGAGAGAGAAAATGAGGATGAAGAGATCAAATTAGAAGTTTGAGACCAGCCTGGCCAACATGGTGAAACCCCATCTCTACTAAAAATACAAAAATTAGCTGGGCATGGTGGTGCATTCCTGTAGCTCCAGCTATTCAGGAGGCCGAGGCAGAAGAATCACTTGAACCTGGGAGGCAGAGGCTGCAGTGAGCCGAGATCGTGCCACTGTACTCCAGCCTGGGCAACAGAGTGAGACTTTGTCTCAAAAAAAAAAAAAAAAAAAAAAAAAAAAAAATTAAAATCAATCAATAAAACATAGATTTTAAAACTCAGATCATTCAGGTCTTAGTTGTACCTTCACTTTGAATATGCATAATCTTTTCTTCTCACACCATAGATTTGCTGTGAGTTTCTACTTTGAAATCATAAGATCAGATGTTAGATGGTAATCACTTGTTATCACACTGGGCTCTGTCACAGTAAGAGGATATATGATGCCTCCAATCTGGAAGTCATCTATGAGAGGAACTTTTCTCTCAGAAAAAAAAGTGTGATATTTATACTTAGTAGTGCCTAGATAGAATGATATGAATGTGTATATGATGGATGGATAAATAAGACAAATAGATAAATAGATGATAGGTAGATAGTTGATGGATATATACATATATTACAGATAGTGATACAATAGTAGTAATGTTAGGAATACATTTATTATAAACACATATATACCAGCCTAAACTAATGTCATACAGAATGTAAAAGCTCTGACACAGTAAAATCAATACAATACTTGAGGTGTAAAGGATAAGGTGTAAATCCAAGATTTGTGGCTTGTTGGGTAGATAAACTTCTTTCATCAATTAAGCTCATAGCCTTAATTTCTTCAAGTCAAAAATAGGTGGAATGCTATATGCCACCTGGATTATTGTGAGGATCAATAGGACTAACATATTTTTGATGTATGCCTTATATTTCCAGTAAAATGAATTGAAAATACCAATAATTCACATTTATTAGATTTCTAAAAAGAAAACATACAAAAATATCTCAAATACTGGAAATTATAAACCTGATACCAGGAAAGATACTATACAGATATAATGTTGCTCCAAAATATTATAATTCAATTTGCTGCAATATTAATTAACACATATCTTAATAAATATGTGTACCAAGATCACCAGTTAATAAATACATTTTAATTGCTGAAGATAGTTTTATACATTCTTCTGACAGTAATCTGTATTTATGCCAGAAAATTTCCTGTAGCATTAAAGACTGTCATTTCACTATTAATTAATGTTCTTTGCTTTTCAAAAACTATCTGTGTAAAGGAGACACAGGCTAATAAATTTTTAGAGCCACAGATGAAGAAAGATCTCTACAGATGTTTAGTTGCCAAAAACATCTTGTTATCTTTGACATCACATTGGTCTCCATCCATACAACAGCATGTACATTGCATTCTTCCTATTAGTAGTCTAACACATGAAAGTTTTCTTAGAAGAAAGCAAATGCTTTACTTCTAAATTCTGCTTAAATAGTATTAATTATTTTCTGCATATTCTAACAATGTATAAAGAAATTCTTAGCTTTGATGCAGGTGAATCCTAAAAGTGGGGCTCATCCCAAAAGGGTTCTTGGCTTCATTCAGGAAAGAATTCAGAAAAAAAAAAAAAAAAAAAAGCAGACAGTGCAAGAAAGCAGTTTTGTTGGAGCAGCTTTGTACAGCACAATGGCTGCTCCGTAGACCAAACAGTCCTATCCTACAAAGCAGCACTAGCGGATTTATAGGGACTACTCCTTATATGTTTATTAAGGGGCAGGTTATTCATTAACTTTGTGGAAAAGGAGCAGGAATTGTTGAAACCATATAGGGCAACTTTCAGGTTGTTGTCATGGCATTTGTAAACTGCCATGGTGCAGGTGGGAGTGTCTTATGCAAATACATTATAATTCCTAGCCCAAGCTGGTTTGGGGCAGTTTCTTCTCAGGGTCATGACCAAAATCAGAAAACAAGTCCTATTGATCTCGTACCTTGGTTGCTTATAGGAAGTATAGGTTGTTGGATTTGATACTAGTTTAATCACTTCATTTTTTATCATTGGGGTTTACCACTCTTTATGTCACAACATATTTAATATTAGTAAAAACAAATTATCTAAGTACAGATATTTTAACTTCTTGGTTTTCCAGAGTTATTTATGCTACATGCATTTATTAAGCTCCTAAAATTTACCAAGTATGGTGTTTAATTTCATATAGTAGCAAGGAAAATTGTACTTAAAACCCAAATATAGTGTAAGGTGATAGGAGCCCCAAATGTTATACAGACACGATGCAGTGGCAACTTAGCGGCAGGAGATGCTATTTGGAAGTAAATAGGTAAAAAAATGCTGGTTTGAATGAAAATAATATCTATAGATGTTTTCATGAATAAATTGGCATTAGAATTAAAGAATGTAAAGAAGAATGCTATGGGATTTGACAAGAAAGAGTGGAAAAGTATGCCAATTGAAAACAAGAGCAGGAACACCAGCATTGATTTTCATCACCTCAGACGCATGATTTCTTTGTGGTAAGAACATTACAGTTCTTTCTTTTACTTGTTTTGAAATACACAATGTATTATTGTTAACTCTAGACATCTTACTGTGCAATTGAACACTAGAACTTATTTCTTCTATGTAACTGTAACTTTGTACTCATTGACCAATGTCTCCTCCTGGCCTCCCTACTCCCTACTCTTCCCAGTCTCTAGTAACTAATATCCTGTTCTCTACTTGTATGAGATCAAATTATTTAGATATTCACATATAAGTGAAATCATGCTGTGCTTGATTTATTTTACTTAATTTCCTCCAGTCTCACCCATGTCATTGCAAATGACAGTATTTCACTCTTTTAACACTAATTACACTAATTTGATTAATACACATTGTATATATATGTATCAAAACATCACTGTACCCCATAAATATGTATGGTTATCATGTGTCAAAAATAAATTTAAAGTAATACCAAAAAAAAGCATTGATTTATTTGGGAAATGTCTAGAATCATTTGAAAGGGAAGTTAAAAATATCAGCAAGGAATGGGGAGCTGGAAATAGAAGGCACCATCTATTCTGCATTCGGGCTCTGATCGCATTTCTAACACCAATAGATCATTTTAATTTGTGAGGATACAGATATTTTTCAATAAACTATGAGCTCCTCGAAGGATAGAAACTGTGAGTTACAATTCTTTTTTAAACTTGGCATCTGATTGAGTGTCTATCAGATAATCATATATTATAAATCCATGTTGAATGAATAAATAAATAAAAAACATTTAATGATGAATAGATGCTCTTGAATACCAGTCTCAAGGCAAAACATTGTACTTTATTATTGTAACCACTTTTCTTTTCCCACATGAGTCAGGTTAACAGTGAAAAAAGATCATCAAATAACAGTTACTGTAAAATGAATCTTCTATAATTATCTGCATTTCTAATTATAGACTCAAAGAGGAATGATTCACTTTAATTCTAAGTTTTTCACAATGTTTACTGAATTGCTAGTAAGAACTAAATTAAATAATATTTTAAGTCAGGAAAATGCATTTAAGAATAAAAATGGCACACTTTCTTCTGTGGTTGTACTTTAAAAATTGTAACCTCAGCTACCGTTCCATTTAAAATGCAATAATATTTTCTAATCTTAATTTTTTAAATAGAACAACATAAAATTTTTCACAGCTCCCATCCTTTGAGTAAACCACAGTTTATAATTTGATTAAGCTTTTTAATACTTCATTTCTAATTTCTTAATCTATAAATCATAAACTTAAATTCTTTAGTATTTTTAATTATGCTAGCAAAAGAGGGAATGATACCACATTATATTTTAATATGAATTATATTTTGAAAAATATCTCAATAGTAAATATTATATTCTCCTAAGGAGCTTGAATGATTCCTGTTTCTCTTAAAAATAGCAGGCAATGTACAATTTTTCTTTTTTCCCTGGCTGTTAGAAAGTTCATATGTACATCTGACACCCTAACCATACAGACTATCCCTGTTAGTTCAGATTTTTCTTTAATTTTTAAAAATCCTTATTTTTAAAAAAATGATAGAGAAAAGGGAGATACTCCTCAAATAACACTGTGAAAGTATCTATTCAGTTCTAAATTTAGAAGTGAAAACAGAAATTTCAAATAAGTGTTTACAATGTCTAGAAATGTTCAGCTCTTTTATCTGATGTAGCCCTAACATGCTCAACGAAACTCCTCTGCATATAACACAGTATCTCAGTTGAAAGGTGTTAGTCTCAAATTTTCATCCTTTGAGATGCTTACACTGACAGAGCATAGATAGCAAATATTGGATATCTTCTGCCTCTGAATGGACTTAGCTGGGTGCTAACGTTTATGAAATTGCTGAGTTTACTATCCATGAAATATAGTTTAAAGTGAGGACTTCAAGAAGCTCTTGACTTTTTGTGAATAGTCAATTTGAAGACAACATAATGAACACAACTATGGAGTCCAATTTCTAACAGACCATAAAAAGGGTACCAGGCATTTGTATCTATTAAAGCAATTCTGTTACCTTCAGTCACAAAGCTCAAAGATCAGTGCAATAATTGCAACAAAGGAGAATCAATATCTCAGATATTACTTCAAAACTAAAACGAGGCCAGAAATATATTAACAGTAATGATTTATTAATTACGTGAATAAGGAAACTCTTCAAAGTGAAGGTAACGTCTGATTTAGTTTTTAGATGAGGAGAATAAACCACTTAAAAGACAGGAGAAGACATTCCAGGAAGATTAGACACCATAAGAAAATGCATCATTTGGACCATTTAATTATAGAATAAGCAAAAGCTGTTCTGAACACTTTTCAAAAGCTTTTTGTTCCCTGAATTTATATTTCATACTTCTTCTTACTTTTTAAAAGACTGACAAAATATTTAAGGTTAATGCACCCATTAAAAAAGAACAGGATCATGTCCTTTGCAGGGACATGGATGGAGCAGGAGACCATTATCCTTAGCAAACTAACACAGAAACAGAAAACTAAATACTGCATGTTCTCACTTGTAACTGGGAGCTAAATGATGATAACACATGGACACATAGAGGGGAACAGCACACACTGGGGCCTACTGAAGGTGAAGAGTGGGAGGAAAGAAAGGATCAGGAAAAATAACTAATGGGTACTAGGCTTAATACCTCGGTGATGAAATAATCTGCACAACAAACCCCCATGACCACATATACCTATATAACACCTGCACATGTAGCCCTTAACTTGAAATAAAGTTTAAAAAATGTTTTAAGTTAAAATTTCTAGTAGTGTGGTTCCACACAAAGTAAGAGTACTTAAACTGGAGCTAGCAGCTGGGGGTTCTAATTTCAGCTCTGCCCCTAGTCACATGACCTTCGGCAAATCACTCATCACCCCTGCTCCTTTAATTTTCATCTACAAAATTTGAGGTAGTTAAATTTCTAAAGTGTTTCCTAACAATTAACTAATAAAAATATTCTATGGTCACTTAAGTATTGGGTAAAGATATACTAACATTTTACTCTACAGGTCAGATTTAATTTGAGAATAAAAAAGTATTCTAGGTAGTTAAAGATAGAAAACTATCGTAAATATTACCAGAAATAAGCACTATCTTATGTTGGAATTGTACTATCTGGGAGCATGTGAGCAAAAATGTGAGTGTAAAATTTGTTATATGAATGATTAAACCCACCTCCAAACATCTGCTCTTTGGACAGATTAATCTCTCCCATCTTTGGATAGAACTAAAATGAGGACTCCATTTTTCTTGCTGGTCTCACTTATACAGCCCTAAAGAAGTAGCCCAAAAATAATAGTTTATGCCACATTTCTTTATCACAAGTGTAATTCAAGTCTTTGAGAGTCTTTAGATTCTGTTAAGCCCAATTCATATGGCCTTTGTCCCTAAAAGTGATTTCTCTATATTTTATGCCTAAATCAGAAATGCAGACTTTACTTCTTACGATTTCACCTGAATGAAAGACTTTCATTTTCCATTCAGTGCAGTTTGTTGTACTGCATCTCTTTAATGTTATGTCCAATTTCTTGCCATGTGAACATTAACTTCATTTTGCAAGCTCACATTTTAATTAAAATCTCAAGTTCTCATAGTTGAGATTTTTTATACATTATGTTAAATCATGAGTATCATCCATAAAATGGAAATCCATCCCAGAAGTTAATACCATCTATATAAGGGGAGTTGATGAAGCTAATGAAATTATTGGGAACCCATATATGATGTCTATATTTCTGCTTGTTGGCCCATATTTCAGGTTGCTTCATCATTATTCACTAATGGATGAACACACTTGAACTATTTAATACTTGAAATAGTGTTTTCTGCCCTTAAAATATATATATTCCTTGTTCACCTACTTTGCAGATCTCTCTTAAACATCAGAGTATAATTTCAAATGAAAATAATTTAAAAATTTCAAGAAAACACTATTTGGTAAATACTGTTATTAACACAAAAGAGAATGTATGAACTACATTTATTGAATAGCTCTCAAAATCTGTCTCATTCTACTTTAAGGGGCTCTTATAGAAAAAGAGAAAGATGATGGATTTGATGCTTTCATTCTAAGTTCATTTTTAGTCATAGTTTTTAGTTGGACTCTCTAAGCATATAAATAAATAGTTGTAGTATGTGGTAAAGAGAGATGAATACTGAAGAGGAACAAAAGTGGTATTGTCAGCTTCAAAGATGACAGTGATCACCAAGACTTTATATTATAGATAACATACAGCCACACACAAAATCCATGTGAAATTTCAGTTAAACAAAGAGCTTATGATTCAACTGCCAAAATCTTGAGGACTACAGAGGACGTAGTAGAACATGCTGTGAGGAAGGTTGAGATAAATAAATATTTTTAAAAATAACGTAAAAAAAATTGGGCTATTTGAGTAGCAGCAATGCATATTTGAGGGAAGTTCTCACCAACACTTTAAATAATTTGTATATCAAAAAGTCCAATTTGATTTATATACCAAATACAATTTGATTTGTGTATCAAAAAGTCCAATTTGATTAGTTTATCAAATAATTTCAAAATATTTGTCATTATTTATTAATTAATTTATTTATTTTTTGAAATGGAGTCTTGCTCCATTGCCCAGGCCAGAGTGCAGTAGTGAGATCTCGACTCACTGCAACCTCTGCCTCCTAGGTTCAAGTCATTCTCCTGCCTTAGCCTCCCGAATGGCTGGGATTACAGGCACCCGCCACCACACCCAGCTTATTTGTGGACTTTTAGTAGAGATGGGGGTTTCACCATGATGTCCAGGCTGGTTTCGAACTCCTGACCTCAAGGAATCCACCCGCCTTGGCCTCCCAAAGTACTAGGATTACAGGTGTGATCCACCACGCCCGGCCCATTTCTTAATTTTATGGTTATTTAATAGTTGTACATATTTATGAGATACATGTGATATTTTGATACAAGCATAGAATGTACAATGATCAAAACAGGGTAACTGGAATATCCATCAACTTGAATATATATAATTTCTTTTTGTTGGGAACATTCCAAATTTGCTCCACTAGTTATTTTGAAATATGCAATAATTTATTGTTAACTATAATCACCCTATTGTACTACAAAACCCTAGACCTTATAACTTCTATTTAATTGTATTTTTTGTATTCATTAACCAACACTTCTTTATCCCCCATTCTCCACTATCCCTCAAGTAACCATCACGCTACTCTCTAATTCTTTGAGATCATTATTTTAGCTCCCACATATGAGTGAGAACGTGACATATTTGTCTTTCTGTGCCTGGCTTGTTTAGCTTGACGTAATATCCTCCAGTTCTATCCATACTGTAACAAATGATAGTATTTCATACTTTCTATAGCTGAATAATATTTCATTGAATATATGCACCACATTTATTTTACCAATTCACCTGTTGATGGACACTTAGGTTGATTAATATCTAGACACTAATGTAAGCTATTGTAAATAGTACTGCAATACACATGGGAGTACAAATATATCTACAATGTACTAATTTCCTTTTTCATGATTATATGCCCAGCAGTAGGATTGCTGGATCATATGGTAGTTCTATATTTAGTTTTTGTTGTTGTTGTTGGAACCTTCACACTGTTTTCCATAGAGGCTATACTACTTTACGTTCCCACCAACAGTGTATGAGTAGTCTCCCTTCTCCAAATCCTCACTAGCATCTGTTATTTTTTTTTTTTGATAAGAGCCATTTAGCTGAATCGAGATGATATCTCATTGTGATTTTGATTTGCATTTCTTGATGATTAGTGACGTTGAACATTTTTTCATATACTTGTTTGTCATTTGTGTGTCTTCATTTGAGGGATGTCTATTCAGACCTCTTGCCCATTTTTCAAATTAAATCATTTGGAATTTTAACTATTGATTTGGTTGGGTCCCTTATATATTCTGGTTATTAATCACTGATCAGTTGGATAGTTTGAAAATATTTTCTTTCATTATGTAGGTTGTCTCTTCATTATTTTCTTTTCTGTGCAGGAGCTTTTAAGTTTGATGTGTTTTCATTTATACATTTTTGCTTTGGTTGCCTGTGCTATAAGGTCTTATTCAAGAAATATTTGCCCAAGCCAATGTCTTGAATCATTTCACCTGTTTTCTTTTAATGGTCTCAAAATTTCAGGTTTTACATTTAAGCATTTAATTTAGTTTGATTTGATTATTGCATATGGTAAAAAAAATAGGGATCTATTTTCATTCTTCTGCATATAGATATCTAGTATTCCCAGCAGTATTTGTTGAAAAGGGTGTCTTTTCCCCAGTGTATGTTCTTGGCACCTTTTTTGAAATTAGTTGGCTATAAATGGATGAATTTATTTCTGGGTTCTTTATTCCATTCCATTGGTCTATGTGTCTGCTTTTATGCCAGTACCATGATGTTTTGGTTACTATAACTTTGCAGTATAATTTAAAGTCACGTAAGGTAATGCCTCCAGATTTGTTCTTTTTGCTCAGGATGGCTTTGGCTATTCAGGGTCTTTTGTGTTTCATAGAAATTTTAGGACTGTTTTATTTTCTATTTCTATAAAGAATGTCATTGATAGTTTGATAGTAATGCATTGAATCAGTATATCACTCTGGGTAGTATAGATATTTCAATAGTATTGATTCTTCCAATCTATGCACCTGGGATAGCTTTCCATTTTTTAAATCCTCTCCAATTTCTTTCATTAATTTTTATAGTTTTCACTGTAGATTTTTACTTCTTTGGTTAAGCTTATTTGTAGCCTTCACAGCCAAATTCTACCAAATCTTTAAAGAACTAATACAAATCTTACTCAAAATTTTCCAAAAAGTCAAAGAGGAGATAGCTCTTCCACACTCATTTTTTGAGGCCAGCATTACCCTGACACCAAAAACAAAGACACAACGTGTGAAAGAAACACAGGTCAACGTCTCTGATGAACATAAGAGCAAAAAATAACTCAACAAAATACTAGCAAACTGACTTCCACAACACATTAAAAAAATTGTTTATCACTATCAAGTAGCATTCATCCCCTGGATGCTAATATGGTTCAACATACACAAATCAATTAACGTGATACATCACATCAACAGAATGAGTAACAAATGTTATACGATCATTTCAATATATGGCAAAAAAAGCATTTGATGAAATTCAACATCCCTTAATAATGATTTTTAAAAACTCTCAACAAACTGAGTATAGAAGAAACATTCCTCAACACATTAAAGACTATATATGATGAACCCACAGCTAGTACCATACTGAACAGGGAAAAACTGAAAACCTTTCCTCTAAGGTCTGGGACAAGGCAAGAATACCCACTTTTACCACTTTTATTCAACATAATATTGGAAGTCCTCTCCAGAACAACTAGGTAAGGAAATGAAATCAAAGGCATCCACATTGAAAAGAAAGAAGTCAAATTATCCTCATTTGCAGATGTTTGCAGATTATATAGTATTACAACTGATACACAAATTCAGTAAAGTTGCAGGATGCAAATTAATATACAAAAATCAGTAGCATTTCCATATGTCATTAGCAAACAACCTGAGGAAGAAACCAAGAAAGTAATCCCATTTACAATAGCTATAAAAGCCATAGCAAAATACTATTTTACAGAGTTGGACAAAATAAATCATTGAAGAAACAATAGTGAAACCAAGACTGAGTTTCTTCTGAATCAAATCAATGCCCTTGTATTTGATAAATTATATTGATAAATAGGTCCTATAGATTATTTAATGGAGTCTGATATGTTGCACTTTGAGATTTGAATAGATTAAAAATACCCTTCATTTAAGCTCAAGAGATACACCAGTTAAGTTTCACCTAAATAGCCATGAATGTCTTTACCATGTAATTAATCGTCCAAACAGAGACACTTCTGAGGGAGAAAAGGGGCATCAATAATGTGGGGATGACAGGCATAAAACAATAATGTTCTCAGTAGACTGTAGATTATGGTCATTCTGGCATGAATCATAATAATGTAAAGACTATCCTGTCCTTGAGCTTACCAGCACTGCTGTGGAGCACAACTTCAAGGAACACCATGCCCATATTACACTGTGCTCCAGACAGCACCAGTCACATAGAAATCATTATGAATGATGCCTCTGGAGTTGTTCAAAGTGGTGATCCTGGTCTTTACTATAAGTTAGGCACTTTTCTAAAGGCTTAATTTCTAGTAACTAACTTACTATTCCGAAACTCTGAAATGCTTATTATTGCCATTTTACAGATGAAGAAACAGAGATAGACTGACTGTATAACCTGCCCACAGTTACACCTCTAAAACTGGTGGAACAAGGATTTGAACTTAGATGGTCCTCCATTCTAATCCTTGTTTTAATTGCCACACTGTTTTGCACTATATTATGTCATTTGTTCTGTATGCAATTTTTTTAATAATCAGGACAACACTCTGAGAGTACATGATTTTAGGATGCATAATATTCCCAGAATGAATTCTATTCAACTAATTTCTGTTGCATTAATATGGAATATGCATGCAAAATGATTACCAGTGACTTCAAAACATTTCACAAAGCATATGTTAAGTGACGGACTGTGTAAGTTAGACAGAGTTTTACCTCAGCAGTTTTATTTTGAATTAAAAACAAAATGAAACCACATCTTTTTAGAATTGTATTCAAGTATTTGAAATGAAAAGGAGGACTCATGAAAAAATTCTTACATTTTCATTTCTGACAGACACTCAGCTGACAATGCTTTGAACTAGTATTCCTTTCCATATAATATAAATGTTCTCCCAATAAAATACTTCCCTAAAGGAGAAATTCTAGATAGTCTCAGTTTTAAATATCAGATCAAATGTGAATTAAATGTACACATAGTATTTCTGAGCCGACGACATTTGTATACCATGCTTAGTCTCAAACCCACACTTAATTATGCAAATCACCCCCAGACAAAGCGAGTGCATAATAGGAGGACAACTATACTTGGGTGTGTGTAAGGATGAAGGAGGGTGTTCAAAAACAGCAAGAGGAGAAAGGAAGCCAATGAATGTGTAAAAGTTAAAATATTTCCCATGGGGATGGCTCTTTCATCTTTATTTAGCTGCTAGTTTTTCTACATTGTCAGTCTAAATGTGAAATTGCTGTTGTAATTTGAATACTGAATATTAAAAACGTGTTTTATTATTTTTTACAAAAATAGACTTTAGAAAGTCATTATACTATTATTTAGACACAAAGCATAAAAGTAAATTAAAATATCTTTGAATAAAATGTTTTGTAATTAAGAGAACTTTGTGTGACAACTCAAGTTATTTAAGTAAAGTTTCTGTCCATCTCTATAATTGATGTTTCAATTATTTCATTAAGACAGCAAGTGAATAGGGCTAAGTAGATTTTCATCAAATCTGAGTATGTTGATAATGGTCTGGTTTAAGATGTGGACTTAATGAAAGAGCAGAAAATCACTTAGGCTCTGGGGGAGAATTTCCACATGGCCTCCACAGAAGATGGTAGCAGAGCTAGTGGTACTTACAGCAGTCCCGGGACTTCAGGAGCATCTCAAAGAAATGGACTGTCATCATTCTGAGTGAACCTGAGGGAAGTACAAAAAGACAGGCCCATGAGATTACTGATTGGAAAATATATAAATCTTTATATCATGGATAGAATAAGAAGCAGAGGTGCCAAATATGAGTCCCAAATGGATTGGCCCAAGCGTCAATCAACACTTGGAACTAGCATAGTCGTTTGAAAATAAACTACTTCTTACTTGGGCATCACTGTACAATGAGCTCTGAGTTGAACATCATAAAGATGGTTAAAACACTTCCCTGGGAATGCCAACCAAGCCACCTAGACTGCCCATAAAGCTCTGCTGGAGAGCAGAGCTGCTTTCCATGTATACCAGGAGTAGGAAGATAATGCTCCACTGATATGTGAAGGATAGGAAATCTATAAGCCCTTGTTCTATGTTATAGTAACATTTTCCTGATGTAATAATGTTGTGAAAAGTATAATGTCTCTTAGAGAAGTTTTCAAATGACAATGTACACACATACATAAGTATGTATGTGTGTGTATGCACATATACATGTGTAGAGTGTGTGTGTGTGTTTGTATCTGAAAATAGAATGCTCAGAAGCATGTTTCACTTAAACAGTCACTCAATTCAATAACAGCTCTGACAAAATTGGAGTAATGTAGCCACCATTAATATTTTTCAGTATTTTTAATGTGTTCTTTCATTGTTTGCAAAGCTTTCTGTGGCTTTTTGTGAAACCACGGGTAGAACTGTAAAAGGTAAAATTTAGTATTAGCATTCGTGAGGTACTGTTCTTAGTATTTATTAACCTATATGTTCTATGCACAAAAACTACATATTGCATGATTCATTTATATGACATGCCCATAACAGGCAAACCTTTTAGCGATAAAGTAACTAAAATCACAAAATTTGTGATTGACTTTAAGTGCAAAAATTTGTATCCAGGTTGAGCAAACCTCTTTGTGAAATGAAGTTTACTAATCTAAATGTGAAATAATGACATTTAGAATAGCTCTAATCTCACTAAGGAATTTAGTTTTTTCTTTAGCTCTTTCTGTTTGACAATTCCATCTGAAGAAGAATAGGAAAAGCATATTTTTAAAAAGTTTTACATTTTTTTATCTCATAGGTCATGTATGAATAGTATGAATGTCACTTCCAGTTAACACAATTAACTCAGTGTTAATAATATTAAATATATTTGTACATGCATGTTTCTATATACATCTATGTATGCATGTTTTGTATATGTAGTTGTATATAGCTATAATGACTACAGCTATATAACACTATAGCAATAGAACATGTAGATACATACTAACTACTACCATCCTTGATGGTGTTTCTAAGAGACCTCTGCAGAAGGATAAGCGATAACCACAGGCTAATTAAGATGCAAAGACTAAAGGTTAGGCAAATGGTAAATTTAAATTTCCTTCTTAAACATGACCATACATATTTATAAAAATTGCTTTTTGAATGTATAATTATGTGTGTGTACACAGACATTTATTTATCTTTTTAACAGCTTTATTGAGATATAATTCACATACCATACAAGTCTCCCATTTAAGTTTATAATTCAAAAGTATCTAGTATATTCCCATGGTTGTGAAATCATCACAATTAATTTTGTGAAATCATCACAATTAATTTTATAATATTTTTATTATCTAACAAAAAGCCCTATATTCATGATCATATCCCCATCACCAAATCCCTAATACCCTCTTCAGCCCTAAGAAACTGCTAATTTACTTTCTGTCTCTATAAGATTCATCTATTATAAAAATTGCATGGAAATGAGACACACAAAATGTATTTTTTGTGACTTGATTCTGTAACTTGCATAGTATTTTCAAGGTTCCTCAATATTGATACATGTATCAGTTCTTCATTCTGTTTTACTGTCAAATAATACTCCATTGTATGCATAGACTACAATTTATGTATGCATTTATCAATGGATGAACATTTTGTTTGTTTCTGCTTTGGGGCTATTATGAATAATGCTGCTATGGACATTGATGTACAATGTTTGTGTTGTATGTCTTCATTTCTTTATATACCCTTCATAGATATACACCCTAGGTGTGGAATTGTTCTGTCATATGGTAACTCTATGTTAAATATTTATGAGAGAAAGAGAGTAAGCGAATGTATGTGTATGTGTGTATGTGTGTAAATAAGAGGAGATGTGTATACTTATATATATCCATCTATCTATCTATCTCCTGTTCAGATAGTTTTATTTTTTAATTTTCAATGGGAGAGCAATAGAAATAACTAAAAATAAATAATACCATAACACCAGTGTTCCAAATTGGAAGCTAAAACTTCAATTTCAATACTTAGCCTAAGCTAACACATACACTATATCTTATCTCCTCTGTAATTTCTGGGAGATATATAAATGATTGTGAGATACATAAATATATGTTATTTTATATTATCTCCTCTCTAATTTCCAAACTCATATTTTTTAATATATCTTAATCTGTTTCATCTACATGCTAGATGCTAAACAGTAATTTCATATAGAAAGCTGCTCTTCATCTATCTTGGTATCACCTGCAATATTAATTTGCCAGCTTTAAAGAACATGAGTATCACCTACTTGGTATGTTAATCACACAATACACACACACGCACACACAAATAAAATCATAAAAACCAAAAAAGGCATTATTGGGTCACTCTATAGAAATTCTGATTCTGTAGGTCTGGAAAAGGATCTAGGAATCTGTATTTGAATTATATTCCCCAAGTTACGCTGACATGGTCAGTTTGTGCACTTCTTTTACATTGTAAAGTGCTTTTTTTGGTTTGTTTTCAGAATAAGCTTGTAGAAACAGTCAAAAGTATTTCCAGTAGTCAATAGCGTTTATACTCATTTTAGATATGATTTTTTTTCACTTCATTCTTGCTTGAGTGAAAAGAAAACGAGGCTAGTTTATATCACACTTTATATCACATCTTTGTAACTTTGAGAGTAATAAAGAAGTTTCGTACTCTTCAGTATAGCTTTTCTTTATTTCAGGAACCTTGAACTTTTGAAGAGCATAGTCAACCTCTTTCCTCATTAACAAATGGTTTTAAACAATCCTTATCTCTCCAGAAAGACTTGATTTATTCTGCCATAAAAAAGAATGAGATCCAGTCATTTGCAACAACATGGATGGAACTGTTTGTTTTTGAGACAGGGTCTCACTCCATTACCCTGGCTGGAGTGTGGTAGGACGATCATGGCTAACTGCAACCTGGACCTCTTGGAGTGAAGCGGTCCTTCCACCTTAGTCTCCCAAGTAGTACTATAGAAACATGTTACCACACTCAGCTGACTTTTTTTTAGTAGAGACAGGGTCTCACTATGTTGTCCAGGCTGTCTTGAACTTCTAAGCTCAAGCAGTCCTTCTACCTCAGCCTCCCAGTGTTGGGATTGCAGGCGTGAGACACCGTGCCTGGCCAGCTGCTATATTTGGTACAATAATATACTGTCTATGTTTGCAGTCTAGAAGCAATAGGCTATACCATACTGCATAAGTGTATAGTAGGCTATACTATCTAGGTTGGTGTAAGTGTATTCTATGATGTTTGCAGAATTAAAAATTGCCTAAGGACTCATTTCTTAGATGGCATCCACATCATTAAGCAACACATGGCTAAACTTGAAAATTGCTAAGAGTGTATATTTTAAGTGTTTTCAAAACAAAATATATATGAGTGTGTAAGGTACTGCATATTTTCTTTACCTGATTTGGCCATTCCACAATATATACATATTTCAAAACATCATGTTGTACTTAAAATATATACATGTTTTACTGTTCAATTAAAAAATATAATATATCTAGAAAACAAAAACAGCAGTGCTGCTTTTAAAAATATATGTAGTGATCTCTTTGTATAAAGGAACATTTTAGGCTAAAATAAGATGCATGCTACACTACTTGCTAGTAAATAAAGCAATAGAATAAAATTTGTGTAAATACCTCTGTCTCAGGGAAAATATTTTATCAGTTTCTTATGACTGCAGAATATACTATAAAAACATTTTCAGTAAATATTTTCCACAGGTGAATATGAGCAAATTTTGGGGAAACGAAAAAATAACAGGATATTTAATTCTGAAAAATATATGTTTCCTTTTTCTTTTACTCTCATTTTTAAGGGGTCATGTTAGTTCTAACTCAATAGCAGCCATCATTTATAAAAATGAGTTAACCTAATCCATGTCTTCTTTCTCACTCACAAAAACATGAGTTAAAAAATCAGGCTTGGCTCTATGTGGTGGCTCACACCGGTAATCTCAGCACATTGGGAGCCCAGGCGAGCAGATACACCTGCGGTCAGGAGTTCAAGACTAGCCTGGCCAAAATGGTGAAACCCCATCTCTGCTAAAAATACAAAAATTTGCCAGCATGGTGGTGTAATCCCAGCTACTCGGGAGGCTCAGGCAAGAGAATCACTTGAAACCAGGAGGCAGAGGTTTCAGCGAGCTGAGATTGCACCACTACACTCCAGCCTGGGCTTCAAGAGCAAAGACTCTGTCTCAAAAAAAAACAAAGAAAAGAAAAAAGAAAAAGAAATCAGGTGGATTTTCTTCTGTGATTTAATTCTGTAACATCTCTAAGATATCCCATCATTTCGTGTAAGATTTACAAGCCTAAAAATCTAAGTTTTTGCAGGCTATCTAAGAACATTCAATGGCTTTGCAAAACCATGTATGTCACTGGGAATTTCCCATAATTATAGTTGGCATCTTCCTGTGTTGTGACAAATATCTTAGATAATATAATAGACAAAATTCCAGGATAATGTTGTCTCAGACAACACAGACCAATGTAGTTTAATATATAATACACTTTTTTTTCTCACTTGATTGACATTTCTTCTCCAGGAGTATTTTATGTCTTGATTCATTCTATGTACCTCCTACCAAACCTTTGTAGCAGTATCATTATGTGATGCAAAGTGATAGTTTAAATTCTCTTTGATCTAAGTATGAATTAATGAATTTAGTTAGACTTTGCTTTTATTAATTTACCTCTTGAATTCAGTCACTAACGACCCGTCCACTTGAGCACAAAACACTTGATAATTGCTTCAATATCTGATTTTTGATCCAGTTTTTAACAATTCCAAAATGAAAACATTGAAAAGCTTGTTTATTCTCTTTTCCAGTGGAGTCAGAGGGAAGAATATATGTGCTGAAGTAAGCTTTTTCATTACAAAATCTCCTACATAGCAAATTCTTTGATGGTTCGGTGAGTGTTACTTGAGGAAAACATAGAAATGCTGCTAGAGGCCACTGCTTTAACAGCTCTTGGCTGGTCCTAAAGTAAACCCCTGGGGCTCTTCTATTGCTATGCCTTATTGCCTCAGCAAAATAATCTTAATTTCATTCTGCAAATAGCCTGTTTATTGAGACAATATATTGAATATTCATAAACCACATAGGGACCAGGCTATGACAGTGGAAATATGTCTGAGGATATTAAAAAGGGAGAATTGGCCTGGCACGGTAGCTCATGTCTGTAATCCCAGCACTTTGGGAGACCAAGACAGATGGATCACTTGAGGTCAGGAGTTCAAAGACCAGCCTGGCCAACATGGCAAAACACTGTCTCTACAAAAATTAGTTGGGCATAGTGGCACACATCTGTAATCCCAGGTACTTGGGAGGCTGAGACAAGAGAATCGCTTAAACCCAGGAGGCAGAGTTTGCAGTGTGCTGAGATTGCACCATTGCACTCCAGCCTGAGTGACAGAGCCAGACTCCACCTCAAAAAAAAAAAAAAAAAAAAAAAAAAGCGGGGGGGAATTTATTTAATTTGTAATATCTACTGAAAATGTAGATCCTGAATCCCAATGCATGACCTCCACAGCAGGAGAAATCAACTGACTCACAGATTAGATTTTATTGAATCCTGAACACTTATATTCTTTCTGGATATTTTCTTATATGTAATTGAGATTTGGGCAATGAGTACATGGAGATATTGGAATAATAGCACATTGTACATGAAAATATAGTTGTACTTGGATGTTAAGCAGGATGATGTGTGAGCAAGCCGTGGCAACGAGTAGAAAAGAACTAGCACCTAGAATGAGGATGAGGAAGTGGGGCTTGGAAGCAGGTCTGGACAGGAGTCTAGAAGTTTATTTATAGCATCTGAGGATCATGACAAAGTTCCCTCAAAAAGAGTTTATACCAGCGCAATATGAGATTTATGGCTTCCATGAAATACTGAGGTAGTGAAAACCATATAAGAGCTCCATCTGTGAAGCACCACAAGTACTCAGTGGGATTCAGCAGAGCTCAGTGCCTTTGATCTCTATGAAAACTAAGAGAACTTGAAAGAAAACAGACCTAGCATGTAGTACTGTAATGTTCTCTTGATCATTCTCCCCATAAATGACTCTGCCTTTCTCAAATATGTTTTCCATACTGATTTCACTGGGACCTTTCCTTTTCTCTTTCCTCTAACCTTACCTTCTTTCCGCAAGTAAACAGAGAATGTTACTTGGATGCACAAATGTGATGACAGATTCTTTGATGTTTAGTTCACACAAGCAGTATTTATATTTCTTGCTTTACTCTTCTCTTTCTCTTTTCTACAACCTCCTTATATCATGAAATCTCCATTTGTTATCTCAAAAGAATAATAAATTAGACGTTATTTAGATTGAATCTCCACCCCTCAAACCTGGTTCTTTCCAGTATACTCTCTATTGCTGAAAATAAGATTCGATACAGCTTATTTCCTATCTATTACAAAGTCACATTGGTTTTATGACCTAAACACCAATCCAGCCTGTCCACTTCTCTCCAACTGACCCATCATGACTGCCCCTACCATGGACTCTTATAATTACCTATTAAATATGACTCTAATATTTTCAAATATGTTTTCACTATTTCCAGAATTGCCCTTTCTTCTTTCTTACCTTACATCATTACTGGCCTCTTCATACATGTGTACATATATGCAATTTTACTTAAATGCATAAATATACTATTAAAGGTGCTTTTGTTTTGTAGTGGAACCTTTATTTTCCTTTGCTGGTTTTGCTCAATTTTTCTTTTTCAGTCTTATCCCATTTCCATATACATCAAGCCCTTATATCCCCAGATAGTCCATGTTAGCAAATTGGTATAAATCACTTCATACTAGTCTCCAGATTCATATGACCATATATACAAATATGTACAGACATATATATATATACACGTAGGCATATATAAGTTTTGTTGTCATTGTTTTCTAAGTTATGATCCTCTTATAAATATTTTTCTCACTAAAACCTTGTGTACATTTCTCTTTGGCATACTTTTGGATCTACGTTGGTAATGTTTGATGTTATATACTGGTTTTCTGTTGCTGCATAACACATCACCACAAACTTGACAACTTAAAACAACATCCATGTATTTATTAACTTATAGTCTTATAGGTCAGAGGTCTGCACAGGCTTGGCTCTTAAGGTCTCATAAACTCAAAGTTAAGGTGTCAACTTTTAGCTGGAGGCTCTGTGAAAGCTTCCTAGCTCATTAAGTTGCTGGCTGAATGTATTTCCTTGTAGGACAGAGTTCTTCATTTTCTTGCTAGCTGTGGGCTTGGAACTAGCCTCTGTTCACAGGGTAATTCTATATTCCTTCTCACCTGGCCACCTCCATCTTCAAACCAGCTATAGCTCGTGAAGTCCTTCTTATGCTTAGGACCTCTCTGATTTCCTCTTTTGCCATCAGCCAGAAAAAGCTCCCTATTTTTTAGACATCATATGATTAGGTGAGACCCATCCAGATAATCACCCTATTTTTTTTCTTCCAAAAAGGATCATTTTGTAAAAAGTAATTTCAACTTTTATTTTAGAATCAAAGATTCAGGGGTTACACATGCAGGTTTCTTACACGGGCATATTGCATGATCATGCTGAGACTTGGGACATGATTGATCCCTTCACTCAGTACTGAGCACAGTACCAAATAGGTAGTATTTCAACTCTTGCCCCACTCCCTCAATCTTCTAGTAGCCCCCAGTGTCTATTGTTGTCATGTTTATGTCCATGAGTACCCATTGTTTAGTTACCACTTATAAGTGAGAAAATGTGATATGAGATTTTGTGTTCCTACATTAATTCGCTTAGGATAATTGCCTCCAGCTGCATTCATGCCACTTTGACAGACATGATTTGTTATTTTTTATAGTTTTGTAGTATCCCATGGTGTATATGTACCACATTTTCTTTACTCAGTCCACCGTTGTTATGCAGCTAGACTGGTTCCATGTCTTTGCTATTGTGAATAGTGCTGTGATGAACATGTGAGTATATGTGTCTTTTGGGTAGAATGATTTATTTTCTTTTGGATCTATATCCTGTAATGAAATTGCTGGGTCATATGGTAGTTCTGTTTTAAGTTCTTTGAGAAATGTCTAAGCTGCTTTCCACAATGGCTGAACTAATTTACATTACCAACAATAGTGTATAAGTGTTCCCTTACACAGCTGCAGCCTTGCCAACAACTATTGTGTTATGACTTTTTAATGATAGCCATCCTGACTGATGTGAGATGCTATGTCATTGCAGTTTGTGAATTGCATTTCTCTGGCAATTCATGATGTTGGACATCTTATCATAAGATTCTTGGCCACTTAGATGTCTTCTTTTAAGTGTCTGTTTATATGTTTTGACCATTTTTTAATGGGGTTATTTGGTTTGGTTGTTCAATTATTTAAGTTCTGTATAGATTCTGGCTATTAGACCTTTTTCTGATGCATAGTTTGCAAATATTTTCTGTTATTTTGTAAGTTGTCTGTTGACTCTGTTGATAGTTTCCATTCTGTAGGCTGTTTACTCTGTTGATAGTGTCTTTTGCTGTGCAGAAGCTCTTTAGTTTAATTAGGTCCTACTGGTCAATTTTTGTTTCTGTTGCAATTGCTTTTGATGACTTAATCATAAATTCTTTCCCACAGCCAATTTCCTGAATGGCGTAGCCTAGATTTTCTTCTAGAATTCTTGTTGCTTGAGGTCTTATATTCAAATCTTTAATTTAAATTAAAGTTAACGTTTGTGTATGATAAGAGATAGGGGTCCAGTTTCATTCTTCTGTATATGCCTAACCAGCTATCCCAGCACCATTTATTGAACAGGGAATCCTTTCCCCATTGCTTATTTTTGTTAACTTTCTCAAAGGTCCTACAAATGTAGGTGTGCAGCTTTATTCCTGGGCTCTCTATTCTGTTCCCTTTGTCTATGTTTCTGTTTGGGTACCAGTAGATGCTGTTTTGGTTACTGTGGCTTTATAATACAGTTTGAAACTGAATAATATGATGTCTCCAGTTTTGTCCTTTTTTGCTTAGGATTGCTTTGGCTATGGGCTCTTTTTTGGTTCCATATTAATTTTAGAGTAGTTTTTTTCTAACTCTGTGAAAAATGACATTGGCAGTTTGATAGGAATAATAAATCTGTAAATTACTTTGGGCAGTAAGGCAATTTTAACAGTATTGACTCCTCCAATCCATGAGCATGGAATGTTTTTTCATTGGTTTGTGTCATCTCTGATTTTTCTCAGTGGTGTTTTGTGGTTCTTTTTGTAGAGATCTTTCACCTACTTGGTTGGGTGTATTCCTAGGAATTTTGTGTGTGTGTGTGTGTGTGTGTGTGTGTGTGTGTGTGTGGCTACTGAAAATGGAATTGCATTTTTTATTTGACTCTCAGCTTGAACATTACTGGTTTATAGAAATGCTACTGATTTTTGTATGTTGATTTTTGTATCCTGAAACTTCTACCAGTTTATTTATCATTCATCATTTATCAGTTGCAGGAGCCTTTTGGTGGAATCTACAGGTTTTTCTAGGTATAGAATCATATCATCAGTGAAGAGAGATAGTTTGGCTCCTCCCTTTTCTATTTGGATTCCTTTTGTTTCTTTCTGTTGCCTCATTGCTTTGGCAAGGACTTCCAGAACTATGTTGAATAGAAGTGGTGAAGGCAAACATCCTTGTCATGTTCCATTACTCAAGGGGAATGCTTCCAGCTTTTGCTCATTAATATGATATTGGTTGTGGGTTTGTCATATATGGCTCTTATTATTTTAAGATATGTTCCTTTACAGCCTAGTTGTTGAGGGTTTTTATCATGAAGGAATATTGGAATTTATAGAAAGCTTTTCCCACATCTATTGAGATTATCATATGGTTTTTGTTTTTAATTCTGTTTATGTGGAATCACCCTAATTTAAAGTCAACAGAGCTATATAAAAATGTAATAATGGGAGTAATATTTTATCACATTTACAGAGCAATTTTTAGAATTTTGTCTACCAAAGTGTATCATTATTTTTTTCACATTTTGTGGATGTGTAATATTTAATTGGTAGTGCCATAATGTATCCAATCATTCCTCTATTGATGGATTTTCATTCCTTTCCCTCATTTAATCATGACAACACTTATATCCATCTTCCACCAAAACACTTTAGTAGCCACAAAGCCCTGTGTCTTCCTGCCCCTACCTACCTCTCCCTTCCCCTTGACTGTCAATCGCATTCCTTTGCATTGTGTGCTTTCAGTCACAGTCCATCTTGTAGTCTTGTGAACTATACCATTTCTTTCTCACCACAAGAACCAGGTAAATGTTTTTCCAATGCCTGAAATGCATCATGCATATATATACACACAACACTCAAATTTGTTTTTATCAATCTTATGTCTTCTATTAGATCTAAGACATCATCCTCCCATACTTTCATGTATCCACTCCTTATAGTTATTAAATTTTCAAATTCATGTGTGTGATCAAATGTTAGTAACAGTCCCTTTAACTAGACCACAGTTTCAATTGATGCAGGGCTCTTTTTTCCCTGGCTTTTTTGTTTTACATTTCTCACTACCATTTGAACCCCTGACATCTACCAGAGTATAAGTATTTAAATGTATTCAACATATATTTGGTGAATAAATAGACAAATTGATGTAAATTGCAATAAACATAATAAAAAGATTAAAATATAAATACGTTATAAAATAAAATTAAAATTTGTAATAAGGCTGTAAGAATAAAATTAAAATATGCAGGCTTCTGATTCAACACTTTGCTACAGCTAAATGTGAATTTTATTTTGACACTTCCTGATGGCAAAGAAAAAAAAAGGGAAACACAGAAGAAAACACAGACATTCTTCAGAGAAAGCAACGCTGTCTTTCCTTGCACTTAAATCTAAAAGAATGTTTTCACCTAGGGCTTTGTATAGGATCATAAATTTCCTGAAACTTTTCTCAGCTGTCTTGAATTTTGGGATTAGCTTAATTTGGGTATGATAAGAATTGTTATCATTATAATTATGATAGCGAAACTTGTACAGCACTGAAACAGGACAGTTCCCTGACCCCCCCTTGCAGGATGTGAAAGTGGTGTTTAATCTGATTGCTGTAGGTGCAATTATTATCTCTTATTTTAACAAGGATTAAATTGAGGCATAGAGAGTTTAAGTAACTTGTCCAACCAATAGCATACAGCTAAAAAGTGGCAGTGTGGTATCTATTTTTCTTGTCGTGTAATGAAATCAAAACAATCATTGGTATTAGTAAAGAAAACAGTTATTACAGTTTAAAAATTCTTCAAAGGTTTAATAACCTATTTCCAAACTCCTCACTGCCCAAGTATGTTATACTAAATTACATAATAAGCAGTTGAAGAGACTGGTCTACATTTTATTATTTTCTTTAATTTTTCTTCATCTACCCATTTCTTTTTGGAACAAAGCAGTAAAAGAAAAAATGCATTAATGCACCAATTTTTTGTATTCTTAAGAGTCTTCTCTTGGAATCACAACCCATCTCTTTATAATCCAGACTAGCAAAAAAGCACATCTGTAGCTATCACCAGCAGATTCCCATTGTCCGTTGTTTTGATCACCATCATGTGTAACTATCACCCAACTCCCCTAATCATTACAATGGTGTTACACATTGATTAAAATAAGCAAATATGTTTGGTAGTATAATTGAATTTCTAAATTTAAAAAAAACATTTAAATTAGAAATGAAGACATATATTACATTAAGAAATACACACAGCAATTTATCAATGGAAAGGTAGAAACTCAATATGAAAGTAAGAAAAAGTTCGGCATGGCAAATGCTGCCCAGAAGACACCAGAAAGAAGATAAAATACTTCGGAAAAAAGTAGAAGATAAATTACAGCAATCAGATTAAACACCACTTTCACAATATTATTTCATTTCATCCCCAGAACAGTTTTATAGTTAGTTGGTTTTATTCTCATTTTATAGATGAATATAATGAATACTAGAGGTTAGTTTACCTATGGTAGGAGTATAGGCAATATCTGAACTCAGCTTCAACGCAGATTGATTCCATGGTCAATGCAGAATGATTATGTTTAGCAGGTATGTATCAAAAACTTACCTTGGGAATACATTCTACAGCAGCCTACAGTCCAGAATAACTAAAAAAATAAATTGAGGCCAGGAGCACTCAATTAAATAAATAATCACAGATAAATAAATGGAGAAATTTTGTTTTAAGGCAAATGGTAAAACCTTGATAGAGTTATAAACATGATATAGAGAAGAAAGAGAGGCATATAAAATTCCTGGTTGTATCTCGACAGGCATCTTGGAGAGTGTGAAATTTGAGTGGGATTCAGAAATATTTGTATTGGGTTTGTATGGGGAAAAGAACATTCTAGGTAGAGGAAACAGCTTGAGCAAAAAGCCAGAGGTAAGAAAAAGAAATCAGAATTGTAAAAAAAAAAAAAAAACAGCTTGGTAAGTCAATACAACTAAAAAAAAAAAAAAAAAAAAAAGCAGTTGCATGAAAAATGTAATCAGAGATGATTTTTAAAAGATAGAGAAGGCACAAAATTTGAAGAGTTTTAAAAGGAAGGCTTTGAACTTAACTCTTTTGCCCAGAGCCCGCCCCAGGCTATTTTTTTTTTTAAACCCAGAAGAGATAACGTAACTATGGAAAAACAGGAGGAAGTTGTTTTGACTCATTTAAGGATGTCAACATCTTCTCAAATGTTTGATATGTTTTTGAACACTGCTTTCCAAGACCTGAAATGTCATGAAAAAGGATTTGACAAGGATGTTCACCAACAGTACAAAACCTAAGCCCCTCCAGTGCAAAATTCTTTAGAAAAATGTCATGTGCAGAGAAAGAATTTAAACTACTCTTCAGAGAATGACAAGATGTAATAAAATCCTGAAAATAAAACTTCCTCCAGTTAAAGAAAAAAAATAAGTAAGTAAAACACTCCATCTACAAAATATTAAATGTGAGTCCTAGCTACCTAAGGAATGTTGGCTGGTCAATAAACATAATAAATAATTTAGAGCACACATATCTCACAAAATGAAGGATGCATTCCCCTCTCTTCAAACACTGCACCTCAAAATTGCTTTGAATAATGACAGATGTGAGCATAAAATAAAGAAACAGGAAATCTAACATAAAAGAAATTGACTAAGTACTTTGACCCAACTGTATACTTCTTCATTGAAAGAACTTGTCAGGTAGGGAAGAACTGAAACTGAAAAGGAAAGATACATAAAACGTTGAAATATAATTTGAGTTTTCCACTCTGTTGTTATTTATCCAACAAACACATATAGTACTTACTAGATATAAAGAACTTTTCTAGGCACTTAAAAACTGCAACTTTTAATTTTCATAACAATCTAATGAGGTGAGTATAATTATTATCTTCATTGTATGAATGAGAAAACTAAGGTACAGAGATGTTAAGTATCTTGCAGAAAGTCACATGTATTGTCAGGGGCAGAGCCAGGACCATATGCATAACAACTAGACTATGTTCTTGTTCTCTTCTTTTTCTTTGAAGATTGTTTTCCAAGAGGCAATAAAAATGTCATCATCAGATTATGTAAAAAAAAAAAGGCTTATTGAGACTTTAATATCAGGCATTTTTATCTGCTTGGTTTGCAATAGTGAACTAAACACAAGTAATGACTCTGACTCTCTAGACCTCACCTTCTAGTTAGAGGAAGCAGGAAATACATCATCAAACCATTAAATAAGCAAGATTATTTCGAAGAGGAATAAATACTATGAAAAAGATAAAAGACTATTTGGTAATAGAAGGATCAAATATACAAAACTGATTTGGCGCATGAGAGACTCAATTGTCTTTCCATCTGACAAAATTAATTTGCATATCTCTAGACAAGAATTATTGCTATTAGTTATCTATTACATTCGTAGTTGTTAAATAGCTCAAAGACATTGAAAGGCACAAATCCTACAGCATCAAATAACCCAGAAAGATGTCTGACACTATATGAATTTCTTAGATCACTGGTGCTATATGTTATGTGCTAATAACTTAGAAATGTATATCCCAGGTCAAACATTTTCTCTGTATTTTGAATCATCTACTATTTACTTGACATCTCCACTTGGCTGTCTAAAAAACATCTTGACACCGGCTCCACTTCCTCCGTGATTTCTCGGAGCCGTCTAGCTCCTCCTCAAGGACTTTCCTGGGAAGGTCTCTCAGGCATCCAGACCCCATCTCAAAGGTGTTTCGTGATCCACTGAGCAGCTGGTGGCCCCAGGAGCATTTCCCTCCGGGCCGAATGCGCAGTGGACGATGCCCCTTCTGACCCAGCAGATCCAAGATGAGGATGATCAGTACAGCCTTGTGGCCAGCCTTGACAATGTTAGGAATCTCTCCACTATCTTGAAAGATACTCATTTCTGAGAGCATGCCACGTGTTTCGCAACTAAAAATGGTATCAAAGTAACAGTGGAAAATGCAAAGTGTGTGCAAGCAAATGCTTTTACTCAGAGACTTTAACTGCACTTCGGATGTGTTACCAAGGTTATGGTTACCCTCTGATGCTGTTTCTGGAAGAAGGAGGAGTGGTAACAGTCTGCAAAATCAATACGCAGGAACCTGAGGAGACCTTGGATTTTGATTTCTGCAGCACCAGTGTTATTAATAAAATTATTCCGCAGTCAGAGGGGCTCCGTGAAGCATTTTCTGAATTGGATATGAAGAGTGAAGTCCTACAAATTACAATGTCTCCTGACAAGCCTTATTTCAGGTTATCTACTTTTGGAAATGCAGGAAGTTCCCACCTTGATTATCCCAAAGATTCTGATTTGATGGAAGCATTTCATTGTAATCAGACCCAAGTCAACAGATACAAGATTTCTTTACTGAAACCCTCTACAAAGGCATTAGTCCTATCTTGTAAGGTATCTATTGGGACAGATAACAGAGGCTTCCTTTCATTACAATATATGATTAGAAATGAAGATGGACAAATATGTTTTGTGGAATATTACTGCTGCCCGATGAAGAAGTTCCTGAGTCTGAGTCTTGAGTATGACAATTCACTGATATCTATGTGTACATTTATGACAGATGAAGTTCTTATTCTGAGTACAGTACTGTTTATAATTTCATGTTGAATTTTCTATAGAGAAGAAGCACAATGGGGAAAATAGGAGCAACGTCGTGTACCTAATAGTTACTGTGTTTTTTAAATACATTTTGTAGAGGGCATGTAAATAAATGTTTTCATGTAGTCATAGATTATTCAGGACTGTCCTTTGGTTCTGTCTTTTGAACTCACAGTTATGTGAGCCAAGGTAACATTTCAAGAGTCTAAAGACCTAAAGTTTGATGCAGCTACCTGAAATATTCTTTTATTTATTTACTATTAGAAAAAGCAAAGGCATATGAGCATTGCTTATTAGTTTGAATTCTAGAGACTAGATCGTAGTGGTTCCAAAGTGTTGTGCCCACATCAACATCAGAACGGCCTGCAAACTTGTAGCAAACTCTGGGCAGGAAGCCAACATTCTGTATTTTAACAAGCTTCCCTCAGGAGATTCTGATGCATGCTTAATTTTGGGAACCACTGTTTTAAAGGAAACTTTTTTCTTTAATAGGATTTAATTGTATTGAGATAATTGCTTTTACATGTGATTTCCTTGCAAATGTTCTGAAGTTGAGGCATCACCAAACAAGTCTGAACAATTCTTTATGTGATTTATTTTTAAAGTAGACCTTTTAAAGAGATCTGTGAATGGGATATAAAGCAATTTTCAGTGTTACAAGTTTTCTTCTTGTTCTCAAAACTGTTCACTGTAGTAAGTAATGGCAGTCAGTACTTATTACTTTCCATTTGCCTATGAGTTTCTTGACAAATCAAAGTGTAGAAAACCAGTTATTAAGTGATTTTGTACTTTCCTGGTAGTTGTCACTAAAATAATTTTTGTGGCATAAAATATATTTAATAAAATACAATACTAAAAAAAAAAACCATCTTGAATGTAACATTAAAAAGAACTGACTTTTTCCTCACTGAATCTATTCCTCTTCCACTTTTCATTAATACAGTAAATGACACCACTATTCATCCAACAATTCAAATCCAGAAATTTAAGGAGTCATACTTGATTCTCCTTATTCCATCAGTCCCCACATGAAATCCCCTAGCAAATCCTGTTAGCAGTTTTACCTCCAAAATGCATTTTGATTTGTTCATTCTTATCCCTCTCTACTGTCACCACTCTGGCTTGTACCATTCTCATATCTCAATCAACAATTTCAATAACGTTCAGCTTTCCTTTTTCTATTCTTGTTTCTCTTCCTTCCATTCTCCCCATAGCAAGCAGTCAGAATATGCTTCATAAATATAAACCAGATTTCATTATCATGATGCTCAAAACCCTTTGTTCCATTCCCACAAAATAAACAAAACATTCACCATGAACCTGTAAGGCTCTGCATGGACTATACCCTGTCTATTTCTTTAATAGCTAACACTCTGATGTTGCTCTCCTCAGAGAAGTCTTTCCCTTCTCAATTATTTTTTGGTATATTTCCCTGTTAAATTTCTTCAGAGCACCTACATCAAACTTAATTCTTTCACCTAATAATTATTATCTGTCTCCCTGCTCCCCAAAAAATAGTTTAGAAAGGCAGACGCCATGATTCTCTCATTCCTGCACATACTGATGCTCAATAAAAATGATATTTAACTCAATAAATATCATTACTCAGAGGAGTATTTCCCAAAGCACATCTCATGAAATAGTAGAATGTTAATGACACACAAAAATGATGGCATGAGCTCATTGAAATCAGTAAATATTCAGTAAATATTTTGTAAAATATTTACAGAGATTGTTTAGTAGATTTAATGTACCAGTGTGTACTGTGAATTTTCGAGAGAGGGACATAGTGTGCTGTGTTGTTATTTTTGTTGTTCTGGATTAAAGACATGTATAAACTGATCCTACAGTAAGGAAATTTGGGAGTTTGTGTATGTTTACTGTGGCTACACTGCAAAATGAAAGAATGTGTAGGAAATTTAGGTTGTAATTTATTACTTAGTCTATTTAGTTATTTTACCATATTTTCGTGACTATTTCTCAGTTGTATATACTTTCTTAGTATTTGCTGACTTTTTTCAGTAAATAGGCAATCATTATACACTTAACTTGAGCACCTACATCAAACTTAATTCTTTCACTCAATTATTTGTTTTCTCAAAGAATTAGATTAGGACTTAATAATTTTTATTTAAAAAATAGTGCTTTATAAAAATTGCTCTTTTTTTTAAACAGATTGAATGAGAAAATAAAATTAGCCAGTAGTGAAATGTGGTTTGTCAGGCCATACATTTGCAGGTTGGTTAATTAGCACAGAGCATCTTCCAAGGTTTGTTTAAATTGCAGTAATATTAGGTTGGTGCAAAAGCAATTGCAGCTTTTGCCATTAAAAGTAATTATTTTTAATTCAGTCACTCAGACCTTCCTTTCTCCTAAATTTTTCAGTTAAAGCCTAGTCAATATATGTTTGTGTAGTATTTAAAATTTAATAAGTTAGGGCAGATTATGGTTGAAAGTTTGCAACATCTTCCTGTTTCCTCTCTTACAGACAATCAACTCATTATAAATGTGCAAATTTAGAGGCACACTTATGCCTCCCAAATGTGGAAAGTACATTAAAAGTAATTACCTTTAATGGTGAAAACTGAAATTACTTTTGCACCAACCTAATAATTCAAAGTCTCAAGTTATCATTCAGCTGACATATATATCTATTCATAGATAGGTAAATAAACTTATTTTTAAAACAAGTATTTTCATTTTAATATTTCATTCTAGTGGCTTTATAAAGAGATTACATGAACAAATTTATAAATTTTTATTCTTTCTATAACTTAACCAATCCTGCTGGTTATATCAATTGGTCTTTTTACTTCAGGTCATGGAAAGAATTGATATGTCTTTGCCTCCGAATTTGCACATGTATAATGGGCCGATTGCCAACGAGAGAGGAAACAGGAAGAGGTTTCACACTTTCAATCATAATCTGCCCTAATTTATTAAATTTCAAATAGTACACAAACATATATTGACTAGGCCCTTACTGAAAAGTTTAGGAGAAAGGAACGTCTGAGTGGTTGAATTTCTCAGCAATCTGTGGATGCATCATTTGAATCAGAATGATTTATTATTCTGTTAGTGTTGCTTTTACTGGACACCTTCTCCCAAGTACCAGGGATTTGTAACCCGGGGTCCCCAGATTTTTGGGTATGCACTGTGAAAAAGGACCCACTTATAACTATTGTACCTTGAGCTTTTATTTCAAAAAAGTTCCAGGGAGAAGTTCAGCCCCAGAAAAACAAAAACTGGATCTAGAGATGCCTGAGTTGGAGATGAATTTTGCTGAACTCCCCTCATTACCATACTAAAATCCCCACCCCAGGAGGAGCTTATTTGTCATTTTCCATACATGCTTCTGCATGATCAGCGACTGAGCCTGCACTGACTGTACTCCATCTCTACATAGAATGACTCAGCTAACTAACCCCATAAAAGCCTGTTTTCAATGATGTTTGGGAGCCACTGCTTTGGGAACTATCCTCAGGGTTCTCTTTACTTGCTGCAAGTAATCAAATCCCCTAGTTAAATCCACCTTGGTCATTGGACTGTCAACCCTCAAGTGATAAAGCCCACCTACTGTGTGAGTAACAATCCTGGTGACCCAGACAGGCTCAAGACCCTGGTTCTGATCCTAACTCCTCAAAGCCTGCCAGCAGGTGAAGTGGTGGGTAGCGGCAACTCACCCAGGCTAACTTGCTTACATTGCCTGAGAGGGGCGGGTATGATACAGGAGGATCTTTCACGTGGTAACAAGCCCACCAGGCTGTCACTTGGGCCTACCTCAAAAGAGTGTAAGTGGCCGCCTGAACCTTTTTGTTCTGTGATCCTTCACTGCAGGAAGTGGACCTCACACCACTAAAAGTTGACTAAAAATGTGAATTCTTTGGATCTAGCAATGGGATCTCTAGAGTAAAGGCAGTGTACCTCTGTTTGACTTTCTGTCTTTTTCTGGTTTGTGCCCTCGGGGATTGAAAGAAACTCCCATCACAGTAAACAGCAACCTAGAACTGGCTAGCCAACAGTGAAATGAACTGTTGAAATGAACTGTGGGATCAATTTCTCCTGAGATAGCTTTAAGGTCATCAGAGGGGATGCATCTCCCAAAGCATAAAGGGACCTATGGAGGCTAGAAGTCCTTGACTTTGACAGCTAGACTGGGAAAACTTCAGCTTAGGAAAGGGGGCTCACACTGATACATTCCTGATTCACTCGGGTATATTCTCTTCAGGTAGCAGTATTTAAAAGAAGGGGAAGCCACTTTGCCTGATGCCTAGGAGGGTCACCGGGCAGCCTGATGGGATTTTTCAGGAAGCACACGGGGCTGTGCTAGGGACGCGCCAGGTCACTCTCACACATTGACTTACTTTTGTTATGTGTGTTAGAGGGGTCTGTCATTATTTGAGAGGAAAAATCAGTCATTTCACATCTGTATAGCTGCTAACTTGTTATTTAAACTTTGAGAAGCTAGGATCGAACCCTAAATAAGAACTCAAAGGTATGGGGAACCTGACCTCTGTATCAGAGCAAAGCCCATTAGGGTTTATTCTTTAAACACTAGAAGATTTTGGGGCATTCAGAAAAAGCCTATTAGGGTACATTATCCAACACTAGAAGACTTTTGGGTATTCTCCAATAACTAAAAAGAAGATGATTTTCTTTTGGAACACAGCCTGGCCACAGTATGTCCTAGGTAGCCGGGAACAATGGCAGAGGGACAGCTCGCTTAATTACCATATCATTCTTCAGCTGGATATTTTCCATAAGAGGCAAGACAAAAGGGATGAGATATCACGTGTCCAATGTTTTATGGCCCTTTACCAGAATAGGGACCTATATATAAAGTGTGGACTTTACGCTCTCAAGGTCAGACCACCTGGATCTCCAGCTAAGCCACTGGAGAAAGTGCTGCCAATCCTAGAGAGCCTTGTGGATGAGAAAAACTCCCTTCACCCCATGAAACCCAGGAAAGAAGAGAGTGGAGAGAGGGAGGCTGTCATTCCAACAGATTATTGGGGATGTCCCCTCCCACATAACCACCTGACTTGGCAGATAAAACCCAACTAAAATGCCAGGGACCTCCCCAACTAATGTGTCAGGGGCTTCCTCATCCTCCTCTTGGAATCTAGCCTCCTCTTCCAGATAGCACAATCCCGGAGTGGGAGCTTTTACAAACTGGGAGGTGGGATGTTTCCCCTCAGGCAGGTTTTGGATGGGGATATGCATTTATTCCAAGTACATGTGCCTTTTACCACCTCTGACAACTGTAATTGTGAAATACATACAAAAGGCTTTCAAGCTAACCTGAGGAATTTAATTCCCTTATAGGAGGCATATTTCCCATTTACAACCTGACCTGGGCTGATGCTCAGACCTTAGTGACCACCTTTTTAACTACTGAGGAAATATCCACAATTTTAGCTGAGGCTGGGGCAGAATCTGGCAGGCAGTATAATAACCAACCCAATAGCCCCATCTAGTGACCAGAAGAGCAATTGGTTCCGAATGCAAAAACCCATTGGGACCCCAATACCAGAATAGGGAGGGACAACTTGGAAAACTACCAGAACATATTATTGAAAGGAAGGAAAGAAGTTAGCAAACCTCCTGTTAATTGGAGTAAGCTTAGGGATGTTCGTCAGGGACCTGATTAGAACCCCTCAGCATTTCTAGAATGGCTGGGAGAGTGCCTGCAGGACTATACCTCCTGGGACCCTGAGGTACAGGGAAGTCAGATGGTCCTTAGCACCTGTATATATCTCAGAGTGCCCCAGATATCCACAGAAATATCCAGAAATTGGCCATAGGCTCTGACATTATCCCCTTCTCACTTAGTAGAGATGACTTTCAAAGGTTTCAATAACAGAGATGTGGTTGAAGAAGGGAGAAAGCAAGATGAAGAAACAAGCAGCTTTCTGGTAGTTGCACCTCAGTCTATTCCAGACAACCCAGAAAGAAGAAGGGAGCCAGCTTGGGTGACTGATCCCAAGCCCTAACGTGGGATCACTCTTGGGCCACCAAAAAACTAGGACCTAATCAGTGTGCCTATTTCAAGTTAGTGAGACATCGGGAGAAGGACCATCCTAGCTGTCTCCAAAGAGAGAAGGCTAGGGACAAGCTCTCCTCAACAAAAGAGGACTGGCAGGACCCAGGGTCTCCCCAACTGGCTCCTCAAAATAAGATCTCTATCTCCTTAGAAGTAGGGGGAAAGCCGATTGAGTTTCTACTCAATACATGAGCCACATTCTCTACACTGGCTAGCAGAAAGGGTACTCAGAGTGTGTAATATTAAGGGGATGTCAGGAAAGGGAGACAGTGAGCAGTTTCTGGAGGCTCTGACTGTTGTTCAAAGACCCTGACCCACTCTTCTCTGTATGCCCCTCAGTGGCTCATCCTAGAGAGGGACATACTGACAAAACTTGAAGCCATTGTCTGCCTCAACCAAGTCCACTTAGAAGTAGAGGTGCCAAGAGCTCAAAGAGCTGCCTTCCTGGCCCTTCTTCATGAAGACCTTGATCCTCCAGGAGAAACCCTAAGTGATATTCTAGCACAAGTCAACTCTGAAGTATGGTCACAGGGCCAAATAAGAAGAGTTGTCACAGTAGAACTTATTAGGATACAGTTAAAACCAGACAGCCCAACACCAAGAGTATGACAATATCCTCTAAAACCTGAAGCACTGCAGGGAATGGAGCCTGTGTTAGAGTTTCTTACTCCAAGTACTGATCAGGCCTCGTCACTCCCCATATAATACCCTACCCTTGCTGTTAAAAAACCAGAAACAAGAGAGATGGTTAACAGTGCTGCTCAGGACATTTACCCCATTGAGCCTAATCCTTATATATTGCTAGCCAGTCTCTCAGGGGACAGCAAATACTTTAGCATGCTAGCTCTCAGAGATGCCTTCTTTTATGTGCCTATAAGCCATGACTCTCAGGAATTATTTGTCTTTGGATGAGAGGATCCTAAGATGTTTCAGAGAAGTATTGCTGGATGGTACTTCTCCAGACTTCAAGAACTCCCCAAACATTTTGGGGGGTCCTAAGCTGAGCTCTATGAGGCTTGAGGATATACTGGAGCATTGTCTTGCAATATGTGGATGATATCCTCATAGCCAGCCCCGTTAAAGAAGATTCTGGTAAAACTACCCTTCCAGTCCTGAACTTTCTAGCAGAAAGGGACTGTAAAGTGTCAGAAAAAAGCCCAGATTTCAAAGGAGACTGTCCAGTATTTAAAGTATGTTATCCCTCAGGGCCAGTGCAAACTTCCCTATGACCAGAAAATGCTGTTTACCACCTGGTCCCTCCTAGGAACCATACACAATTGCATGGATTCTTGGGTATAGTGGAATTCTGTTGCATCTGGACCCCAAATTTTTGGCTTATAGCAAAGCAACTTTATGACAAACTCCAAGGGCTAACAATCACCTTTTCCTTTTCTTTTTTCTTTCTTTTTTTTTTTTTTTTTTAGACAGTCTCGCTCTGTCATCCAGTCTGGAGTGCAGTGGCATAATCTCACTTCAACCTCTATCTCCTAGGTTCAAGATATTCTCCTGCCTCAGCCTCCAAGTAACTGGGATTGTAGGCATCCACCACCATGCCTGGTTAATTTTTATAAGTTTAGTAGAGACAGAGTTTCACTACATTGCCCAAACTGGTCTCAAACTCCTGGCCTCATGCAATCTGTCCACCTTGGCCTCCCAAAGTGCTGGGATTTCAGATGTGAGTCACCGTGCCTGGCCACACCCACCCTTTTGAGTGGGATGAGCAATTTTATCAGGCTTTCCAGAAGCTTCAAAAGCTGTTACTGGAGACTATGGCCCTACGGCTCCCCAACATAACTGAGCCTTTTGACATCTATATCCATGAAAGACAGAGACTAGATCTTGGAATGCTGACCCAGATGCTAGGACCCGTGAAAAAAGTGCTGGACTACTTCTCTAAATAATGTGACAGTGTGGCAAGAGGTTGACTCCCCTTGCATAGGGCAGTGGCTGAGAAGGTTACAGAGTCAAGAATTGACTATTCAGATCCTCCACCAAGTGACAAGTGTACTGGAGTCTAAGGGAGTTATTGGTTAAGAAGTTGCAGAATGCTGCAATATCAGGCCTTGTTGATAGACACTTCTGACAACTGCATGTGTACATGCCAAGCCTTATCCCTGCCCTCCCAATGCCCATCATCCAGGATTTCCTAATCCATTACTGCTCCACCACCACAGAAGAACTATACTCTGGAAGAAAAGATATGTAGAGTGAACCTCTTCCTAATTTGGAAAATGTATGTTTGTAGATGGCAGTGGCTTCACGGAAACAGCCAAAAGAAAGGCAGGTTACGTGGTTGTCTCCCCATGGGAAACCATCAAAGACTAGAGCCTCCCCATAGGAACCTCTACCCATAAGGCTGAGATAACAGCATTAACTTGAGCCTTAATGTTAGGAAAGAACAAGGCCTTGACACTTTATAGATACGTGAGATATGTGTCCTCTGTTTTCCATGCCCATGGAGCAACCTGGAAGGAAAAGGGACTTCTAAATGCCAATAACAAGGAAATCCAATATGGAACTGAAATATTGGCATTTCTGTGGGCCGTGGAAATGCCCAGAATGACTGCTGTAGTCCTTTGCCAAGGTCACCAGGAGGGTCTACGAAATAACACAGGAGAATAACCTGGCAGATGCCATAGCCAAAAGGGTTGTGCTGGGTGGGGAGGGGAAGTCCTCCAAACTTCCTTGCTTCCTTTGGTACCTTTTCATGAATATAAGCCAAGATGCTCCCCTGGGGAATTATAGGAAGCCAAGCAAGAGGGATACCAGAGTTCCCTCTCAAGCGGGTGGGCTCAAATTTAAAGAGGTAGGATATGGCTGCCCAAAAATCTAAGTTGCGCTATTACAAAGTATATCCATATTTCATCACACTACAGCAAGGAGTCTATGCACACCTGGCTCCTTAGGATAATAAGGACCTCAAGGGTAAAGAAAATTATGAAGTGACTGACCAGCGTGTCTTGTTTCAGAAAAGCATGCTCAAACCAGACCTCCCATATCTACTTTGGCCAAGATGGTATAATTCAGGGGAACCATGCCAGGGGAAGACTGGCCAGTTGAGTTCATTGTTATGCCTATGACTCCTGGAGGATTTAAACACCTCTTGGTACTTACAGATATCTTTATCTGTTGGACAGAGGTTTTTCCATGCTGGACTATGAAGGCAGGAGAAGTCATAAAGTCTTTATTAAAGGAAGCTATGCCTTGATTCAGTCTCCCTGTGCCAGTCCAGACTGATAATGCACCTGTATTTGTTTCTAACATAGTGACAAAAACTTCCCATGCCTTGGGCATACAGTGGAAGTTGCATGCAGCCTGGGGACCATAGGCTTCAGGGAAAACTGCAAGAGCTAACAGAACTCTCAAGCTTATCCTAGCCAATTTATGCCAGGAGGCCCAAGAGAATTGGTTAAAGGTATTTACCATAGCCTTGGCCCACATATGGGCATTACTCGGAGGTAAAGTGGGGTTTCACCCCTTTGAAATATTATATAGAAGGACTTATCCAGGCAAGAAAAGCCCCCTTTTTTGCCCAGATACAGAGATAGAAAGGACAATAAAGCATATCATTCATCAACAGTCAGCAGTATCCTCTATAAATCATTATGGCAATCACAATCACAGCCTCCCAGTTCCCCCCGGGGGAAACCTTCCCACCCATACAACCCAGGAGACAAGGTATACCTTAAGATATAGAAGACCAAGCCCCACCAGGACCAGCTTTACCCTGTATGGACAGCAACCTACCTGAAGCTTCTAAGCACTCATTCTCCCCTTAAACTCTAGGGAGTAACCTGCTGGATCCATCACTCAAGAGTGAAGAAAGCCAAGAAGCCCCCACGTTACCCCCTGTCCAATATACTTGTAAAGCTATCATGGACCTCAGATTGATTTTCAGAAGATAAGGTCAAGATAAGTAAAAATGTACTCTCTTTCCTTTATGCTGCCTAGCCCTTTTATTTCCCATGGCCAGTGGTCTCCGGGAGGCCAAGGCAATAGTAAACTTCCAGTGGGAACAATCTGTCCCAGTGCTGGATATGCCACAGGCATCCCTAGACCTGAGACGGTGGCTGTTGCCTTTCCTTTGAGGGGAGACATTAACATCACAGTGGTGGATGGAGATCCAAAATCTCACCCAAGCCTATAGCTGTCCAAATGGGCCCTTCATGATCTATATTTTGTGTGGACCTCCCCCATAAGAGCAGTGTCACCAAGAGAATAGACCCCATTTGTTTAAATTGCCCAAAAGAATAGAAAGAGTGTCAAGAATGTTCAGATCAAGAAGATAATGAAGGTAAGCCTGATATCTACCCCTTTAGCTTTAACCTCACTCACCCTTGCACTCTAAACACTACCCATTCGTGTCCCATCACAGAGGGCTATCAGGGCCCAAAAGACCCTAATGCCAGTTATTACCATCAATGTAAAATTTGGCAAGCAATAAACAAAGCTTTTTCCTCTGTTAGGGCCCTGAGTGGCCACTGTTCTGTTACTTTTCAGTTCTGTATATTTAAATTGATAGTAAACTTTGTGTTCTTCAGCCTCCAAAAGTTCCATCTTCAACTTGTATTACAATATCAGCCCCTTGAAAAAACTCCAGGGGACCCAAAAACTTATTTAAACTCAGCCAGAGAGTTTACTCCTTTAAATTGAAGAGAATTGATGCCGCTGGTCAGCATGAAGTAGACACAGAAGAATGACCTCTGTCAGGAAACCCTCAAGAATGAGGAGTAGAATGTCTCGGGGTGATTTGTAAGCCAGAATCCCCGAGTTTTGGGATACACACTGTGAAAATAGCCACTTATAACTGCTGTATCTTGGGGTACTTGTTCCCAAAAAGTTTCAGGAAGAAGCTCAGCCCCAGAAAATCAAAAACTGGTTGGATCCAGAGATGCCTGAGCTGGAGATGAACTTTGCCAAACTCCCCTCACTACCATTCTAAAATCTCCACCCACCAGAGGAACTTATTCACCATTTTCTATACATTCCACATGTATACAAGCATGATTAGCAACTGTAGTGTAAATGTACTTGATACCAATAACTGAAGCATAGCCTTAGAATGTCCCTGTATGGCAGACGCACCTGAATGTGTGTTTTGAGCTTGAAAATCCAGGAGTGGTGACCCTGGAAATGTGTTCCTTTTCTGTGAGAAACATCTGAGCTCCTGGCCCATCCCATGGAACATGGGCCATACAGGGGATTGAGGCCCTGAGTTTGGGATTAAATGAAGGTTGCCAGGTGAAGATTGCTCAGGGGAGAATATTACGTAAAAGAGGTATATAAACTGCATGCGATTTGCAAGCAGTTATAGTTCTCCTGCCCAGCCCGCCACCACTGGACTCTGTCCCCTGTATATAAGCCCCTAATGAAACCCTGTGTCTTGTTTGCTGGCTCTGGGTCTCTGCTTTGGCCCCTTGAACATGGTGCCTTCCCTACTGAAGTTAATGATGAGGATTCAGCGAAACAACTGCGCCTGTGCTGCCTTTAATCCACCTCTACGTGCAATGACTCAGTTAAGCAGCCCAGTAAAAGCCCTGCTTTCACCATTGTTCAAGGAGGCATAATGGGAACGTTTGCTGCTGTCCTCTTTGCTTGTTGCAAGTAATAAAGTCCCCTTGTTAAATCCTCCTTGGTTGTGGTCACTGGACTGTCACCTGTCAAGGGATGGAACCCACCTTTTGTGTGAATAACAGATTCAGTAGGGAAAGATATAAGACTTTGCCTCTCTTGGAATTTATAATCTAGTGAGAATGATAGCTATTAATTAATAAGCAAGCAAATAAGTACATAATTACAATCACTATGGGCCTTTAAGACTTATGTATGATTATTTCTATCAAAAAAAAAAAAAAAAAAAAAAAACCAGTACAGGTGACTTTGAAAAGGTACGATAGGGAGCACCAAGTTTAGACTTGAGGGATCTGCTTAGGCTTTATCTGGGAAGAAACTTTTAAAAGCTTCAAGGAATCTCATTATTGAGCCTCATAATATTAAGTAATTTCTTTCTCTGTGAAAGATTTGACATTATTATTTATAAATATGTTATGGGAGACATGTACATTTATAGATATTGATATATAAATTTATCATAAATGTATATCATATATGACATATAAATGATATATACATTAATATATCATACATGTATAAATAAATATATAAATAGATATATAGGTGTATTTGCTCCTGAATTTCTCCTTAAAATTGTTATTCAAAAGAACTGACAAAGAGGAATGAGAATAATCTCTGTTGAATGATAACCCACAAAATATTTTCCACTAACAAGTTATTTATCTTTTATAAACAGTAGAAGTCAGAGAGATGTTTAAGGAATATAAATTTATTATTGATTTTGGTATTTACCATAGGTTTGTTTTAGTTCTTGGTATCAAATCTTAACAAGATTTTAAACTTTGCATATAGGACAAGAATATGTAAGCAGGCTGATAGTTTATAGTACCATGCTTAGCCTTTATCTATTAAAAAATAAAATTTAGAAAGAAAACTAATAATTCTTTGCTTCTAGAGAGAAAAAATTTGTTTTGAAGGCTCAAAGACATTTTTCAGGAGCACTTCCACATTTAAAAACCTTTTGAAAATACATAATAAATTTTTGACAACTTTTTAGAGAAGTGGTGTTTATGTAAGCTTTTGAAAATTTTAGACAGGTGTGTTTTGGCAGCCTAATCTTGGTTTTCAACATCCAGCAAAAACAGAAAAGTCTCCTTACTGTAAAAATTATTAATAATACAGAGTATACTTTTAGTTGCTTTTTGCTTAGTTTTTGACAAATAGTAGCAATTTCAAAAATGGGAATCATTACAATTCGATCAAACATGAATTGAAAATCTGATTGTAGTACGTATACCCAAGACCTTTTAAATAGTGACATGTTTAACATCTTGGTTGACAGACAAAAAATTATACAATAAAACTAATGAATGTATTGTTGATTTAAGTTTCCAGATTTAATTTATTTATGTTAAGGAGTGTTTACTATATATGTGTGGCACAGTGAGGACCACAAGCAGGAAATTACACAGTTACTGGCTTTGGTGGTTAGTGAAAAATTACAACCACTTTGAAAGTATCTATTGAGCACCAACCATGTGCAGTGAGTCTGTGAAAAGCACAGGCTGAATGTCAAAGTGAAAATTGTGTGGGTATTGGCACGAAAGAGATTAAGATACAAAAAGATATGTAAAGGATAGATGACTCATTAATATTTAGAGCAAACTGAAAATCATTTCTTCTTTCTTATTTATATTCTATGACTTGATGGCTTGAAGTATATGTATGAGACAACATGACTCAAAAGAAAATAAAGGGCCGGGCGCGGTGGCTCAAGCCTGTAATCCCAGCACTTTGGGAGGCCGAGACGGGCGGATCACGAGGTCAGGAGATCGAGACCATCCTGGCTAACATGGTGAAACCCCGTCTCTACTAAAAATACAAAAAAAACTAGCCGGGCGAGGTGGCGGGCGCCTGTAGTCCCAGCTACTCGGGAGGCTGAGGCAGGAGAATGGCGTAAACCCGGGAGGCGGAGCTTGCAGTGAGCTGAGATCCGGCCACTGCACTCCAGCCCGGGCGACAGAGCTAGACTCCGTCTCAAAAAAAATAAATAAATAAAAGAAAATAAAGGAATTTTTATTGTAGAAAAGATGAGGAACACAAAGGGCTTTCAGGGTAGTAAAACCACTCTGTGCGATACAATAATGGCGGATATATGTCATCGCACATTTGTCCAAATCCATAGAAAGTACAGCACTAAAAGCGACTCCTAATGGAAACTATGGAGTTTGGGTGATGATAATGTGTCATTGTAGGTTCATTGACTGTAACAAATATACCACTCTGGTGCAGTGTCTTGATAGTGGAGAGGCTGTGCCTATGAGAGACAAGGAGACATGGCAAATCTCTCTACCTTTTCTCAGTTTTGCTGCAAAAGTAAAACTGTTGTAAAATATAAAGTCTATTTCAATTTTTTTTAAAGATAAACTAAATAATATTTCAACTACAGGCATGCCTCATTTCATCGTTCTTCACTTCATCACCCTTTGTAGACATTGCATGCATTTTTTTTACAAATTGAAAGTTTGTGGCAACTCTGCATTGACCAAGTCTATTGGTGGCATTTTTCCAACAGTATGTGATCATTTTATCTGCATTTTTAGCAACAAGGAACTTTTTAATTAAAGTATGTACTTTTGTTGACATAATGCTATTGCACACTTAATACACTAAAGTATAGTATACCACAACTTTCCTATGCACTAGTAAACCAACAAATTTGTGTGACTCATTTCATAGCTATATTTGCTTTATTTCAATACTCATCTTATTGTGGTGGTTGGGAATGGAATTGGCAATATCTCCAAGATATGCCTGTATACTCATTAAATACATCCTGGAAACTAGTGGACTAAGAATGTGGCTTTTGACAATTACAGAGGAAATAAATATCAATATCTCAGTATTTAATAAGATCAGGGCAAGTTTTCCAAATAATTAGTCCTGAGAAAGATTTCCCTTTTGCTCTTGATAAAAGAAGGCATCACATTTTATACTGGACTACAATAAAATAAATACATTGATGATATTCTCATAGCTATATCTTTCTTTTGAAAACACAATTCCATTAATGCAGTTTTAGGAAGTATAAAAATAGTGCATTCAAGTGTGCAGGTTTTTGGATATCTGAATGTTTCATAGATAAAATGTAGACTATCTAAAGGACGTGTGCTCAAATTGTATAAAGAACACACACAAATATAAGTGGAAGTGTGGAGGGATATCAAAGTCATATTTTACTCAAAGTTGAATCACTTTAAAGATTAATTTTAATTTTAAAGAAACACACTTTTCATGGGGTAGTATGTACAATTAGCATAATTTCACCCTTAAAAAAGGAAGGAAAAGGAAAAAAGCATGAAACTTCTAAGAAATTTCACTCTCTGTTTGCAGCAGGCTATTTGGCTTTGCTGTTAGTTGCTCATGAGTACTAATTTCCTCTTCTGTCATTATGGTGACTTCAGTGAATATATTTGAAATTGTGATTTCAGAGGAAGAGTAGAAGATTATACACGACAATATCTGTGATGTGCTTCATGGAGCTACATACTTCTGCCTCCATTTTCCCTCTGAAGTGCATCATCCCCAATGCCAGCGAAATTTCTTGTGAAGTTACAGATGAAAAGACAAAAGACAGGTAAATTGGAAATAGAAGAAAAAGCTCCAAGAGGCAAAATGTGGAGCCGGCTGAATACAGTCTTTGGAGCCAGAAAAACCTTGTTTGAAGTCCTGGTGATGCCATGTATTTGTGTATGACTACAGTAAAGTTACTTTACCTCTGTAAGCCTTACTATCTTCATTTGCAAATAGGAGTAACAATAATATCTACCTCATAAATTATCATAAGGATTACAAGATACAATAAGGCTTCACTGTCCGATATGGTAGCCACTAGCCACTTTGAAACATTCGAAATGTAGCCCATCTGAATTCAGGTGCGATGTAATTATAAATACAAACTGGATTTTGAAGACTTGGTATGAAAGAAAAGAAAGTCAAATATTGTTTTAATACTTTTCTACATAGTTTACATTATTTTTATCTTATAATGATACGATTTGAATAAAGTATATTATAAAAATTTACATCACATATTTCTTTTTTTTATTATTATTATTTTTTTTTTTTCTTGAGACAGAGTCTTGCACTGTCGCCCAGGCTGGAGTACAGTGGTGCCATCTTGGCTCACTGCAAGCTCCGCCTCCTGGGTTCACGCCATTCTCCTGCCTCAGCCTCCCTAGTAGCTGGGACTACAGGTGCCCGCCACCATGCCCGGCTAATTTTTTGTATTTTAGTAGAGACGGGGTTTCACCATGTTAGTCAGGATGGTCTCGATCTCCTGACCTCATGATCCGCCCACCTCGGCCTCCCAAAGTGCTAGGATTACAGGCGTGAGCCACCAGAACAGGCCTTCTTTTTATCTTTTTAGTATCCTTCTTTGTTCCTTATTTACACAAAATTCCACAAGTAGGGACGGAACTTAGAAACAAAGTCAAGTTTTCTGTGTTTTTTTCTCACTTCTCTGCTTCTAAAAATCAGCATCAGCACATAATATTAGAAATAATAATTACAACTGCAACATTTTCATTTACTAAGCGCCCTTCATGAGGCTGTCGCTACTGTAAGAACTTTAAATTGATTACCTAGCTTTATACTCACACCCACTCTTGAGGTAGATGCACTTATAATCTTTGTTTTACACATGGGAAAAGTTAGGTGCAAAATGTGCAAGGCAAGGTCTAGTGTGTTTTGACTTCTTGTGCTTTGATCTTTCTCCAAGACTTTGACTTAAATAGGAATCAAACTTAAGGATCCTGAAACTTGTTTAATCATCAACCTTACAGCGAGACATCTTTGCACCTCCAATGCATGTGCTGAATTTTACTTTATAATATTGGATAGTTAACCACTATCATTGAGCAGCTTTATCATGTTATCAGTGACTTTAATTATTAACTCCGCAGTGTGTGTATTTCTCACCAGTTCACAGTGCAAGGGCTGTAGCCTGCCTGCTAGGTTCAAATCATGGATATAAGTCTTCCTAGATGTGAATTTGGGCAAGTTCTTAATCTCAAATCACAGATTTTTTTTTTCATCTATAAAACAGAATAATAGAAATTAAAGGAAGGCAGCAAAACAGTCTTTCAGCTATTTCAAAAATCGCCATCTATGCATCCCAAAGTTTCACCAAAGGATGACTTTTCAAAGATGCCAGTGAAACTATTTTTAGAAAGCCTTTTGAAACTCATAATTTCATTTTTTTTTTACTTTATATTTTGTATGGTGAAATAAAAATAGGAATAATTAAAAGGATACCATTGTCATATTAGTATCTGCAGATAGCTGACAGATCAATAGATCAATCAATAGATACATAGAAAAGGGGTGTCCATGACTGTTGATTGTTACTGTGTTGCACTATTTCTTAAATTTAAAGATAATTGAGAAGAACTTTATATGATTTATCATTTAGAGGACATCAAATTATATGTGGATGCAATATTTGGCATTTTACTCATATTAGTTTTTTTTTGTCTAAGAAACAGATTGACACCCTTTTTTATTGCAGCGTATTTTTCAGGAATGTAAAATATCTAAGCATGTAAATTGTCTCTATTAATGGACCTCTGCGTATTTACTTTGTGTTAGCTAAATATAAGGTTATAATTTGCAGTTTCTCTAAGGAAATGATATAAGGTTGTAGAATAAATGTAGACAACACTCTCTAAATTTATGTAGTTTTAAAGTATTATCTTTGGCAGCCATGAAATATACACTACTTAATTCCATTTGGATTGTTTATCCCCAACCTCCATTTTTCGACATTCTCTCAGTACTTTATCTTTCAAACTATCATGAAAGGAATGAAGAACATATATTTTTAACTTCATCAATAATCCTGAAGTAAATTTTAAAAATAAAAATAGCTCTTAGTCACTGAGCTGTGTTTACAGAATGAGTTAATACAAAGCTTTCCTTTGATTCATTGTTATGTATTTTCTCTCTCTGGATTTAGTAATTTTATTACTCATGTCTCCACAGTTACTGATGCATAAGAGTTATGTATACAAAATCTAAATATTTCTCAACCTGGGAATATTAAAATGAGAGAGACCATATTTAACATTCAAATACATATGACAATATTTATTTGGTCCATTTTTCTAATTCCAGAAATGCTAACCTCACATTAATGGTTTATAGATTTGTTTGATCAGCAGATGTTTTTAAATTATTTATTTGTCATGAGATACTATGACAGACTCTGCTATTAGATGCCTAAAAAATAGTAACTGTCCTCAAGTGACTAACAACTGGAATACAGTTTCATTGATGCCAATATTTCTAATTGAGAATACAGAGGGATAAGTAAATAAGGGCATCTGGGTGACTGGGAGGCAGAGGATGGTAAAATAAAGGAAAGAGTCACTAAGGAAGAAATGCTGAAACTGCCTCCTCAATGAGGACCTGGAGGACAAGGCGAAATAGGGTTTGAGGCATGGGACAGTCAGTCTATAGAGAAATAAATCACTCCCTCTGGCAGCTGTAAGCATAGATTAAAAACACAATGACGTGTTTAAGAAATTGTTAGTAGTTAAATATGTTCCAAGTGCACATTGCAAGAAAAGAGACAGGGTTGAGAAAAGATAGTTTTCAGGAGAAAATTAGGGGCCAGTTCATGAAGTAGGCCTGCCTTTGATGTTCATGAAGCATGAGGGAAGAGTACAAATAAAATGTGCACACCTTGCCTCAAAAATTTTATAACTTACAAATGAAGTTTGAATAAGTTCTATTATTTTACTGTGACTTACAAACCTTGTATAACTTAGAAGGCCAGTTTTTAATTTAAAATTCTAGGACACCTTGGGAATCTATATCAGAATGTGACAGTAAGAGAGAAAGCTGTTTCAGATCCTCTGGAATGCAGTCTGCAATGCCACTTTTCTCGCCCGTCTGCACCCCTTACCTTTCCCTTTAGAGTCCCCAGTGTTTATTATTGCCATCTCTATGTCCATGTGTACCTATTGTTTCACTTTCACTTATAAGTATCAACATGCAGCATTTGATTTTCTGCTTCTGCATTATTTCACTAATGGCCTACAGCTGTATCCATATTGTTGCAAAAGACAAAATTTTATTCTTTTTTATGACTGTGTAGTATTCCATGATGTATATGTACCACATTTTCTTTATCCAATCCACTATTGATGAATACGTAGGCTGATGTCATAACTTTGCTATTGTGAATAGTGCTGCAATAAGCATACCAGTGTAGGTGTCTTTTTGATAAAATGACTTCTTTACCTTTCAGTAGATAACCAGTAGAAAGACTGCTGGTTCAAAATGGAGTTGTATTTTTAGTTCTTTAGTTCTTTGAAAAAATCTCCATACTGTTTTTTATAGAGGTTGAACTAATTTACATTCCCATCAATAGTGTATAAGCATTCCATTGTGGATTTTTTTTTTTTTTTTTTTAGAGACGGAGTCTCGCTCCGTCGCCCAGGCTGGAGTGCAGTGGCACAATCTCAGCTCACTGCAAGCTCTGCCTCCCAGGTTCACGTCATTCTCCTGCCTCAGCCTTCTGAGTAGCTGGGATTACAGGCGCCCGTCAACTCGCCCAGCTAATTTTTTGCTTTTTTTAGTAGAGACGAGGTTTCACCGTGTTAGCCAGGATGGTCTCAATCTCCTAACCTCGTGATCTACCTGTCTCGACCTCCCAAAGTGCTGGGAGTACAGGCGTGAGCCATCACACCCGGCCCAACATCTGTTATTTAAAAAATTTTTAATAATAGCCATTCTGGCTGGTGTGAGATGATAGCTCATTGTGGGTTGTATTTGCATTTTTTTGATGATTAGTAATATTGAACATTTTTTATCTGTTTGTTGGCCATGTGTATGCCTTATTTTAAGTATCTGTTTATGTCCTTTGCCTACTTTTTAATTAAGTTATTTGTTTATTTTTGTTGATTTGTTTAAATTCCTTATAGATTCTGGATGTTATTCTTTTGTAGGATGAATAATTTGCAAATATTTTATCCTATTTTCTAGGTTGTCTGTTTACTGTGATTATTGTTTCTTTTCTATGCAGAAACTCTTTAATTAAATCCTATTTGTCTGTCTTTGTTTTTGTTGCATTTGCGTTTGAGGTGTTAGTAATTAATTTTTTACCTAAGCCAATGTCAAAAATAGTTTTCCCTAGGTTTTCTTCTAGGATTTTTATAATTTCAGGTCTTACATTAAAGTTTTTAATCCATCTTGAGTTAATTTTTGTCATGGTAATAGCTAGGGGCAGAGTTTAATTCTTATGCATATGGCTAGCCACTAATCCCAGCACTATTTATTGTTAATCCCCAAAACAATTAGGAAAATGTCTCCAGAGCATATCAGAGGTCTTCACAGCAGCACCTCCCATCACAGGCCTGGAGGCCTAGGAGAAAATGGTTCTGTGGACCAGGCCCAGGGTCCCTGTGCTGTTTGCAGCCTAGGGAGTTGGTGCCCTGCATCCCACTTGCTCCAGCTGTGGCTTAAAGGAGCCAATGTAGAGTTCAGGCCATGATTTCAGAGGGTGCAAGCCACAAGCCTTGGCAGCTTCCACATGGCATTGAGCCTGCAAGTGCACAGAGGTCAAGAATTGGGGTTTGGAAACCTCTGCCTAGATTTCAGAAGATGTATGGAAACGCCTGGATGCCCAAGCAGAAGTTTGCTGTAGAGATGAGGCACTTAAAGAGAACTTCTGCTAGGGCAGTGAGGAAAGAAAATGTGGGGTAGGAGCCCCCACACAGAGTCACCCCTGGGGCACTGCCTAATGGAACTGTGAGATGAGGGCAACCATCTTCCAGAACCCAGAATGGTAGATCCACTGACAGTTTGCACAGTTTACCTGGAAAAGCTGCAGACACTCAATGCCAGTCCATGAAAACAGCTGGGAGGGAGTCTGTACCCTGTAAAGCCAGAGGGACAGTGCTGCCCAAGACCATGGGAACCCACCTCTTTCATCAGCATGACCTGGAGTGAGACCTGGAGTCAGAGGAGATCATTTTGGAGCTTTAAAATTTGACTGTCCTGCTGGAATTTGGACATGCATGGGCCCTATAACTCCCCCTTTTTTGTGCCAAGTTCTCCCATTTGGAATGGCTGCACTTACCCAATATCTGTACCCCCATTGTATCTAGGCAGTAACTAGCTTGCTTCTGGTTTTACAGGCTCATAGGCAGAAGGGACTTGCCTTATCTAAGATGAGACTTTGGACTGTGGACTTTTGAATCAATGCTGAAATGAGTTAAGACATCGGGGGACTGTTGGGAAGGCATGACTGCTTTTGAAATGTGAAGACATGAGATTTGGAGGGGCCAGGGCCAGAATGATATGGTTTGGCTACATGCCTACCCAAATCCCATCTTGAATTTTTCTCCTATAATTCCCACATTTGGTGGGAAGAACCTGGTGGGAGATAATTTAAATCATGGGGCAGTTTCTCCCATACTGTTCTTGTGGTAGTGAATAAGTCTCACAAGATATGATTTTATCAGGAGTTTCTGCTTTTGCATCTTCTTCATTTTCTCTTGCCGTTGCCATGTAAGGAGTGCCTTTCACCTCCTGCCATGATTCTGAGGCCTCCCCACCCATGTGTAACTGTAAGTCCAATTAAACTTCTTTCTTTTGTAAATTGCTCAGTCCCAGGTATGTCTGTATCAGCAGTGTGAAGATGGACTAACACATCACTCTATGTCTTTTAATTGGAACATTTAGGCTATTTACATTCAAAGTTAATATTAACATATGAACTACCATTGAGAGCTTCACTCTTGTAACTCCTCAGTGGGTGATTCTTGCCTGCTGCCCAGATACAGCCAATATACCAGACAGGGGAATTGTTATAGAGAAAGGGTCTTATACTCATAGAGTTGGCTAAAGGGAAGACTAGAGTTTTATTACTATTCAAATCAGCCTTCTTGAGAACTTGGAGGCTAGGGTTTTACAAAGATATTTTGGGTGAAGGGAGTGGTTAGGCAATGAATGCTGCTGATTGGGCGGGGGTGCAATTATAGGGATGTGGAAAATGGTCCTTCTGTGCATTGAGTCCCTTCTGGTTGGGGCCACAGGACCAGTACCAGTTATGTGTTCAGGTGGAGCCATCACTCATCAGAAATGCAACAAAACCCTGGAAAGACATCTCAAAAGGCTAATGTTTCAATAATAATGACGTTATCTGCAGGAATAATTGGGGAAGTTGCAAATCTTCTGACCTGTGGAATAATGACTGATAATCGTTTCATCTATACCCTAGCCGAATTTGGGCTCCTCATCCTCCTAACCTGATGGTCTCTCATTAGCTTTAAAAGGGTGCTTGAGTTTGGGGGAAGGGCTATTACCATTTAAACTATAAACTAAATTTCTCCCAAAGTTAGCTTGGCCCAAATACAGGAATCATTAAGAGCAGTTTAAAGGTTAAAGCTCTACTTTGTCACCAATAGCTGGCCAGACATTACTAAGAAATTACAGAACAAATGTTTCAAATGTGGAAAAATAGGTCCCTTTAAAAGACAATGTCTTGAATAGGAAAAGGAAGAAGTCATCCCATATATGGCTTTTGAAGAAGATTAGGGAAGTCAGAGGCTCTATCTTTTTATCTTGAGTCCAACTAAGAGCCCTTGATAAATTTAGAAATGGGACCTAAACCTGAGCTTATTACCTTTTTAGTCAATTCAGGAGCAGCTTGCTCCCCAGTTTGTTATCTTCCATCTAGTGTAACTTGTTCACAAGAACTTTTTATCTCCAGGGTAAAAGGAGTAGGGATTAGAGCAAAAATCTTAGAGGAGACAGAAGTAAAATATAAAAACCAATAAGCTGGTATCAAATTTTTGTTAGTTCCAGAAGCAGGCACAAATCTATGAGAAAGAGATTTAATTCTAAAATTAGACTTAGGCCTCCAAATCAATCATGGAAAATTCCTCCCCTCCCTAAACTTGCTCACCACCACAGACAAAGAACACATTCATCCCAAGGAATGGTCCGAAGATAGGAATTAAGGAAAGGTACAGATTCCTCCAATTCATGTCAAATTAAAAACCCCTGGGGAAGTGTTAAAGAGAAAGCAATATCTTATTCCTTTAGAAGCCAGGGTAAATTTAAAACCTATAATTGAAGTCTTCTTTGTGATGGGCTTCTTGAACCCTGTATGTCTCCCTATAACACTCCAATACTGCCTGTAAAGAAGCCATACAGGTCATACCAGTTAGTGCAAGACCTTAGAACTATTAATTAGATAGTCCAAACTATACACCCTGTTGTTCCCAATCCTTATACTATTGTCAGTAGGGTCCTACATAGCCACCAGTGGTTTACAGTAATAAATTTAAAAGATGCCTTCTAGCCTTTTCCATTAGCAGAAAACAGCTGGGACCTATTTGCCTTTGAGTGGGAAGACCCTCACTCTGGTCGAAAATAGCAATACCGATGGACAGTCTTATCCCAAGGGTTTACAGAGTCTCCAAATGTATTTAGTCAAATATTAGAACAAGTGCTAGAAAAATGTTCCCTGCCCTCGCACATATACCTCCTTCAGTACATGGATAATCTTCTGTCAGGAGGCGATAGAAAAGGAGTAGCAGCCTTCTCAACTCATGTCTTAAATTTTCTATGGGATAAAAGGCTAGGGGTCTTGAAAAACAAACTCCAATTTGTAGAACCTGAAGTAAAATATTTAGGCCATTTAATGAGCAAAGGTAAACAGAAAATTGGGTTTGAATGGATTGAAGGCATCATATCCTTGCTTCTGCCAGAGACTAAACAAGAACTTACAAAATTTTAGGATTAGTCAGATACTGTCATCTATGGATAGACTCTTAGGCTCTAGAAATGAAACCCTTATACAAAAAGTTCATGCAAGACAAGCCAGACCCCCTCATTTGGCAATTACCAGAAATCCAACAGGTGGAAAGGTTAAAACATCTATTAGTAACTGCCCCTGTCCTAGCTTTACCCTCCTTAGAGAAGCCATTCCATCTTTTTTCAATGGAAACAAAGGCATAGCCTTAGGAATACTTATGCCAAAGCACAAAGGCCACCGGCAACTCGTAGCCTTCCTATCAAAACTCCTTGACCCAATAACCTGTGGATGGACCAAATGCAATCTGTAGTGGCAACTGCTTTGGTAACAGAAGAAAGTAGAAAAATAACTTTTGGAGGAAACCTCACTGTAAGCACACCTCACCAGGTCAGAACTATCCTATGTCAGAAGGCAGAAAGCTGGCTTACTGACTCAAGAATTTTAAAATATGAGGCTATCTTTTTAGTAAAAGATGATTTAACCCTAACCACTGATGATTCATTTAACCCTGCTGCCTTCTTAACAGAAAATCCAAACCCAGAAAAACAAAACAAAACAAACAACAACAACAACAACAAAAAAAAACCCACACCCCAGACCAGAAGAACTTGGGCATAGATGTTTAGATATCATTGCCTATCAGACAAGTTAGACCAGACTTAAACAAAATTCCCTACCAAGCTGGAAGACACTTTTTTGTAGATGGTTCCTCTCAAGTAATAAAAGGGAAAAGGCATAACAGGCACTCAGTAGTAGATGGAGACACTCTCACAGAAATAGAATCAGGAAGATTTCCTAATGGCTAGTCTGCACAAATGTGTGTTATTAGCACTGAATCAAGCCTTAAAATTTCTACAAAACCAGGACGAAACTATTTATACTGACTCCAAGTATGCCTCTGGAGTAGTCCACACCTTTGGGAAAATTTGGGCAGAGTGAGGCCTCATTAACAGTAAAGGCCAAAACTTAGTCCATAGAGACTTAATAATCTAAATACTAAAGAACTTACAGCTGCCAGAAGAGATAGCAGTTGTTCATGTTCCAAGTCACTAGAAGAATCTTTCCTCTGAGAACCAAGGGAATAATCTAGCTGATCAAGTAGCCAAACAAGCTGCCTCTTCTCAAACAGCACCCATTTTCCACCTAACTCCTTTTCTTCCCCCTCCAGCTGCAGTCCCTATCTTCTCCCCCATAGAGCAATGAAAGCTAAAAGAAATAGGAGCCAAAGAAAGCCACAAGGGAAAATGGGTACTACCAGACAAGAGAGAAATGCTGCCTAAGCCCCTCATGCGAGATATATTGTCACAGCTACATCAAGGAATTTGCTGGGGCCCCCAAGCTATGTGTGATGCAATCCTTAGAGTTAATGGATGCATAGGAATTTATACCCTTGCTATACAAGTTACAGATAGTTGCATAGTGTGCAGAAAAACAACAACAAGCAAACCCTAAAGAAAATGGGAATACCACACGCCATGGCATCTGCCTTCATCAGGGAAAGTAGAAAGCTCTATTGCCCTGTTGATAGGCTTATCCTCTTATGAGATGCTTTATGGATTGCCTTATCTACATTCTACTACTGATCTTCCTACATTTGAAACAAAAGATCAGTTTCTTGGAAACCATGTATTAGGTCAATCTTCTATCCTTTCCTCCCTCAGGATTCAAGGCCTCCTAGCACAAACTCCATGCCTTGAATTCCCAGTTAATCAACATCAGCATGAAGATCACATCCTTATCAGAAGTTGGAAAGAGGGAACCCCACTTGGGAAGGACCTTACCTGGTGCTCCTCACAACTGAGACAGCAGTCCAGACCACTGAGAGAGGACGGACCCATCATACCCAAGTCAAAAAGGCTTTACACTCTCCAAAGTCATGGACTGTGGGAATTCCAGGACTTACCCCCACCAAAGGTTAAAGAGAAAAGCTTAATCTGCCTCTTCCTCCTTTTCCTCTTTCCCCCAGCTACCCACATCTGATTATTAATGTTACTAAGTCTAGCTCACCTCGAACTATCACTTTTGATGCTTGTCTTGCTATAACCTGTGGAGATCTGTCAGGTCAAAGAAAACTCTCTACTTCAGAAAAGTATCTTTGTCTTTCCTGGTTCTCCTCAGACTGGAAATCCATTACTGGTATCAATTGGTCTGGGAAGATTTTAACAGAGATTCCGTTAACTGGGAATCTTACCCTCCTAAAGCAGAGCATCAGCATCTCTGCCGTAGATGGCCTAATGTTCTACGGACCACCAAAAACCAAGGATGGATGGCCCCAGTGAGTAGTTGTATATTCCTAAAACCATACATTTATTTTACTAAAGCGAGTACTCCTCCCAATTGCCAATAAAACCAGTGTAATCCTGTACACATTTCCATTACTATCCCAGCTTCCCAAGGTTCTTACCCTTCCTTGAGCTGTTTTTACAGTACAGAAGCAGAATTCTCAGGGACAGACTCTGTAGACTATTTTGAAATGCACTTCATCACTCCTCCACCTCCTTCACCCACTTCTCCCTCTCCTAAACCCTCCTCTAACCAAACCTTTTCTCTCTTCATACCCAGGATAAAACTAGCCATTGTGGAAGTTAAAGATTTAAAGCAAATTCTAGCTACTGAAATAGGATATCAAGATGCAAAAGCCTGGTTGGAATGGATTAAATATTCTATCCACATGCTAAATAAAAGCGACTGTGAAACTTGTGTGACAGATAGGCCAGAAACTCAAATTGTGCCCTTCCCACTTGGATGGTCAGCTGACCAACGAGGCATGAGCTGTATGGTAGGTAGCTCTCTTCCGGAATCCCACAGCCTGGGGTAATGAGTCATGCAAGACACTTTCACTGCTGTTCTCTGAAGTCAAAAGCCCTGTAGGTCTGACCCCAACTGCCATCCAGTCTCCAGTCCCTGATGTTAATTTCCTCTTGTGCCTTTCACGGTAGGGGGAAAAGTTAGCATTCCTTGGAGATCTAACAGGGTGCAGTGAAACCAAGCCTTTTCAAGAGCTTACCAATAAGTCTGCCTTTGTTCATTCCCAAGCAAGTGTGTGGTGGTATTTCAGGGGACTATTGCTGGGTACTCTGCCAAGTAACTGGAGTGGCACTTGTGCTCTAATTCAATTGGCTATCCCTTTCACCTTGGCATTTCATCAACCAAGAAAGTTGAAGACAGAATATCGTAAAAAGAGAGATGTCTCTCATGGATCCTTTGATCCTCATGTTTATATAGATGCTATTAGAGTACCATGAGGGGTACCAGATGAATTCAAAGCCTGAAATCAAATAGCTGTAGGATTCCAGTCTATATTGTTCTGGTGGTCAACTATAAACAAGAATACAACTTAGATCAATTATATCTGTTATAATCAACAATGCTTTGTTAATTTTACTAGAGATGCAATTAAAGGAATAGCTGAACAATTAGGCCCTACCAGCCAAATGGCCTGGGAAAATAGAATGGCCCTTGACATACAATTAGCTGAAACAGGGTTTATGTCATAATTGGAGTCCGATATTGTACTTTTATTCCTAATAACATCGCCCCTGATGGAACAATAATAAAAGCCTTATAAGGCCTAACCTCCTTATCAAATGAGCTAGCTAAAAATTCTGGAATAGATGACCCTTTTACAAGCCTCATGGATAAATGGTTCAGAAAATGGAAAGGAATTATGACCTCAATATTCACCTCCCTTATAATCGTTATAGCTGTGCTCATTCTTGTAAGATGCTGTATCATACCCTGTATTCATGGTTTAGTGAAAAGACTTATAGAAACAGCTCCCACTAAAACCTCCCTTAGTTTACCCCTGCCTTATTCAGATAAACTCTTCCTTCCTGATGTCCAAGAAGAACAGAGCCTAGATATGTCAAGGCGTTTTGAAGAGGAAAAACTATAAAATCAAGAGGGGGAAATTGTCAGAGATGATAAATTCCTCTCAAAAAGCTTTAGTTCCCTGTTCTTTGTTTCTTAAGATCAACTTCCTTGTACTTCCTTGTCTCCTAGCTACCTGTTTTGAAAACAACCTTCCCACTTTTGCCACGCCCAGACAAGTCCAGATATGCCTTCCCATCTAGTAACGGACAGTCCCTCTTCCTCCTGCCTAATATACCCTATTCAATTTTAAACCTTAGCCAATTGAGTTAGCTTAGATTGTGAGGTCCAACCCCAGCCAATGGGGAAAGGACACAGAAGTGCTAGGAACTGCATTAGGGATAAAATCCCCTGACATACCCCGCTCGGTGTGCTCTTGCATTTGTAACTGGTACAAGCTGCACCCTTCTGCAGAAGTAAATTTGCCTTGCTGAGAAATCTTTTGTTCAAGTGCTTGCTTGTTTTCTTTATGATTCTAAGCTCTTATTTCTAACACTGTGACCTTTACCTTCCCATGAGGATCTGGCTAAGCTATAATGCTAGTAACAACATTCATTTGGAAGAGGGCATTGCATAACTCAGCTTCCAGGTTTAAAAACAAGTTTGGCAGTCCTGAGTTTTTGTTTTGCTTTGTTTTTTAATTTTTTTTTACAAACCAACATAAGAGATAGAATTAGCAAACTACATAATTAAGGTATATGTTACTATTTGTCAAGTGTAATGCTTTACTATTTTTAAATTCCTTAATAACCATACAAGCTGTAGATTTAATCCTGATAATGTTCACTCTGATCACTGAGAATGACAGATTTTCTTCAATGGAGATTTGCAAATGTCTAGGCTAATCCTCACAGACTTCCTGAGAAGGGACAGGAGAAGGGAAAGAGATATAGTTTTTAAAAAATGGATACTTTAAGAATTGAATCTAGGCCACCTGCTTTTCCAATAGCCCAATCATAGTGTTCTACATGTATTCCTTAAGTTCACTGATTGAGACTATCTACGAATCCTCCAATAATTATCTTAATAAACACGATTTACCCACATGAATCATACAATATATAATTATAAGAATGATATTGACTTATAGTAGAATTTAAATCTCAGAAAACGTCACACACTGTAGTGCATGTTGTGGTATGCCAATCCCCACCATCTCTGGAACAAAAACACTTATTTCCTCAAATGCTTGGTGACTGAGTCCCTCTTTAGGAATTGCCCTTTTCTGAAGAGAACCACTTCTTCCAAGGTTATACCTCCTTCCCAGGGGGAGTCAACATAAAATTAGTAAACTTAAGCCTCCTTATAAAGATCCAGCCACTTTGCCTCCATGTATGCAGGGGGCCTTCTCTGCAACAAAGCTGATTACTTAACAACCTCTCCCTTGTGAATCCTGCTTCCATCACTCTCCCAGAAGTGTTGATCCTAAGGATTCCCCATTAAACTCCTTTACATACATTTCAGTTTCTGAATATACTTTTTGGATAACAGCACCAGAAACATATATTGAACTCATTATCCCTTAAATTTGTCATCTCAAGGGATGGGAAAAAATATTATAGTTCATATGTGAAGCCAATATCCACGTATTTTCCTTAATATTGTAATTCTGGAAAGGAATTATTTTACCCTTGTAAGTGTAAATTAAATTTTTTAAAGAAATTTCCCTGATGCCTAAAGTCAAAAAAATCTCTTTTCTTCTTCCTTTCTTAGAGCATTTTCTTGAGCTGTAAAATGCCTTTAAAACCTCTCTATCCCTAGGATATGTATGCAAATCTTTTTAAAGGGTGAATAAGCTAGTGTTACAACCCAGGAATGTTTCTCTTAAGAGCCTAGGAGCTCTCTCTTTGAAATGTAAATGTTATGGATGCTAGAGTCCCTATCTACCTGTCCTCGGAATTTTAGCCTAAAGGCCTTCTCCAAGCTGTAACCACCTGCTTGTCAGAAAGATACAGAAGTTTTCCTATTTCTTCAGAGAAAAGCAATTAACTAGCCCAGCTGGTAACTCCATTACCAGGCAAATTTGGGATGAACTATGAAAAAATGTATAACAAGCAGTGTTGCAATGTCATCTTCCAAGAAGACAAATTATCATTATTCTTGAGAACCTGTACATAATGGATTATCTATTTTTGGTAGTATAAAAAGGATGAGATTTATTTCTGTCTTTATCATCTTATTAGTAGTAGAAATACCTGTGATGTATATCTCAGTCTAATTTAATGTTTATTAAATAATAAAATAATTGTTCCTACATTTGTGGAAAGGATTTTCTGAGTCCACAGGGAATTTTATTTTTAATTTTTCCACAATATCTTGAACACATTTCTATTGCAAGTACAAATATACAATAAAAAAATGCTATTATTAATCCTAACTCTGCTGATGTCACTGGTTCTCCTATCACTTTAGCATTCCTGGGGATGTAGTTTTAAAGCTAGATGAAGCTTCACAGTGGAAAGAGTTAGAGAGGTGCTTGCTTTCCGTCTTTGGAATACTCATTTGTGCAAAGGGACTCTGGACAAAGTCACGCGTCACAACACTATACAGTTTGAGTCTCCTACCACAGACTGACCACTGGATATGAATAAGCTGGATCTGGACATGTGTTTTGAGAGGACTCTTCTAATCTAGAGCTAAGTGTTCTTGTGCAAAACTCATCTTTCTTGTCTTTTGTATCCAGGACAGTAGTTATTAATTTTTGGGGGGAAGTCATTAATTCTTGGACACTCTAATGCCAGCCTTGAAAAGCACTCAGAAAAGTACACATATCCACTTAAGGTCAAATTTTTGCATGAAAATAAGGAAACTTCTGAAACAACTCAGACTTTTTTTTTTTCCAGTTATCATAAGAATTCAACATTCCTTAATACTGTACGATTTGCATCCAGTGGGCATTCAGTGAATATTGGTTAGATAAATCCTGGTGTTACTCAGAGAAGTGGATGATGCCTGTGATTTAATTTACAAACTAAGTATTTTTTCTTGTTTACCTATAAAGAACTAAGTTTCCAGAATAAAAGGGTCCTCAGTCATCTTAGAATTTCAATTCAACTTTACTGGGCTTTTACTAAGAGTTCTGTGCATACTACCAGAATATATGAGCGAGGATAATGTAGTATTTAAGAACACAGGCTCTGGAGTCAGATTGCCTGGGCTTCAAATAACAAATCTCTCTATTCCTCAGTTCCTTATAAAAAGCAGATAATAGCAGTATCCAGCTCATTTGGTTTTTGTGGATTTTTTTTGTGAGAATTAACAAAATAATCTATGAACTATATTTAGTAAATATTTGACATAGCAAAGGCCCAATAAGTGATAATAGAAGAAATTTAATATTCAAGAAATACTATTTAAGCATTCTTCTGGCAAAAAGCAACCATTAGAAAAGTTAACATATTAAGTACTGATATTTATATTGTAACAGTACTGACTCTATGTTAGAGAAAAGCTTATTTGCTTGGATATAGTTATTACTTTGATTAAGTTTGTAAATTATTCATTATAAACAGCCTCAGGAAGGCAGGACCTTCAATGGAGATAAAAGAAAATATCCTAGCCAGCAACTCTGAGAATGGGCTGACTGGCCTGATAAGAATAAAGAATAGCCTGATGGTGACTGCAGAAGGCCACAAAACAATAACCAAGAAAGCAATGATTAACTGCCAACTTGAGACAGTGCACATTTCACAAGAATGCTTTGATCATCATTTGTACTCTCCTAGTTTTCCTTAAAAACTCCTTAACCGGAGACACAACTTGGAGATGCAATCTCTGAACAGAGATTCCTAGCCCCTCCCCAGGTTGCCGGTTTGCCAAAAAATACTGATATGATCTAGCTGTGTCCCCGCCAAATCTCATCTTGAATTGTGACTCCTATAATCCCCACATGTCATGGGAGGAACGTGGTGGGTGGTAATAAAATCATGGGGGTGCGTTTTCCTGTGCTGTTCTCATGATAGTGAATAAGTCTCATGAGATCTGATGGTTTTATAAAGGGCAGTTTCCCTGCACACGCTCTCCTGCCTGTTGCCAGGTAAGACATGACTTTGCTCCTCCCTTGCCTTCTGTCACAATTGTGAGGCCTCCCCAGCCATGTGTGTGGGGAAAAGAAAGAGAGATCAGCCTATTACTGTGTCTATATAGAAAGAAGTAGACATAAGAGACTCCATTTTGTTCTGTATTTGAGATGCTGTTAATCTGTGACCCTACCCCCAACCTTGTCCTTGCAAGAGACATGTGCTGTGGTGACTCAAGGTTTAATGGATATTGGGCTGTGCAGGATGTGTCTTTGTTAAACAAGTGCCTGAAGGCAGCTTGCTGGTTAAAAATCCTGCCCGTCCCTGGGTAATAGAACATCTCGGTGTAAAACTCGATTGTATGCTTTGTTTACTGAGCAAGGAGAAAACCACCTTTAGGAATAAGGTGGGACTTGCTGGAGCAATGCTGCTAAAAGGTTTATGGAGATGTTTGCATATGCATCTCAAGGCACAGAATTTTCCTTTAAACTTATTCATGTCACAGGGATTTTTGTTCATATATCTTACTGCTGATTTCCTCCCTACAATGATCCTATTGTCCAGCCACTTCCTTATCTTTAAGATGGTAAAGATAATTATCAATAAATACTAAGGGAACTCAGAGACCGGTGGTGGCGTGGGTTCTCCGTAAGCTGAGCGCCGGTTCCCTGGGCCCACTTTTTCTTTCTCTATACTTTGTCTCTGTGTCTCATTTCTTTTCTCAACGAGAAACGCCCACAGGTGTAGAGGGGCAGGCCACCCCTTCAATGTGAAACTGTGAATCCATTAAACCTTTTTTCTTTTTAAATTACCCAGCCTCGGGTATTTCTTCATAGCAGTGTGAAGATACACTAATACAGTAAATTGGTACCAGTAGCGTTGGGTACTCCTACTAAGGATACCTGAAAATGTGGAAGCAACTTTGGAACTGGATAACATGTAGAGGTTGAAAGAATTTGAAGGGCTCAGAAAAAGACAGAAAAATGTGGGAAAGTTTGAAATTTCCTAGAGGTTTGCTCAGTGGATTTGCCCAAAATGCTGATAGTGATATGGACAATAAAGTCCAGGCTGAGGTGGTGTCAGACAGAGATGAGGAACTTGTTGGGAACTGGAGTAAAGGTCACTCTTGCTATGCAAAGAGACTGGTGGCATTTTGCTGCTGCCCTAGGAATCTGTGAAGCTTTGAACTTGAGAGAGATGATTTCAGGTATCTAGTAAAAGAAATTTCTAAGCAGTAAAGTGTTCATGAGGAAGAGAGCATGAACGTTTGAAAAATGTGTGGCCTGATGATGCAGTAGAAAAGAAAAATCCATTATCTGGGAAGAAATTCAAGCCAGCTGCAGAAATTTGCATAAGTAATGAGGAGCCAAATGTTAATCACCAAGACAATGGGGAAAAGGTCTCCAGAGGATGTCAGAGAACCTTGTGGCAGCCCCTACCATCACAGGCCCAGAGACTTAGGAGGAAAAAGTGGTTTTATGGATTGGACCAGGGTCTCCCTGCTGTGTGAAGCCTAGTGACTTGGTTCCCTGTGTCTCAGCTGCTCCAGACTTGGCTAAAAGGGGCCAAGGTACACCTTTACCCTTCAGAGGATGGCTTCAGAGGATGCAAGCCCCAATCCTTGGCAGTTTCCATGTGGTGTTGAGCCTGCAGATGCACAGAAGTCAAGAATTGAAGTTTGGAAACCTCCATCTAGACTTCAGAGAATATACGGAAATGCCTGGATGTCCAGCAGAAGTTTTCTGCAGGGGCAGGGCCCTCATGGAAACCTCTGCTAGGGCAGTGTGGAAGGGAAATGTGGGGTGGGAGCCCCACAGAGACTCTCCACTGGGGCACTGCCTAGTGGAGCTATGAGGAGAGGGCCACCGTCCTCCAGACCCTAGAATGGCAGATCCACCCACAGCTTGCACTGTGTGCCTGGAAGTATTGTAGACAACCATCACCAGACCTTGAAAGCAGCTGAGAGGGAGGCTGTACATTGCAAAGCCAAGGGGGTGGAACTGCCCAAGACCATGAGAACCCATGTCTTGCATCAGCATGACCTGGATGTGAGACATGGAGTCAAAGGAGATCACTTTGGCTTTAAGATTTGACTGTCCCACTGGATTTTGGACTGGCATGGGGCCTGTAGCCCCTTCATTTTGACCAATTTCTCCTATTTGGAATGGGTATATGATATGGTTTGGCTGTGTCCCCACCCAAATCTCATATTGAATTCCCATGTGTTGTAGGAGGGACCTGATTGGGGGTAATCAAATAATGGGGGAAGCCTTTCTTTTCTGTGCTGTTCTTGTGATAGTGAATAAGTCTTATGAGATCTGATGGTTTTAAAAATGGGAGTCTCCCTGCAGAAACTTTCTTCTCTTCTCTGCTGCCATGTGAGACGTGCCTTTCACCTTCTGCCATGATTTTGAGGCCACCCAGGCCATGCGGAACTGTCCAAAAAGCTTCTTTCTTTCATTAAAAAACAAACAAACAAACAAACAGAAAACAAACCCCACAACCTGTGCAGGTTCTTGCTGAAGGCAAAGGGAATACAGAATGGGTAGTAGAAAAATGTATTCATATATACTAGCTATGACCATGTGACCAGTTGCAGAAACAAGGACTATAATTGTCATGAGTATTTCCTCCTTCTTTTGTTAAAAACATATTTGTGCATGTATACACTTGTACTAAGAAAATATCTTCATTTTATTTCCTTTTTATTTTATCATGTGACATAAGATTTATTGACTTCATATCAGCAATTAAGTATTGTTAACTTTGTGTGATAGCATTTTGGTTGGGATTGGAACATTTCCAGTTTTACAAAGGATAGTTGTATCATCTTAGGCATAATTATGACATTATTATTGTCTTTATTTGAAGATCATGTATGATCTCAGGAGATGTGTATGGGTTCAAGTTGACAAGGGGTGGACTTGTGATGTTTGATACTCAGTGCCAAATTGATTGGATTGAATGATACAAAGTATTGATCCTGGATGTCCCTGTGAGGGTGTTGTCAAAGGTGATTAACATTTGAGTCAGTGAGTTGGGAAAGGTGGACCCACCCCTAATCTGGGTGGGCACCATCTAATCAGCTGCCAGCTCAGCCACAATATAAAGCAGGCAGAAAAATGTGAAAACACTAGACTGGCTTAGCCTTCCAGCCTACATCTTTCTCCCATTCTGGATGCTTCCTGCCCTCAAACAATGGACTCCAAATTCTTCAGCTTTGGGACACGAACTGGCTTCCTTGCTCCTCAGCTTGCAGATGGTCTATTGTGGGGCCTTGTGATTGTGTAAGCTCATACACCTTAATAAACTCCTATATATATATATTAGGATATATATATATATCCATATATATATATATATATGATAGCATTTTGGTTGGAATTGGTGCATTTCCAGTTGTAGATAGTTGTATTATGTTAGGCATAATTGTGGCCTTACAATGATAGGATAATAGGATATATACATATATATATATGCATGTAAATATATATGTGTGTATATATGTAATATATATCTTATTATTTCTGTCCCTCTAGAGAATCCTGATTAACACAGTGTATTTACCCAATGCTTGTACTCCCATTGTATCTAGGAAGTAGCTACCCTGCTTTTGATTTTATAGGTTTCTAGGTAGAAGGGACTTGCCTTGTCTCAGATGAGATGGTGGACTGTGGACTATGGACATTTGGGTTAATGCTGAAATGAGTTAAGACTTCAGGGGACTGTTGGGAAAGCATGATTGACTTTGAAATATGAGGACATGAGATTTGGGAGGGCCAGGGATCAAATGATATGGTTTCGCTCTGTCCCCACCCAAATCTTACCTTGAATTATAGCTCCCATAATCTCCATGTGTCATGGGAGGGACCTTGTGGGAGGTAATTGAATCATAAGGGTGGGTTTTTTCTGTGCTGTTCTTGTGATAGTAAATAAGTCTCATGAGATCTAATGGTTTTATAAAGGGCAGTTTCCCTGCACATGTTCTCTTGTCTGCCACAATGTGAGATGTGGCTTTCCTCCTCTTTTGCCTTCTGCCATGATTGTGAGGCCTCCCCAGCCATACGAAACAGTGAATCCATTAAACCTCTTTTTCTTTATTAATAACCCAGTCTCAGGTATTTCTTCACAGCAGTGTGAAAATGGACTAATACAAATACTAACTTTACTTTTCACCAAAGCTTTCCTCTTGTGTTTTGGCTTTCCAGTGACTAGTGTCCCAGACATGAGTTTGGTTACAATATGTGTACTTGAAAAACAAAATTGTTAATAAAGTATATAAGAAACATGTACAGACTTCTTTTCTCTTATGCAAGGTATAGGAATAGGAAATAGGGAAGAAGACAAGAAAAAGTAATAGTAGTCTGATTTTCATAGGTGAGTACAATTAAGCTGAGAAACAAACCATATTTGAAATTTTCACACAGGGAAAAAAGCTTTAGAAGTTTTAATAGGGCACAGATAAGTTTCTTTCCCTTTGAAATAGATTAAATTTCTACTTAAGCATACATAGATTTCAAGCTGATGAATGGGGAATGAGAAGTGAGTCTTTTTTTTTTTTTTTTTTTTTTTTAATTTTAGACAGAGTTTCACTCTTGTTGCCCAGACTGGAGTGTAGTGGCACTAATCTTGGCTCACTGCAACCTCCGTCTCCTGGGTTCAAGTGATTCTCCTGCTTCAGCCTCCCAAGTAGCAGGGATTACAGGACCATGCCACCATGCCCAGCTAGTTTTTTGTATTTTTCATAGAGATGAGGTTTCACCCTGTTGGCCAGACTGTTCTCAAACTCCTGACCTCAGGTGATCCACCTGCCTTGGGTCCCCAGAGTGCTGGGATTACAGGTGTGAGCCACCATGCCTGATAGAAAAGTGAATCTTGATGATAAGGTTGTAAATCATTTGATACAATTTGAATAATTTGGAAGAGATTGGGAAACGGAGCTATACTGACACTTTCTCTGCTTTTTCTAGCCCCTTGCCCAAAAAATTATATAGATTTTTAGTTTTCTGGTGGAAAATTATGCTTTGTGAAAACATGGCATTATACACTTCAAAAGGTATTATTTCCCTTTTAGTGTAATTGTACTAAATGTGAATATTCATATCATTAGGCTCACTATTTGTGAATTGAATATAAGGAGTTAATGTTCCAGTTTTTATTTTGCAATTTAGCTAGGCAGCCAGAAAGCAAAAACATTTTTTTTTCTACTTCATTTCCATTGTAGGCCCCAAAAGGGACGTGTCTTTCTTTTGTATCATGTCCTGGGGATAACAGCTACAAATCCTATCCTCCACAAACAGTAATAACTTTTCACAGCCAAAATAGTCAAGGTAGATTTATTACACAGGAGCTCCATTTTGTTCTTTTTTTCTTCTGCTTCTATAAATTCAGTCTGTTGGACTGACCTTCTGGAAGAGGGAGTCATTCTCTTTGTTTTTATTTGACCTGAAGATGAAAGTTTAATGACCTCTATTTCACATATGATTGTAGGATAGTATACTACTTCTTCATAAATATTGGCAATATCCACAAAGCCAGTATTTTGTGTTGTTGTTTTTATAACTTCCATAAATTATTTGTAGTTATTTAAAATTAATGATATCTTACACCAGATTCCTGCTTTCATTGTTTTTGCTCACTGTTTATTACACTTGGAATGTTTTTCTCCTACATAAATTTACATAAATTCTATTTGTGGATCTAGACTTTATTAAAGTTCCAAAACTTTTGGGTCCACCCAAATTTGAAATGATATCTTCTTTCTTTCTATAGCATTGATTACAATCAATATTTATGACTTATTGCCTGGACAAAATCGTAATGGGTTATTTTGTGTGTAAATAGACATGTAAATGAATTCTCTGAATGAGATTGTCACTTCTTCCATGGCAGAATCATCGGGTGTGCCACAGGAAATAAGTACTTTATTTTCTATGTTTCAGAACTCCCGGAGTATTTACTATGTAGCTGAAGATGCTTAAGATGCAGAATAGCTCAGTCACAAAGGCTTCCTTCTCAAGCTCTGAGTGTTCTCTGGGACAAAACAAAGAGAAAAGAAGATCCCATCATGGGTAGAGAGTGAGAGAGATGCCCCAGCCTGGGAAAATTTTCTTTGTTTTGGTGGCAATCCTGGAGCTGCAGATGAGGACGACGGTTGGCAGAATGACTTTCTCGCCCATCCCTCCCCACAGAGCAGCCTGTTCTCATGACCTCCTTGTGCATCTGGACCCCATTTTTGTGTCCAGAAAGGATTGAATGAGCTATTTCTCCACTCCTTGCTTTGGCAGCACTAAAACCCAGGCTTCAGGAATGCTTTGCTCACCATAAAAAAAAATGTGGTTGGAGTAGGGTGAGAGTGGGGTAGAGAGAGAAACAATGTTGAGGAAATGGATGTGCAGACTAGGGTCTATGCCAAGGCCAGTGTTCCCAACTGATATGGTTTGGCTCTGTCCCTACTCAAATCTCATATTGAATTGTAGCTCCCATAATTCCCACATGTTGTGGGAGGGACCTGGTGAGGGGAAGATAATTGAATCATGGGCAGTTTCCCCCTTACTGTTCTCATAGTAGTGAATAACTCTCATGAGAGCTGATGATTTCATAATAGGAAACCCTTTTCACTTAGCCCTCATTCTCTCTCTTGCCTGCCACCATGTAAAACATGTCTTTCGCCTTCTGCCATGATTGTGAGGCCTCTTCAGCCACGTGGAATTGTGAGTCTATGAAACATCTTTTCTTTGTAAATTACCCAGTCTTGGGTAAGTCTTTATCAGCAATGTAAGAACAGACTAATACACTAACTATGAAGCAGTGCCTGTTTGTAAACACCCAGAAAGAAAATTAAAGACATGACATTATCAGTAAGGACATGTAAAGGTGGAAGTAGCTTTTTTAACCTAACCTAACCTAACCTAACCTAACCTATTATTTTAAAAAATCAACTATGATGGAAGCAAGATGGAATTATCTTTCCTTTCCTCTATAGAAAATGTTGTTAAAATATGTTTATCTTACGAAATGGCAAGCAGGGAACATGAAGTAAAAAAGAATCAAAGAAAAAAGTATTACAGATCTATGGCTGGCAGTTAATTAAAAAAAGCAAAATTGATACTATTTTTCCAGAATAATTTATAATGTTTTTGGTGTTTGTGAACTTTTTTAAAATGTGTATTTTGTTGTGACAGTTTTTCTAAGAAAAATAAAATAAGTCTTTCCTTTCGTTGCTAATTTTGTATTCCTTTTTAAAAAGAAAAAGCCTAAGATTTAAAATTTGAGTCCCAACCCGGATATGACCTACCAGAACCTCATGCTGTCTCAAATCCTCCATCTTCATGTCTCAGATTCATCTCAGACTCAGTATGAGCTAATCAGCTTTCTCAGCCATAAATCTTTTTCTCATTCTGTGTTTGTTATCTAATTACATGACTTCACCATCACTACCTTCACCCATAGGGCCCAGACTGGAAGAAAATTCCTCCAAGGAGAATTCCCCGACTATCTTACTCACAAGATGAGTTATTTCATTTCTGGTGAAGTAGTCCCTAGCGTCTTCGTCTAAAATAGCACTCTTCACTCTTCACCCTGACTGAAACACTTTGGCTTCTAACTGTTTATTGAGTGTCTCTCTAAATGGCATATTTTTTTTTTTTTTTTTTTACAATAGAGTCTATTAAGTCTTCTCTGTTTAGCATCTTACCATTTAGCACAGGGTTTAACTTCATAGTTGGTAGGAACAGACTAATTATCAAATGGTTAAATAAAATCTTCCTGAACTTCCTGTAAACTTTATTCCTTACTTAATCAAGTCATTGGTACATTTATTTGATAATCAAACTTTGATTAGATATAAGGTACCGGGTATTCTGTTACTGAGGACACATAGTGTTGCATTAAGGATCAGAACCTAGTTTCAGGTTACTTTCAAGTTTAGGAGAAAGAAATGTTAAGTTGACTCATAAAAAAAGTTTGATGTTTCCTGGGTACAGAAAAGAACAAAAGATATTGGAAGCACATCAAAGGAGCAGCTATCACAGTTTGGAATTTTCAGAAAACGCTTCCCCAAGACATAAAACCAAAACCAAGTCTCAAAGAATTAATAAAAGTTGAAACAAGTGAAGAAAGTATAAGGAAATAGATCTTCCAAGAAGCAAGAGCAGCTTTTACAAAGGCACGGAGTTGCAAGAGCATGACTTGTTAATGTCACTGTAATTATTTTAGTATGAATTGTACATGTAAAGCATGGAACAGAGTGAAAGAGGTACAGCTGCAGAGTCTGGGGTTGTTACCAAATGCCAGGAATTTGATCTAGTCCTGTTGTTCACTGCAGAGAAAGACAATTACTGAGACAAAAAGTATCACAAGGAAAGAAGGCTTTATTATGGGTGATGTCAGCTGTAGAAACAAGAGATAAGCCTCAAATCTGTTCATCTTCCTCCATGCCCAACTGAAGTTAGGGGTTTTTAAAACAGGGGAGGAAAACAGGAAGTGCAAGAAAAAGTGGTTAACCAACAGGAAGCAGGTATGTCTTATTGTACAAGTTTCTCAAGCTTCACTTCTGTGGACATCCAGCTTGCTGGAAAAATGGGTGGGTTTCAGGTGGACCCATAGTTTATGATTCCTTCCTCTTACTTAACTCTACCAATGGCATGTTTTTGTTATCAAACTATATTTGTCATACAGTCAATTACTAGTCTATTTTTATCTTGATGTTATGACTATATCTTAATCACATTACTTTTTGTAGTTCTTAAATTCTGGTGCTAAAATTATCCCTATAAACTTTATAAAATTACTCAGGTAAAAAGGGAGAGGGAGAAAAAATAAACCAAGCTGGCAGCATATTCAGCATTAATCATTAGGTCAGTTGCTCTCTGACCTGCTTCTCAAGTTTGCTGCTTATCATGTAGACTCTGTCATAGGATTATAGCAACCCCTGCCCCATCTGCTCTATAGATAACAACTTGAATGTTTTGAAACGTTGAATTTTCTATTTAAGACATTCTTCTAGGTCCTGCATATTGATAAAACTACTGACAGCAGCCATCTGAGGGACCCCATGAGAAGCTGACTTACCAAAGAATTCAGTTTCCACATCCTGGTGATTTAATACTCTTTACTATGACAAATCAATGACCCTAATTTTCTAGCCCCTTATCCTCCACAATCCCCTTTAAAACCCTAGCTCAAAACTCTTCAGGGAGATGAATTTGAGGGTTTCCTCCTAACTCTTCACTTGGTGTCCTGTAATCATCACACTCTTTCTTTGCTGCAAACACAACTGTCTACGTGTATTGATATGTTACTGAGCAATGGGCATACATACCTGTTGGTCCTATCAAAGTGCTATTTGCAAAAAAAGCTAATGTGCTTTGTACATTTTAGATGCTCAAAAAATGCTGCATTATACATGCATAAAATTGATTTAGCATTTGTTTAAAATCAATATTTGAACCAAAATCTCTAATTTAGTCTAAAATGATGAACTAATGAAATGGCATGAGGAACATAATATCAGTGCATCTGATTGAAAATAATTGAAGAATTTCGTATGCCTTTTTAGCATCCATGCTTTATACCAATTTCTACCTTTAAATGCAACAAGTTTAAAAACTGTTGAAAGTGGGGATAATCTTCTAGATTTGGGAAAGAGGGAGATAATATTTATTTGGATATTCTCTCTTTCTAATTCTTCATGTTTTAAAACCAGCACCTCAACATCAAGAATGTCTGCTGTCATACATACACCCACTATGAATCTACTGGCCTTTAAAGAAGACCGAAAGATTGCTACAGCTTTTGCTATGGCAACTGAAATTTACCAATCTAAAATAACATAGCTTCAAATAGAATACAGCTGTGTTTTTAAAGTAAGAATCAGAACAGAAACCATGACTTATTTATCCAAGTATGTCACAAGAGACTAACTTCACTTCTTCGTGAATAAATGTTTATTGAGACAAATTAAGTTGTAAGTCAGATTATTTGGGGTTTTGAAGATTAGGGGTTCTTTATGACAGCAATTCCAATATTTCAAAGCACATTAGAGGAATAATTAATGTGAGTTTTGTGGCAAATCTAAAATTAAGATGTTCAGCTTGTTAGAGCCCACATAATATTTTTAGTTTGAAAATTAATTCCAGCCAGGCGCAGTGGCTCACGCCTGTCATCCCAGCACTTTGGGAGGCCGAAGCGGGCAGATTGCCTGAGCTCAGGAGTTTGTGACCAGACTGGGAAACACAGTGAAAGCCCATCTCTACTAAAATACAAAAAATTAGCTGGGCATGGCGGCATGCGCCTATAGTACCAGCTACTCGGGAGGCTGAGGCAAGAGAATTGCTTAAATCCAGGAGGCGGATATTGCAGTGAGCCGAGATTGTGCCACTGTATTCCAGCCTGAGTGACAGAGTGAGACTCCATCTCAAAAAAAAAAAAAGAAAGAAAGAAAGAAAAAGAAAAAAAAAAAAAGAAAATTAATTCCAGGAGCTGATTCTAGGTGATATTCTAAAATGGGTCAATTTTGATTTTGATTTCCTTTTATTTGTTGCCCAATTACTAAATCCATTTGGTGGATTCTCCCAGTAGCTTTGTTTCCCTCCAGAACCCAACACCTTCTCTGTGATACTTCACTTAAAGGCTCCCAGTGAAGGCTCCCAGGTGTGCAAATTGCACTCCCTTTCCTGTCATTACAACTTCTCATGTTATATAGCATTTCCCCACAACTTGGATGCACAAAGTATTCTCAGGTGAGGATCGTTCCAGTGTAATACTTCATTATCATGAAAAATTAGTATGGAAATTTTAGGAAACCAGGAAGACAAATGGAGTATTTGTGAGAAGGAGACTTTTACAGGGATTACAGAGCTTTCATTCCTCCACTACTTGTAGCAAGCATTTGTTGGACACTTTCAATGTTCCAGCATTGTTCTGTATTCTTCACATATACCAGCACATGTCATGTTTACAACAATCCTGTGAGGTGGATATTGTTATTTTACACGTTTCATATATGAGAATCTCAAGGCACAGAGAGATAAAGAAACTTGCACCAAAGTTACACAGTTTGTAACTGGCAGAGCTGAATTGAATTTGGGTAGTCCAGATTCAAAGTTCATGCTCTTAACTCCTTCACTTTCTAGTAAAATGCTATTCAGTAACTTGGTTTTGGGGGCATGTCAGGTAACAGGAATACTGACATGAATTTGACATTGCTCTTGCTCTCAAGGAGCTCATAGTAGGGTGGTGAAAACTGGTATTTAAACCAATAATAGTAAAAATGAACACCTGATGCAAAGGACTTTCATTGTTTTATATTACTCACATATTTTTATTTTGAAATAATCAAAGCAAAATATTTGCTGTTAGAATAACATAAAATACAAATTAAAATGATAAAAAGAAAAGATATTTCTCAGGCCCATCATGGAAAAAAAAATCACATTTCTTTTTTTCCCCATGTTTTCCTACTAGACCTTTTCAAGTGCTTAGAAATTATTCCATATTTAACTTTTTGCTACTTACTTACCTAATATGTCACTGTATATAATGCACAGAATTTGACCTTCATAAAAAGAGCTCTGTCTGTACTTTGCCCTTGGCTTCTGGGAGGTATTCTACGTCACACATAATAGGAGTGTCTTTGCTTCAGGTGCGGCTAACCCTATACCTATTATAATAGGGTAAGTATTGCTCACATCTCGAAAAATCAACCATGTGATTTAGGGTTTGGACTTTGGGTCATGCTGTATTAGTCAACCTGAAGGCTGAATACATGTACCCTAGAACTTAAAGTATAATAAAAAAAATAAATAAATAAAATAAAAATTAAAAAAATGAAAAAATCTCTTGGTGATGCAAAGCTACATAGTGAATTACAATAAATCATTTTATAATTCTTACTAAAAAAAAAATAAAAATAAAAATGAATTTCCAACCCAGAATTTCATATCCACCCAAACCAAGCTTCATAAGCAAGTAAGAAATATGATTGTTTTCAGACAAGCAAATGCTGAGGGAATGTGTCACCATGAGACTTGCCTTGCAAGAGCTCCTGAAAGAAGCACTAAACATTGAAATGAAAAATCATTACCAGCCACTTCAAAATACACTGAAGTACACAGACCAGTGACACTATGAAGCAACCACATAAAGAAGTCTGCAAAATAATCAGCTGCCATCATGATGACAGGATCAAATTCACACATAACAATATTCATCTTAAATGTAAATAGACTAAATGCCCCAATTAAAAGACACAGAGTGGTGAGCTGGATAAAGAGTCAAGCACCATTGGAAGGCTGTCTTCAAGAGACCCATCTCATGTGCAAAGACACACATAGGCTCAAAACAAAGGGTTGGAGGAAAATTTACCAAGCAAATGGAAAACAGAAGAAAGTGGGGTTCACAATTTTAGCTTCTGACAAAACAGACTTTAAACCAACAAAGTAAAAAATACAAAGAAGGGCATTACATAATGGTAAAGGTTGAAGTTAGCCCTTCAACAAGAAGAGCTAACTATCCTAAATATATATGCACCCAACACAGGAGCACCCAGATTCATGAAGCAAGTTCTTAGAGACTTTCAAAGACACTTAGACTCCCACACAATAATAGTGTGAGGCTTTAACACCCCATTGACAATATTAGATCATTGGGACAGAAAATTAACAAAGATATTAAAGACCTGAACTCAGCTCTGGATCAAGTAGACCTGATACATATCTACAGAACTCTCCAATCCCCCAAAAACAGAATGTACATTCTTCTCATTGCCACAAAGCTCTAACATCCAGAGTCTACAAGGAACTTAAACTTCAGACACCTACTCTAAAACTGACCACATAATCAGAAGTAAAACACTCCTCAGCAAAATGGAAAAGACCTGAAATAATAACAGTCTCTCAGACTACAGTGCAATCAGATTAGAACTCAAAATTTAAAAAAACTAACTTAAAACCACACAATTACATGGAAATTAAACAACCTGCTCCTGAATGACTACTGTGTAAATAATGAAATTAAGACAGAAATCGAAAAGTTCTTTGAAACTAATGAGAAAAAAAGAGACAATGTACCAGAATCTCCAGGATGTAGCTAAAGCAGTGAAGAGAAAAATTTATAGTGCTAAATGCCCACATCAAACAGCTAGAAATATCTCAAATAAACAACCTAACATCACAAGTAAAATAACCAGAGAAGCAAGGGCAAAAAAAACCCCAAAGCTATCAGAAAACAAGAAACAGAACCAAGAACAGAGCAGAATTGAAGTAGATAGAATCATGAAAAGCCCTTCAAAAATTAACATAACCAGGAGTTAGTTTTTGGAAAAAAAAATAAAATAAAACAGACCACTAGTTAGACTAATAAAGAAGAAAAGAGAGAAGAACCAAATAGACACAATCAGAAATGATAAGGTGGATATCACCATTGACCCCACAGAAATATAAATAACTGTGAGAGAATACTGTGAACACCTCTATGAACATAAACTAGAAAATCTACAAGAAATGAACAAATTCCTGGACACATACACTCTCCCAAGACTGAACCAGGAGGAAATTGAATCCCTGAATAGACCAATAACAAGTTCTGAAACTGAGGTAGTAATAAATAGCCCAGGATCAGGCAGCTTTACAGCTGAATTCTAACAGAGGTACAAAGATGAGCTGGTATCATTTCTTCTGAAACTATTTCAAACCATCGAAAAGGAAGGACTCCTCCCTAACTCATTTTATGATGCCAGCATCATTCTGATACCAAAACCTGGCAGAGACACAACAACAACAACAAAAAAGAAAACTTCAGGCCAATATCCCTGATCAACTTTGATGCAAAAATCCTCAATAAAATACTGGCAAACTGAATCCAGCAGCACATCAAAAAACTTATCCACCACAATCAAGTTGGTTTCATCCCAGGAGGGATGCAAAGTTGGCTCAACATACACAAATCAATAAATTTAATTAATAACATAACAGAACTAAAGACAAAAACCACACGATTATCTTAACAGATGCAGAAAAGGCCTTTGACAAAATTCAGCATCCCTTTATGATAAAAACTCTCAATAAACTAGGTACTGAAGGAACATACCTCAAAATAATAAGAGCTATCTATGACAAACACACAGCCAATATCATAGCAAATGGGCAAAAGCTGGAAGCATTCCCCTTGAAAACTGGCACAAAACAAGGATGCCCTCCCTCACCACCCCTATTCAACATGGCATTGGAAATTCTGGTCACACAATCAGGCAAGAGAAACAAATAAAATGTATTGAAACAGGAAGAGAGGAAGTCAAATTATCTTTGTTTGCAGATGACATGATCCTATATCTAGAAAACCCCATGATCTCAGCCCAAAGCTTCTTAGCTGATAAGCAACTTTAGCAAAGTCTTAGGATACAAAATCAATGTGAAAAAATTGCTAGCATTTCTATACACCAACAAAAGGCAAGCAGGGAGCCAAATCATGAATAAACTCCGATTTACAATTGCTACAAAGAGAATAGCATACCTAGAAATACAGTTAACAAAGAAAGTGAAGGATGTCTTCATAATGAACTGCAAACCACTGCCCAAGGAAATCATAGAGGACACAAACAAATGAAAAAACATTCCATGCTCATGGATAGGAAGAATCAATAATATGAAAATGGCCACACTGCCCAAAGTAATTTATAGATTAAATGCTATTAAATCACTATTGACATTCTTCACAGAATTAGAAGAAACCACTTTAAAATTCATATGGAACCAAAAGAGAACCCAAATACCTAGGACAATCCTAAGCAAAAAGAACAAAGCTGGAGGCATCACACTACCTGACTTCAAACCATACTAGAAGGATACAGTAACCAAAACAGCATGGTACTGGTACAAAAACAGATATACAGACCAATGGAATAGAATAGAGAACTCAGAAATAAGAACATACACCTACAACCATCTGATCTTCGAGGAACTTGACAAAAACAAACAATGGGGAAAGAACTAAATGGTGCTGGGAGAACTGGCTAGCCATATGCAGAAAATTAAAACTGGACCCCATCCTTACACCTTACACACAAATTTTAACACAAGATGGATTAAAGATTGAAATGTAAAACCCAAAAGTATAAAAACCCTAGAAGAAAATCTAGGCAATACCTTTCAGGACATAAGCACAGGCAAATATTTCATGACAAAAATGCCTAAAGCAATTGCAGGAACAGCAAAAATTGACAAAAGGTATCTAAATAAAGAGCTCCTGCACAGCAAAAGAAACTATCATCAGAGTGAACAGGGAATCTATATAATGAAAGAAAATTTTTGCAATCTATTCCTCTGACAAAGGCCTGACATCCAGAGTCAACAAGGTACTTAAACAAATTTACAAGAAAAAAAGAAACCACCCTACTAAGAAGTAGGAAAAGGACAGGAACACACACTTTTCAAAGGAAGACAGACATGCAGCCAACAAACTTATGAAAAAATGCTCAACATCACTGATTAGAGAAATGCAAATCAAAACCACAATGAGCTACAATCTCTTGCCAATCAGAATATCAATTATTAAAAAGTCAAGAAACAAAAGATGCTGGAGAGGTTGCTAAGAAAAGGAACACTTTTGCATGGTTGGTGGAAATGTAAATTAGTTCAACCACTGTGGAAGACAGTGTAGTGATTTCTCAAAGATCTAGAAGCAGAACTACCATTTCACCCAACAGTCCCATTACTGATTATACACCCAAAATAATATAAATCATTCTATTATAAAGTTATATGCACACGTATGTTCATTGAAGCACTGTTCACAATAGCAAAGACATGAAGTCAATCCAAATATCCATCAACAATAGACTGGTTAAAGAAAATGTGGTACATACACACCATGGAACACTATGCAGCCATAAAAATGAACAAGATCATCTCTTTTTCAGGGACATGGATGAAACAGGAAGCTGTTGTCCTCAGCAAACTAAAGCAAGAACAGAAAAACCAAACAATGCATGCTCTCACTTATAAGTCAGAGCCAATGAGGAGAACATACGGACACACGATGGGGAACAACACATACTGGCACCTGTAGTTGTAGGGGCTGGAGAAGGGCAAGCAGGAAGAATAGCTAATGGATGCTGGGCTTAATACCTGGGTAATGGGTTGATCTCTGCAGAAAACCAACATGGCACATGTTTAACTATGTACAAACCTGCACATCCTGCACATGTATCCTAGAACTTAAAATAAAAGTTGAAAAACAAAAAAATACACAAAAATAAAGTATCAGTTACATATCATAAAGTTCATGCATTTAAAATGTGTACTTCAGTTGGACATGGTGGCTAATGCTTATAATCTCAGAACTGTGGGTGGCCAAGGCAGGAGGACTTTTTGAGGCTGGGGGCTTGAGATAAGCCTGAGCAAAATGGTGAGACCCCCATCTCTACAAAAAAATTTTCAATATTAGCTGGGCATGGTAGTGTACACCTGCAGTTCTAACTACTTGGGAGGCTGAGGCAGGAGGATGACTTGAGCCCAGGAATTTGAGAATGCAGTTAGCTATAATCACTTTATTGCACTCAGGTCTGGGCAAGTGCATTTCAATGTTTTTTAAAATATATATTTACAGAGTTTTTCTTTTATAGCAAAAAGTTACCAGTAATATAAAACAGAAATACAATTTTATCCTTTCCTCTTAACAATTATTAGGCAGAAAAAAATGGTAAATTAAAGCATTCACTTTACTCTAGCAATGAAACATTATGTAAGAAACTTACTCTTTTTGTTTGTTTTTCTGGTACTTTGAAGGTATTGATAACTATATCTCCTCTTTCCAGAATTTTTTGTTCCTAATCTATTATTACAGTTGTCAAATTGTATCAACTCTCTTAGTTTTGTTTGTTTGTTTGTTTTTCATTCTTCTTGAGACCATCCATAGCCTATCAATGACCTTTAAAGGTTGCTGGAACTAAAGAGAAGGTTGTTGACTTACAAATAATTATTCAGATGTGTAAAACAATGAATCAGATTAGGTTTTGTTAACGTTTTATTTAACATGATTTTTAAGCCTTGTAACAACTTCCTCATAGCTGTATCCTACACTGTACTAGTTATTCAGGAATACCTATGGAGAATCTTGCCAAAGAGTCATTTCCCCCAATTCTTAAACTTACATTCCCTTATAGTTTGCTATGAGGCTTGTTCTCAGCTGATGAAATAGGAAACACCAAACATTTAAGGTTTTTGCCTGCAGTTACTTTGATGGATTACTCCAGGAGGTAGAAGAGCTACAACATAGTCAGAAATTGTCTTGCCATTGCAGCACATTTCCTAAACTAGAATAACAACACCATCAATTTTTTGAAATACCTTTGAGTTTCTATTGGACCTATGTTTTCCATAAGGTGATTCCTTTCTTTAAAAAATATTTTCTTTCTCTGCAGTGGAAACAAACATGGTAGTTTCTCATAAATATACCACAAGCTGCAATATAATTTATGACAGAAGTTATTCCTTCCTTTAATTTCCACTGGTTCTATCCTAACCTGGATACCATTTAATACAATGTACTTGGTCATTCCCTTAGTCTTTTAACTCCCTGATTTTAATATCTCTGCCCAAAATCATGACACTGATTTGCCACATGAAAAATTCTAAAGTACAGCTATTTCTATGTTTTCTCTGGCTCAAAAATCTTTACTAGCTCCCCAGTTTTTCATAAGAGAAGTATCTTAGGCATTATTTAATACGAGAGTAAGTTGTACAGACAAGATTTTGAATTCCTACTTTGTTACTTAGCAATTTTGTGATTGGAAGATTATTGTGTATCTATGCAAGTCACTTTATTTTTTTGATTAAAAATGCTTAGAAATTGGCCGGGCGCAGAGGCTTATGCCTGTAATTTCAGCACTTTGGGAGGTCGAGGTGGGCAGATCACAAGGTCAGGAGATCGAGACCATCCTGGCTGACACAGTGAAACCCCATCTCTACTAAAAATACAAAAAAATAGCCAGGTGTGGTGGCAGGCACCTGTAGTCCCAGCTACTAGGGAGGCTGAGGCAGGAGAATGGTGTGAACTCAGGAGGCAGAGCTTGCAGTGAGCCAAGATTACACCACTGCACTCTAGCCTCGGTGACAAAGCGAGACTCCATCTCAAAAAAAAAAAAAAAAATGCTTAAAAATTATTTCATATTTAACTTTTTAAACATGAACTTTTAATTTTGACTCTCCTTTCAAAGATTCTGAGAAAGTTAATTAAGTTAATGAGTGCACCGTTTCTGAGAAACTATACATGCAAAATCTAGATTTCCCACATCATCTTAGCCTCATATTCAAGATCTTCCATGATCTTGACTCAACTTTCTTTTTAAAAATAAGTATTTCCTGAATACATACTATGTTGTATATATAGTACAAATTTCAGTGAGGGACAAAAGAAAGAGACAGCATGATGGCTGAATAGGAACAGCTCCGGTCTGCAGCTCCCAGGGTGACTGACACAGAAGATGGGTGATTTCTGCATTTCCAACTGAGATACCTAGTCCATTTCACCGGGACGGGTTGACCAGTAGGTGCAACCCAAGGAGGGTGAGCCAAAGTATGGCAGGACATCATCTATCTGGGAAGCGCAAGGTGTTGGGGAATTTCCCTTTCCTAGCCAAGGGAAGCCATGACAGACTGTACCTGAAAAATGAGACACTTCCACCCAAATACTGCACTTTTCCCATGGTCTTAGCAACAAGCAGACCAGGAGATTCTCTCCTATGCCTGGCTTGGTGGGTCCCACACCCATGGAACCTTGCTCACTGCTAGCACAGCAGTCTGAGATCAGCCCATGAGGCTGCAGCCTGGCAGCAGGAGGGGTGTCCACCATTGCTGAGGCTTGAATGGATAAACCAAGCAGCCAGGAAGCTTGAACTGGGCAGAGTCCACCACAGTTCAGCAAGGCCTTCTGCATCTATAGATTCCACCTTTGTGGGCAGGGCATAGCTGAACAAAAGGCAGCAGAAACTTCTGCAGACTTAAACATCCCTGTCTGACACCTCCAAAGAGAGCAGTGGTTCTCCCAGAATGGTGTTTGAGCTCTAAGAATGGAGAGACTGCCTCCTCAAGTGGGTCACTGACCCCCATGTAGCCTAACCAGGAGACACCTCCAAGCAGGGGTTGACAACACCTCATACAGGCAGGTGCCCCTCTGGAACAAAGCTTCAAGAGGAAGAATCAGGCAATAATATTTTCTGTTCTGCAGCCTCCACTGGTGATAGCCAGGCAAACATGGTCTGGAGTGGACCTCCAGCAAACTCCAACAGACCTGCAGCTGAGGGACCTGTTAGAAGGAAAATTAACAAACAGAAAGGAATAGCATCAACATCCAACAAAAAGGACATCTACACCAAAACTCCATGTGTAGGACACTAACATCAAAGACCAAAGATAGATAAAACCACGAAGATGGGAAGAAACCAGAGTAGAAAAGCTGAAAATTCTAAAAACTAGAGCACCTCTTCTCCTCCAAAGGATTGCAGCTCCTCACCAGCAACAGAACAAAGCTGGACAAAGAATGACTTTGATAAGTTGACAGAAGTAGGCTTCAGAAGGTTGATAATAACGAACTTCTCCGAGCTAAAGAAGCATGTTCTCACCCATTGCAAGGAAGCTAAAGACCTTGAAAAAATGTTAGATGAATGGCTAACTAGAACAAACAGTGTGGAGAAGACCATAAGTGACCTGACAGAGCTGAAAACCATGGTACAAGAACTTCATGATGCATGCAAAAGAATCAATAGTTGATTTGATCAAGTGGAAGAAAGGGTATCCGCGACTGAAGATCAAATTGATGAAATAAAGTGAGAAGACAAATTTAGAGAAAAAAAGAGTAAAAAGAAATGAATGAAGCCTCCAATAAATATGGGACTATGTGAAAAGACCAAATCTACGTCTGATTGGTGTACCTGAAAGTGACAGGGAGAATGGAACCAAGCTGGAAAACAAACTTCAGGATATTATCTAGGGGAACTTCCCCAACCTAGCAAGGCAGGCCGATATTAAAATTGAGGAAGTGCAGAGAACACCACAAAGATACTCCTCGAGAAGAGCAACCCCAAGTTATATAATTGTCAGATTCACCAAGGTTGAAATGCAGGAAAAATGTTAAGGGCAGCTAGAGAGAAAGGTTGGGTTATCCGCTAAAGGAAGCCCATCAGACTGACAGTGGATCTCTTGGCAGAAACCTTACAAGCCAGAAGAGAGTGCAGGCCAATATTCAACATTCTTAAAGAAAAGAATTTCAATCCAGAATTTCATATCCAGCCAAACTAAACTTCATAAGTGAAGGAGAAATAAAATCCTCTACAGAGAAGCAAATGCTGAGAGATTTTGTCACCACCAGGCCTGCCTTACAAGACCTCTTGAAGGAAGAAGTAAACATGGAAAGGAACAACTGGTACCAGCCACTGCAAAAGCATGCCAAATGGCAAAGACCATTGGTGCTATAAAGAAACTGCATCAATTAATGGGCAAAATAACCAGCTAACATCATAATGACTGGACCAAATTTACACATAACAATATTAACCTTAAATGCAAATCAGCTAAATGCCCCAATTAAAAGACACAGACTGGCAAATTGGATAAAGAGTCAAGATCCATCAGTGTGCTGTATTCAGGAGACCTATCTCACATGCAGACACACACATAGGCTCAAAATAAAGGGATGGAGGAAGATCTACCAAGCAAATGGAAAACCAGAAAAAGCAGGGGTTGCAATTATAGTCTCTGATAAAACAGTCTTTAAACCAACAAAGAACAAAAGAGACTAAGAAGGCCATTACATAATGGTAAAGGGATCAATTCAACAAGAAGGGCTAACTATCCTAAATATATACGCACCCAATACAGGAGCACCCAGATTTATAAAACAAGTCCTTAGAGACCTACAAATAGGCTTAGACTCCCACAAGGTAATAATGGGAGACTTTAACACCCCACTGTCAATATTAGACGGATCAATGAGGCCAAAGGTTAACAAGGATATCCAGGACTTGAACTCAGCTCTGCACTAAGCAGACCTAATAGACATCTACAGAACTCTCCACCTCAAATCAACAGAATATACATTTTCTCAGAACCACATCACATTTATTCTAAAACTGACCACATAATTAGAAGTAAAGCGCTCCTCATCAAATTTAAAAGAACAGAAATTACAACAAACTGTCTCTCAGAACCACAGTGCAATCAAATTAGATCTCAGGATTAAGAAACTCACTCAAAACTGCACAACTACATGGAAACTGAAGAACTTGCTCCTGAATGACTACTGGGTAAATAATGAAATGAAGGCAGAAATACAGATGTTCTTTGAAACCAATGAGAACAAAGACACAACGTACCAGAGTCTATAAGACACATTTAAAGCAGTGTGTAGAAGGAAATTTACAGCACTAAATGCCCACAAGAGAAAGCAGGAAAGATCTCAAATCGACACCCTAACATCACAATTAAAAGAACTAGAAAAGCAAGAGCAAGAGCAAACACATTCAAAAGCTAGCAGAAGGCAAGAAATCACTAAGATCAGAGCAGAACTGAAGGAGATACAGACACAAAAAACCCTTCAAAAATCAGTGAATCCGGGAGATTTTTTTGAAAAGATCAAAAAAATCGATAGACCACTAGCAAGACTAACAAAGAAGAAAAGAGAAGAATCAAATAGATGCAATAAAAAATGATAAAGAGGATATCACCACCGATGCCACAGAAACACAAACTACCATCAGAGAATACTATAAACATTTCTATGCAATTAAACTAGAAAATGTGGAAGAAATTGATAAATTCCTGGACACATACACACCCCCAAGACTAAACCAGGAAGAAGTTGAATCTCTGAATAGACCAAAAACAGGCTCTGAAATTGGGACAATAATTAATAGCCTACCAACCAAAAAAAGTCCAGGACCAGACGGATTCACAGCCTAATTCTACCAGAGATAGAAAGAGGAGCTGGTACCAATTCTTCTGAAACTTCTGATCAATAGAAAAAGAGGAAATCCTCCCTAACTCATTTTATGAAGACAGCATTATCCTGATACCAAAGCCTGGCAGAGACACAACAAAAAAAGAGAATTTAGACCAATATCCCTGATGAAGATAGATGTGAAAATCCTCAGTAAAATATTGGCAAACCGAATCCAGCAGCACATCAAAAAGCTTATCAACCATGATCAGTTTGGCTTCATCCCTGGAATGCAAGTCTGGTTCAACATATGCAAATCAATAAATGTAATCCATCACATAAACAGAACCAATGACAAAAATCACATGGTTATCTCAATAGATGCAGAACCAGGGATGTGAAGGACCTCTTCAAGGAGAGCTACAAACCACTGCTCAACAAAATAAAAGAGGACACAAACAATTGGAAGAACATTCCATGCTCATGGATAGGAAGAATCAACATCATGAAAATGGCCATACTGTCCAAGGTAATTTATAGATTCAATGCCATCCCCATCAAGCTACCAATGACTTTCTTCACAGAATTGGAAAAAACTACTTTAAAGTTCATATGGAACCAAAAAAGAGGCCACATTGCCAAGACAATCCTAAGCAAAAATAACAAAGCTGAAGGCATCATGCTACCTGACTTCAATCTATACTACAAGGCTACAGTAAGTAAAACAGTGTGGTACTGGTACCAAAACAGATATACAGATCAATGAAACTGAACAGAGGCCTCAGAAATAACACTACACATCTACAATCATCTGATCTTTGACAAATGTGACAAAAATAAGAAATGGGGAAAGGATTCCCCATTTAATAAATGGTGCTGTCTAGCCATATGTAGAAAGCTGAAACAGGATCCCTTCCTTACACCTTATACAAAAATTCATTCAAGATGGATTAAAGGCTAAAATGTTAGACCTAAAACCATAAAAACCCTAGAAAAAAACCTTGGCAATACCATTCAGGCCATAGGCATGGACAAGGACTTCATGACTAAAACACCAAAAGTAATGGCAACAAAAGCCAAAGTAGACAAATGGGATCTAATTAAACTAAAGAGCTTCTGCACAGCAAAAGATACTACCATCAGAGTGAACAGGCAACCTACAGAATGGGAGAAAATTTTTGCAGTCTACCCATCTGACAAAGAGCTAATATTCAGAATCTACAAAGAACTTAAACAAATTTACAAGAAAAAAACAAACCCAACAAAAAGTTGACAAAGGATATGAATGACACTTCTCAAAATAAGACATTTAAGCAGCCAGCAGACACATGAAAAAATGCTCCACATACTGGTCATCAGAGAAATGCAAATCAAAACCGCAATGAGATGCCGTCTCACACCAGTTAGAATGGCAATCATTAAAAAGTCAAGAAACTACAGATGCTGGAGAGGATGTGGAGAAAGAGGAACACTTTTACATTGTTGGTGGGAGTGTAAATTAGTTCAACCATTGTGGAAGACAGTATGGTGTTTCCTCAAGGATCTAGAACTAGAAATACCTTTTGACCCAGCAATCCCATTATTGGGTATATACCCAAAGGATTATAAATCATGCTACTATAAAGATACATGCACATGTATGTTTATTGCGGCACTATTCACAATAACAAAGACTTGGAACCAACCCAAATGTCCATCAATGATAGACTGGATTAAGAAAATGTGGCACATACACAGCATGGAATACTATGCAGCCATAAAAAAGGAAGAGTTTATGTCCTTTGCAATAGCATGGATGAAGCTGGAAACTATCATTCTGAGCAAACTATCACAAGGACAGAAAACCAAACACTGTATGTTCTTACTCATACATGGTAATTGAACAATGAGAACACTTGGACATAGGGCAGGGAACATCACACACTGGGTACTGTCAGGGTGTGAGGGGCTAGGGGAGGGATAGCATTAGGAGAAATGCCTAATGTAAATGATGAGTTGATGAGTGCAGCAAACCAACATGGCACATGTATACCTATGTAACAAACCTGCACATTATGCACATGTACCCTAGACCTTAAAGTATAATTTTAAAAAAGAATAAATATATAAATAAAGATACAGTATCCTCAAAACTTTTAGTTCAAAGAATTAAGTGAATAGAGGTAAGTAAAGGAGAGGACAGTATAAAGGAAGACCCCAAAGTTTATGGATCAAGCCAGTTGTTAGATGGCAGCTCTTATTTTACAGTGTTTTATTTTTCAAATGTTCTTTTTCTGTGGATGCCCTCTTCCCTCAAATGAATCGGACATCTCTTAAGCTCATATACTATGGTATAGAATTATTTACAAATACCAAAGAACTCTGTATATACAACAGTCACTCAATAAATATTTGATGAAGGAGTAAATGCTTGTAGGGAAGAAGAAATCTGGAGGCAAGTGAGGTGTGCCAAGGATGGGAGACTTCCCTTGCTACTAGCTGATTAGTTCAATCTCATTAAATAGTACCAAGACTTTACTGACCCCCATAGCGAATAGAATTACTTTAACAAAATTCCAAAGATGAAAACAACTCTATTTTAGCCCTTTTAATTCCATGCCTTAAAGTTCTCAAAAAGCCAAAAATAACTGACCTATGTTTTACTTTTGTTTCTTTTTTAACTTAACAGTGGCAAAGGCAAACTGGGAAAATGTATGCAGATATTGGAAGAAGGAGAAAAACAAAGAAATAATTTATATATATAATGAAAAACTATATGTTTTTTACTAACATGATAAACTACAAATAGCTGTTTACCAAGGTGTTCTAATTCATATACACAAATGTATACATATATAGATATAAAAATACACAAGTACATATACCCGTGTATCTATTTAAACTACTGATTAAATTGCAAAATTATTTAAAACATTTAAGTCTTGGAGAAGAAAATTTTTTTAAATAAAGTAACCAAAGTTATTTTCTATAGTACTTCGAAAGAAGCTAAAAGAATGTAAATATAGTATAGTATATCCATTTTTTTCTTTCTTTTTTTTTTTTTTTTCTTTGAAATGGAGTTTCACTCTTGTTGCCCAGGCTGGAGTGCATGGAGTGCAATGGCAGAATCTCAGCTCACTGCAACCTCTGCCTCCTGGATTCAAGCAATTCTCCTCCCTCAGCCTCCCTAGTAGCTGGGATTACAGGCATGCGCGACCACATCTGGCTAATTTTGTATTTCTAGTAGAGACAGGGTTTCACCATATTGGCCAGTCACTGATTTTGAAATCCTGACCTCAGGTGATACGCCTGCCTCGGCTTCCCAAAGTGCTGGGATTACAGGTGAGAGCCACCATACCTGGCCAGTATATCCATTCTTAGTAGGAATTCATTCAGAAAAATATGAGGTTGAAGGGAAAACCGAAATAGCTCTTGGTTTTCATTCAGAAGCAGAATGGTGGATGGAGTTGAACATGGCAGTGGCTGGGAGTTGTGTTTTCGTTATCACAATAGACCTCACCTTCTGAAGGAACAGAAATACACTCTCATTACCACTTGTAGTTGTTAATATGTGATGCGGTCCATTAGGTAGTAAGAATAGTTGTTCCCCAAGTATAAACTAACTAGTGGGGGCAGGCTTGTTTGTAAATGATGATACTGACATGAAGAAATCATCTCTGTTACAGAAGCTTATGCTTGTGGAGTGTTAGGCATGTAAATAGATGATTATAATGAAATATCACAAGGATGACCCCAGGCCCACAAATGACATCTCTAATCTTGCATGGAGCTCTTTTCCACTGAATCACGACTAAGCTTCCCACTCTTTCTCAACACAGAGATCCTAGGTGCTTATTTGGGTCATTTGGAGTTGGTTAGTGCAATGAGGTTATATGTAATTTACAAGAGCTTCTTCCTTGTAATATGAAGAGAGTTGGGGAAGCATAGATCCTATCTCTGATCTTATCAAGGCAACCTACTTCAAACCAAGTGATTTTGATCTTGCTGAATGAACAAACAACAACTGGGTTCCTAAAAAACATAACAGCAGTATGAATTGCAAGCACCTTGAGCCCACTCATTAATGGAGTAAATCCTTTTAGGAAAGCTAGTCTCCTACTAAGTAAGTTAAAGTACAGATGGCTCAATGAGAAGTTGCTTGGTATATTTAGAGGGGCATATGTTATGTTACATTACCCACATCCTTAAATTTTTTTTTTAATTTTTCCTCTCAGGAACTGTATCTAGCAATTGGCAATACTCTACACCTCATTTAGCATGTCTGTAAGTCTGGCATGCTTCTGAGTTTTCCTCACAATTTTAACAGTAAAATATCTGGAAATAATTTTCACAGCTACATTAAAGAAAGGTGGATGCTCTACGGAGTCACGGCTGAAAGCACCTGCAGTCTCCATGCCACTGTCTGCTGTGTGGTAACTCACGCATGGCCCAAGTCACATGTCAGGCTCAGAAATGTCCTTAAAGAGCCAAGGCTCCTGCCCATATATAGGTTGTCTCACTCATTCATATTTTTCTTGTCATAGGAAATTGAGTTTTTGAGTCAAAACAGTTTTTGAAGTACTCTACTTTTTCCTAGGCTGAGTGCCAGAGAAAGAGAAGAGTTTAGGAGATTCTAAAAGTAAGAGGTAGAATTTATAGAGCAATGACTAGGATGTCAGGAAGTTGAAGAAAATAGTGCCTGGCTTTTAGTGGGCTCTCCATAATTCTTACTGTATGTGGGAATGAAAACAGTTACGACCTGAGCTCAAATAAAAGGCTTGTCTTCCCTAAAAGCTGGAATTCAAACCTCCTCTTTGGTCAAGAGGATATAAGGTTGGCATAGAGAACCTATATTTTGTTGTTAATCTTAATAATAGAGAATTCTATAAATAGATGATATAACTAAAATTTGTCTTTTTTAAAAATTTTTTAATAGAGTAATGTTGAGACTTTTTTGTATTTCTGGTTTTTCAAAAAAGGAAAAATTATCAAATTTAGGTGTTCTTCAATATGCTTTATAGATTAGTATCTTTGACATTACCTGGAAAGATTTTTAATGTTCCTAATCTTGGATCCCATCCCCTACACATTCAGATTACACATTAGGAAGTTGAATTAAAGTAAGTACATCAAATTGACCTGGTGAGCATTTAAAGAATACAGATGACTTGGCCCCAGGTAAAAACTAATGAATCCGAATGTGTCTTGGAGAGATAATTTGCAACCATATTTTTGGTTCTTATGTCAGGGGACTCACTATTCTCCAAAGTAATGCACTTTCTTTTTTTTTTTTTTTTTTTTTTTTTTTGAGACAGAGTCTTGCTCTGTCGCCCAGGCTGGCAGGCTGGAGTGCAGTGGCCGGATCTCAGCTCACTGCAAGCTCCGCCTCCTGGGTTTACGCCATTCTCCTGCCTCAGCCTCCGGAGTAGCTGGGACTAGAGGCGCCCGCCACCTCGCCCGGCTAGTTTTTTGTATTTTTAGTATAGACGGGGTTTCACCGTGTTAGCCAGGATGGTCTTGATCTCCTGACCTCGTGATCCGCCCGTCTCGGCCTCCCAAAGTGCTGGGATTACAGGCTTGAGCCAACGCGCCCGGCCCAAAGTAATGCACTTTCTTACTATTTACAGTTGCAGTCACTGTAAGCATTTCTTTTACTAGTTACAGTCACTGTATATGCAAGCTGGAAGAGAACAATTGTATCTCTGTGTTAAACTCTTCCCAATATAATACATAATATTAACCATGTTCGAAACATCACCTTCAGTATGATTAAGGAGAATGTAGACTCAACCATTTGACAGGTGTCTCTGTTCATTTATTGAACACTCATATGTACCACATGTGAGATTGAATCTTTACATTTATTCTCTGATTGGAGCTGTGGAAATAAATGAAAACCACCCAAATGAGAACAAACAAAGGATATTTATTTAGCTTGCTATGTAGAAAGTCACTATCACCAACATTTGGCAGAGACTTAAAGGCAGGCAGAGCCATGGGAAAGATTTACAGTGAAAAAATAAAAACGGGAAGCCTTCAGGCATATTTTTTTTTGCAAGTTTTTGGAATGGGGAGTCTGATGCTAACTACAAGTGGAGGGTCTATGTGACTAGTTTAGGGGAATATTTGACTTTCTATCACTGGTCCTGAGTTGGAAATAAGGACAACTGAAAAAAAAGGAAAAAGGAGAAAGATTGGTGATCATGAACTAAGTCCTGTTCATCCTGGGTCGATTGGTACAGAGGTAGTAGCGTGGCTCCCAGGGATCGTTGCTACAGAGGTTGTAAGTTAGTTTACTGGAATATATGGTCTGGCCACTTTCGGTTTGTGTATGTGTCTCTCAATCTTTACGACTAACTGTTTGGTACGTTTTATTACATCTGTTTTAGATGACAAAGAAATCGAAGCACAGAGAAATTGAATAACTTTCCCAAGATCATAAATGTAAGTTAATGCAGTAGCTGGGATTTAAAATAAAGTCCAACTGATTGGAAGTTCTTACTCTTTCTCAACCACAACTTTACCTGCTTCACAATTAGAAATTATGTTTAAAAAATAACAATCACTGTATCTGTATTATCCATTCAAGGTTTTGCACTCTTCTTTTCCCATTTAAGAGCCCTGGATTTATTCCAACATGGATTATGGCTCATGCAAGATCAAAAGGTCTCAAGTGAAAAACAATGTTAATTTGGGCAGGTGCAGTGGCTCATGCCTATAATCAGCACACTCTGGGAGGCTGAGGTGGGCAAATCACCTGAGGTCAGGAGTTCAAGACTAACCTGGCCAACATGGCAAAACCCCGTCTCTACTAAAAAATACAAAATTAGCTGAGCATGTTGGCATGTGCCTGTAATCCCAGCTACTCGAGAGGCTGAGGCTGGAGAATCACTTGAACCCGAAAGGCAGAAGTTGCAGTGAGCCGAGATTATGCCACTGCACTCCAGCCTGGGCCACAGAGGGAGACTCTGTCTAAAAAAAAATACACACACACACACACACACACACACACACACATATATATAAATTCAAGACAGGAAATTATAAATATCAAAATAAAAACATGTTTACTTTGTATTGTTTCTAAAAATCAGTATTTTCAGAAATAAATGTTTATTTAAAAAATTTCTTCATTATATGTTATTAGGGTGGGGTGCCTAATTTTGCCATGTTTTGGATAGACAGGCAATTTTCGCAATATTATCAGGCACCCAAGAGAAAAGTAGCCTAGTGGTAAAATCATAAAAAGTTTAGTGAGAAAAGAACCTTTCTCACTAACCTGCTGCATATTTTCAGCATGACCTTAGAAAACTCTCCCTTTTTGCTTTTTTTATTTTCAAAATCGTATTTTTCACATGTTCCTATTTCCTCACAGGATTTAATAGGTAGTTCTTGAAAGTGATCCCAAAGGATTTTTTAGAACTACCTGAATTCCTTCTATATTTCTAAATGTGAATTCTGTGGGCAAGGTAGAAATGAAGAGAAAAGAAAGAAATTTTGATTTGACATACATGTTCTTATTGAAGTTGATAATTCAAAAATAAAGAATAGTCTGGTGATGACTGAAAACTTTCAGTCATTAAAAAATATTTATCATTTTAATAATATGAACAAAGACATTGCAAGGAGATATTTGGTAAATGAATATTGTTTTAAATAATGTATATTCAACTTATTTCCTTTTACTTGGATTGGTATCTTCTTGTTAGGCTTAGGAGATAAAATGGATCTTGATACCTAAGAACTATGATATAGAAAGGGATTTCAAGGACAATTTTTTTTGTAATTTTGCATATATTTCTATGCTCTGGTGAAGAAATGTAAGATTTAAGTTAAATGATACTTTAAAAATGACATTTCCTTATTAAGTTTTTATCAGTTTAGAGTAATTTTAATTCTAAGTATATACTTTAATATGAGAGAAATATTCATTTCTCTCATCTGATCATTATTATATTCATTTTATTAACCATCATGGAGCTTATTTTGCTTCAGAGAACAATTTTCATCAGCTATGTAAGTAGCAAAGGTACTTTTTGCATTGAAGTATATAAAGGTGGCTAAGTGTCTAGTCTTCTAGTTTTAATCTCTCTCTCTTTTAAAAAGAAAGTGAAGGGACAAAGTTCTTCAATATTAAGTTGAACTAAAAGAAATGACATGAAAGAGAATCATAACCTACTTAATCGGATTTTCATAGGATGTAAAATACATTATATGACAAAAGTTTTTGAGCTTAAAAATGATTCATAGTAACTTTTATACAGATGCTCCTTGACTTACAATGGGGTTGCAGTTCAGTAAACCCATCAGAAAATGAAAAATTTTAAGTCAAAAATGAATTTAATACACCCAACCTAGTGATCACCATAGCTTAGCCTAGCCTAGCCTACCTCAAATGTGTTCAGAACACTTACAGTAGCCTACAATGGGGCATAAACCTCTGACACAAAGCCTGTTTTATAATAAAGTCTTAGATATCTCATATAATTTATTGAATACTCTACTGAATGTGTATTATGTTTGCATCATTGTACAGTTAAAAATTGTAAATCAATTCATTACATGTTGAGGGTCATCTGCAATTAATAGATTAAAAATGTCAATTCTTTATAATGATAATATTATAGTAAACAATAATAACAATAATAGATGATAAGTCACATTTCTTTCTTTTAAAATATTGCTTAAAAGCTGGGGTTAGCAATAAGAACTATCCCAGATCTATTCGTATTTAAGAGTAAACCTAAAAAAATATGATTTATTGGGAAGAATAGCATGTGTATTTCAGTAAATTTGTTTTAATATGTGAGACAAAGGTGGGTTTCTCCATGTATTAATTTTAGCATAAAGATTTAAAAACTATTTGATGAATGTTTTCATTGTTTGCATATGACACTAAGTTTTCAACTGGGCAACTTACTAGATTTTTATTTTCCACTTAGGACCTGTATCCTATTATATGAGATGGATATGTGTTGAGAGTGAGAAGTGATGAAATTGAAGTTTGGGATGAAAAAGTGGGAAAGGAAAGGGGTAACATAGCACAAGTATATATATATTTGAAATATACATCCAAAAAGTTAAAATAAATTAAAGAAAATAAATTTGCACTGGGGTGGAAAGGAATAATACTTACATAAGAGGAGTTGGTGGGGAAGGTCAAGAGTACACTTCTATTGTTTTTGGTGGTGTTATGAAGTCATCATGGTTTGAGTTAGGCTTATCCCATTTTGTCTAGTAGGGGAAAGTTTGAGATCCATAAAGAACATCATTCTCTATCAAAATACTTTCTAAAGGTAACTTGGCAATATATTCTGTCCTTAAAAAGTCATTCAAATTTGGTATTTATTATGAAGGTAGCACACAGAGGACACTGAGAAGTATGTAGTGGAAATAAATATTATCAGGGTCCAACCACAGCCCTGTGTTGAGCACTACTATAAGCAAATTATTGGCCATGCTATAAAGCAGGTTTAAAGAAAGAAGCGTGGATATAATTTTGAAAGGAGATGATATTGAAAGAAGAACTGGTTTTTTGAGACATTTTAGGTTTATAATCTGAGTTTAAATTAATACATGATTTAGTTTCAGTTATTCTAGTTGATATTTAATTATCTAAGAAAAAAACTACTCAAAGTTTGACAAGGTTGAACAAATTATTTTATCTTATCTTCCGTCACAGTCACCTTTCTCTGGACAATTTTCTAGTATCACAAATTTAAAGATGAATGTCAGAAAGTGTGATAGTACTTGTACTATTTGTACAATAGAAAGAATATTCTGGAAATTAAAAATCTATGATTTTTTTTTCTCTCAGAACTTCTGTTTGTGAAAATAAAAACAAAAATCTGTGAATATGATTTAATATATAAATTTTGATCATTTCTAGCATTGGGTACTTAACTTTAGCTCACTCTTAACAGGTTAAATTGAAAACAACCTTGTCAAAGCATGCTAATATTTTTTTCTTTTGAAAAGATATACTTTACATTTAAATAATAAATGCATAAGAAAAGCAAGAAAAGCAAAACTTTGTCTTTTGGGGATATTATTTCTGATAGCTTTGACAATTCTTACATTTTATGGAATTTACTGAAATACAGATGCCATTCTTCAAAGGATAAGTTGAGTTTATGGCAGGAAGAGAGAAAAATATTTTAATAAATTTATCTTTGAAGCAACTCGTAGTAATTGACAACATACAATAAATTATGTAAGTAATTTTTCAGAAACAACTATTAAAAACACTGAATTTTTATACTTTGGTCCAGTCCAAGTATTGGACATGTTGGAAATAGTGTAGGCTTGTTTTACAAAATGTTACCACTGGGAGAAATCAAGTAAAGGATGCATGGGATTTCTCTGTGTTATTTCTTAAAAGTGTATGTGAACCTACACGATTCTCAAAGGGAGTTTAATTTTAATTTTTTAATTTTTTGTAGGGCAGGATCTCACTATGTTGCCCAGTCTGGTCTCCAACTACTGGGTTCAAGCAATTCTCCTGCCTTGACCTCTCAAAGTGCTGGAGTACAGGCCTGAGTTACAGTGTCCAGCAATTCTTTATATTTTTAATGTGTACTCTGCCGAAAATTTGAAGACAATCATTATGGTAATTCTATAATATAAACATAAGGAAGGAATTAGTATTTTCTTAGTATCTACTATTGGCCAGGCAGTGCAGTAGGAAAAGTCTACATAGTAATTAATCTCACATAATTCTCAGTTAAATCCCAAGGAATACATATTATGATCTCCATTTTGCATTCTAGGAAATTATGGTATAAAAGAGTGAAGAAATCTGTGCAAGGTACACCCATAGCCTACAGATTTCAGAGTTTCAATCTAGCTCTGTCCCGAAGTTCATGTCTACCGTATTTTTGTGCAGACATAGCCCTGCATACCCGCAGATGAATTATGTTGTTCTAGGACATGTGAGGAACCTACAGAAGGAGCCAAGTTGTAAGGAAGCAGGAAGTTACTTCCCATCTATCTAAAAGCTGTCGTAGAGAAAACACCTGAGAAAGAAGAAAGACAATGGTCCCACTAAGAGAAAGGAAATAAGGACCCCAACTTTCCCAGTAGGCATATTTGTAAAATCTGTATATATTATTTACGCTATTGAGAGTTATGGGGAAAATAAAGGAAAGTGGGGGGGAAAAAAAACCAAAGTCAATTACAATGAAGAAGGGGAGGGAATAATAAATACGATTTTGACCCTATATGTCATTGGAACACTAATTATAAGGAGGGTCTGTCCCCAAAGACAAAGAAATAAAAATGGAGAGTCATCTTCAAGAATAGCAAGGAAGATAACTAACATGCAAGCTGGTAATTTGCTAACCTATGGAAAGAGTCTTTCTAGTTTCATCTAGAAATCTTTAAATCAGTGTTACTAAATATTGTTTTCTGTTAATAAAATCTTAAATCTATGTTATGTGCCTCAAAAATGTCATAAAGAAATTTATCTCTTTTAACAAGTTCACCAGGAGAGGTGAGTTTAATTTATTGAGACTGATTACCTGAAATCTGGCCTCCCGGAAACAGAAGTTAAATTCTGCTGAGCTCCGCGGGAATACATAGTGCTTAGCAGTTGCAATCTTGATCAATTTATAAGGCTTGAGGCTCAGCCTCCCTGCTCTCATTCCAAAGGAAAAACCAGTGCTAAGATCAACTATGAATGTGAGCTTATAATATAAACTGAAGTCAGTGTGAGACTGGCAGGTAGAAAAAGAACAAAAGCCCCTTACTCAAGCTGCAGCTTACCTAACTTCTAGCCAGTCAGCAACAAAAGACCCAAGAAGCTATGAACCACAAGTTCCTGTCAAAGGGGGACTGGAGACTTCCCTGGGACGCTGCATGTGCAATTAGAAGTAAACTTCACCTTATACTGGACTCTTCCTCATTTAAATACTGAAAATCACACGCAGGGTGGAGATTTAAAGTGCTAATGCTACGTGCAATGTATGAAAAAGCATGAGAAGCCATTGTGCAAGCACTAGCGAAATCCCTCTTATACATGCCCTGATGAAACGCTCCCATACAGAAAAGCCCACATACTACTCTCAGGGAGCAGCCAGTCCTTCTTCCGTGGTGCTGGCTCCCATGTGCGCAAGCTCCATAAACTTGCACTTTCTCTTTGCTGTGTCTGGTCATCTCTCTTGACTTCTATTCTGGGAGATTACAAGAAGCCAGGGCAAGCCACCGGTAACAAATGTTCTGCCAGTAAATATGGCTATTTAATCTGGCTCTGCTTCCACTAGGGAAGAGTGTGGACCTTGCCTAATCATATAGTTTAAAAGCCACAGAGCTCAAGGACTTAGGGTCACATTCTAGCTCATGACATCTCGTCCTGCTGGATATCTGTGAACTACCCAAAAAGGGTGATGCAGAGCTTCAATACACACACACACTACTGATGCTGTCAATATGAGTTTTCACCAATGAACATAGCTCCATCGGCTGTATGTGTCTATTCTTTGGCCATGTACCCTTGCTTGCATTCTACAAGGGTAACACATATCAAACAAAGATATTAATACTCATACAACTCTTAATCTCAATTGGCAAGCAGTATTTAAGATGACGGTAACATTTTTGTTACCCAAATAACCGGAAACATCACGAGTTAAGTGTCAAAGCTTCATAATCTTGAGTTGAATGTTTATTTTAAGATCCCTGGGACTCTTAGGACAGAAAGCTTTACCAACTTTTGCTTCTACTGTTCAATCAGAAACTTTCCTAATATCACCCACTCCACCCCTTCTCTGTCCTCTCTCTGTCTCCCTCTTTGATGTATGCATTTCATTTACATACATTGTAGTTATTATTATGTAATCTGGAATGCTTTATATATTTAAGGCTTCTGTTTCCTAGAGTGAATTGTTGCTAATCATGTTGTTTTGGTAAGCATATTTCTATGGCAAATTGTGAAACAATGCACATTATTCAGAGGAGTGATCTATGTTTTCATAGGAAGAATGTCTCTTTTTGTTAAGAGGCAATTCTCTTTTGGGAAAATAATTTCTATACTGTTTTGCACATTCTATGTCCTTTTTGGACAGTACATATACACAAGATGTTTGAGTCTTTCCATTGATGTGCAGTCGAGGAAGACTGACAAATCAAGAATGTGTCATGAGACCTACGTTCTAGAGTGGTAAGAGAATTTAACATCAATCCCTTTTTACCCTCTGACTCAATAATTGTATAATAATCCACAGGTGTATTGTTACTCCACCCCACTGTTGTTTCAGGGTTAGCCACTAAAATTGGCAGGCCATATTCCTCAGTGTTGTTTTCTCAAGATGTTGTTTACAGCTATTCTAAGGCAACAAATAATTAGAAACATGAGTCCAGATAAGCTAATGACAATACATGTTTATGAAGAGGCAATAAGCATTTGCTTTTTCAACACATATTTGTCATTATTTTTATGAGTTTTTGTCTGGGGGTAATCACAGGCTCTGATTCTCTTCTCCCTGTCCTTACACTGACACATCTAATTCCATCATTCCCTACTGACTGTGAGGATTTTAAAGATATATTACCATGTTTTGAGCTAGATGTATCTCCATGGATTATGAGCAAGAACATTCTGCTGCTTTGTTCTGTTTGTGTTTATCTTGATATTTACAGATTTCTTCATTCCAAAATAACAGTAGCTATAAATGTAATGAGTCTTCTTGTTCTTTCTTCCATGGAAACATAAGATGTCAGATAGGCTTGAACATTTATTCACCACCTATTTGTACAAACTCTTCTAATTTCATTTTTCATATCAGAGCCTTTGGGGATTTTGATGATTTTCTTATGGCACTAAAGCTTTTCTAGAAAGAGTCACAGCTTCTGATAAAAAAAAAAAAATCAGTACTAGAGATTAACATAAAATCCTGTTTTGTAAATCAATAAATCCCCACTTACACTAAACAAATAAATGTGTTTGCTTTCAGTATTCAAGTAAATATGGATAGAATACAGGTTACATTAGCAATGCTGTAATAAGTAACTTAAAAGAAACACAATAAAGCATAAACAAGGCATTAATAAATGAAGCATAAATATTGATGGGTTTTCTTAAATGAAATAATGTGTTAGGAATATAATATCTCTCCATAAAAGACTATAGAATGTCATTAGCAATGTTACTTTCTTTTGGCATTTTTTAGTTTAGGAAATTGTTTTCTAATTAATCTAGATGATATAAAAGAGGTGAAGATCTCTGATATGCTGCTTTGGATTTGTTCTATATCAAGAGAAAAATCTCATTAATACCTATTTACTGTGAAATAATGTAATGATTTTCACTGTAAAACAAATGTTTTACCTCAATTTGAGCTTCAAAAAGTAAATAAATTGAGAACAGTTTGGATACATTTAACTCTAATCTCCCCAATCCCCCACCATCAAGTCTCTTTAAGTAAATTCCAATTACTCCATTTTTTTACTCTCTGTAATAGAAAAATATAAAAGACCATGTAACTGTAGCCATTCTCTGTATCCATGGGTTTCACAACAATGGCTCAAAATTATTTAAAATAAATTAATAAATAGAGTAAAAAATAAAAATACAATGCAAATACAAATAAAAAAGCAATTTAATGTAACAACTATTTACATAGCATTTATGTTGTATTATGTAATATTATTAGAAGTCATCTAAAGACGATTTGAAGTATATAAGAGGATGTATGTTACATGCAAATATTATACAATTTCATGTAAAGGACTTGAGCATCCGTGGATTTTGGTACCTGAGTAAGGAGTGGGAATGGGGGGACATCCTAGAACCAATCTCCCCAGAGACCAAGGATGATTGTATTTTCAAAAAACATACTTGACTGGGGGAACCCAGGATATAAATGTATTAAACTGTAAACAAAAATTAACAATGAATGCAATCAATATAGAAGAAAGCATCTGTATAACTACAAAATAAAATGAATGGTGTAGACAATAAAAACTATGACCTCAGAGAGGGAGACACACTCATGAGGCTATGGGGCAAACAGCCACCCTACATATGGAGAGGCATTTTCATCTGCAAGGATACAACCAAAATCTACTTACATGGAGCAGAAGCTACTGCAACCATAAACTAATAGGAACACTTAAATGATGAACTTCTGGAAGCTGAGTACGAACTAGCATTAGTGTAATATTCTCCCGGGGAGCACAGTCCTTTACCTCCTATATCTGCACCCAGTTCTTATAGTGAAGACATAAAGAAAGATCCTCTATGAGTTCTAGAAGGGGAGGGGAAGAACAACTTTCATGAAATATGCCCAGTCTCTTATAATACAAAACCTTAAGTTCTAAGGGAAATGACTTTGCAAAGCCCTTAGCCTATTGGAAAAGTGTCATGTGATCCATATCAAATGATGCAGAAAAACATTTAATAAAATTCAACATATATTTAAGATAAAAACTATCAGCAAACCAAGAGAGGAACTTTCTCAACTGGATAAAGAACATCTATAAAAGCCTATAATTAATGTTATACCTCATGGTAAGGAACTGGACACTTTCTCCTGAAGATCAGAAATAAGGAAAGGATGGTTTTTCTTACCACTAACACTTATTTAGTACTTAAAGTCCTACCTACTGAAATAAAACTAACAAAATGGAAAATATACACATATTGGAAACAAATAAAACTGTCTTATTTGCAGATAATATGATTATCGAGGTAGAAAATCACTGAAAAACTATAAAAATCCTCTTGGAAATAATAATTGAATATATCAAGGTCACAAGATTCAGGATCAACATACAAAAGTCAATTGCTTTGCTATGTGATAGCATACTAGTGAGGGTTCTCCAGAGAAACAGAATCAATTAGAGACACAGAGAGATAAAAGTAAATTTATTATGGGAATTGGCTTAGGCAATTACGGATGCTCAGAAGTTCCACTGTATGCTGTGTACAAGTTGGAGAACCATGAAGGACAGAGAACCAGGGTTGGAGGTGGAGGATTCTGGAGTAAATCCCAGAGTCTGAAGGGCTGAGAACCACAAACTCTGACATACAAGGGCAAGAGAAAATGAACAGCCCAGCCTAAAAGGGGGCATTCTAAAATATACCTGGCCAGTACCCGAAACTATCAAGGGCATCAAAAACAAGGAAATTTTGAGAAATTGTCACAGCCAAGACGAGCCTAAGGAGAAATGAGGACAAAATGTAATCAGGAATCTTGGATGAAATATTGAGATTAAAAAAGGGGGGGGGGGGGCATTAGGTAAAAACTAAAGAAATATGAATCAAATGGACTATAGTTAATAATTTATTGATATCAGTGCTTTAATCATGACAAATATACCATACTAATGCAATGTGTAAATGATGAGAGAAACTGGGTATGGTATATACAAGAACTTTCTGTATTATCTTTGCAATTTTTCTATAAAGCTAAAACCATTAAAAAACAAAAAATTTAAGAGGTACTTGAATCTACATTTCTGAATAAAAGCAATGACCTTACAGGTACACTAATTTTGTTAGCATTAACATGTCTAAAGATAAAAGACATATTTATCAGAGGTTTGATTTAAAGCAGCTATGGCAGCTACTAGCTAATTCCCTATTCAGAACATTCCACCAAATGTTTTTCTATACATTATTGATTTCCAACTTGACTGGATATTGTTTTGTGTCAAGCTAAAAAATAACCAGAGCATAATATTTGCTGAGAGCTTAAAGTTTACAATAATTGGTTATTTTCAGCTAATAAATTTGCTTTTATTACTTTTGGCAAAATTCATAGTTCATTGAGTGAATGTGGAAGAAATGTCTTATTTTTCTTCCTGAAAGGTTATAAATATTCTGGAACACTTTTTTAAGTAAGCTGAGTCAAAATGGCAAGTCAATATCAAAGTGAACTCCAAAAGAAATCTATATTGAAATCTGTTCACAGTATAGATGTTTTAAAGTCTTTATTTTGTATCTGCCTACAACTGATCGTCTCTGAAGAAATACTAAAAAATTGCTAATTGTAAGATAATTTAATGCTGAAAGATAAAAATCCATGTCTTCAAATCCATGTATTTAAAAATACTGCCTTTAGTGTCAGTTCTTCCCTAAAGCCTCTATTACACATTCGTGTAACCACATTTTCTCTAAATTGTTAATAATCAACTTTTTGAAATACATAATTTAAAAATTATAATTTATATTGAAACTTAGGTCTTACACAGATGCTATGAAATGACTACTAAAGAATGTTTTGTTTCCAAAGAATCTTTGGATAAATTAGACTCAGAATGTATAGGTGAATTAAATGCTTTGCATTTTCTGCATTCTGTATCCTAAAGCTGTTCTCTTTTCCTTGAGGAAAACACCACAGTAGATAAGACATGCAAATGTAATTATTCCTGGCTGCCATTGTTCTCTGATCCTAGGATTGAGAGAAAATTTGGAGTCTTTAACTGTGAAATGTAGGGAACACATATGCAAGAGTCTTCAGTAGATCCATCCCTCATTTCAGCAAATAGGCTACAGCAGCAGAGCAATCCAAGAGACAAATTGGAAGCACATTATCTTCCTAATACATGCTAGCAAGATCAAGACTTCCAGTCCTTAGGGAAGACAAGTTCAGTCAAATCAAACATATTTAGCAACTTTTTCTAAATCTGTTGCATTCACTGGTGCATACAGAATTGGTAATTGTACATGTAAGTAGCTATTTTGTTCTAGTGAACATCTGTTTGCAGATCCAATGTGCCGGTTAATGGAAAGGGAGATATTGGAGAAATGGTAACATCTGTCTTTAGAAAATTTACCTTTTTATACTTAATACACATGCCCTAAAAGCCTCCTGTTTTTAAAAAAATGAGAGAAAATATAATCATATGTATTCATAAGCAGCTACTATATTCTCATCCTTCAGGAAACTGCCTATGAATAATATAAAAATATGAGACACGATCCCTGACATTGGCAGGTTTATGATATATTTAGAATGATAAAACTAAATAGCTAAATCAAAAAATGAACAACTCAAAACACAGTCATTTGCAAAGGACTCTGAGAACAATAGGAAATTTTGAGTTAGGACGGCTGGGTTGAAATACCGGATGGAAGCGACAGAATGAACTTGGGCTAACCAACGTCTCTGAATACAGTTTCCTATTTGATACAAAGGAGATGCTGTTACTATTATTTAACTTATTGGACTGTATTTTGTAATACCCATTGAGCATCCATGTGCAGGCAATAGGACAGTGAATTTGTTTGACCCGCTCTTAAGACTTTCAGATAGCACAGGTAATAGCATCAACAGGGACCTATTATATTCTCTGACCAAATAAGAAGTGTTGCTATTATGAAGATGAGTAATCCAGGAAGAGTCACAGGTGGTTGTTGACCCATGCCACCCTTAATCTCCAAAGGGCAGATGTCTTTGTTCATCTTCTTAACTGCAAAATCAAGAAAAGCCTGAAAACCATAGATAATCAATAAATATTCTTAAAGAGCAAATTAAAACGTGACCAGAAGTTCAATATAGTTTCCCAGTTACTGATATGGTTTGGTAGTGTCCCCACCCAAATCTCATCTTGAATTCCCACGTGTTGTGGGAGAGACCCATTGGGAAGTAACTGAAGGATAGAGGCAAGTCTTTCCCGTGCTGTTCTCAAGATAGTGAATAAGTCTCACGAGATCTGATGGTTTTATAAAGATGAGTTCCCCTGCACAAGTTCTCTCTCTCTTTGCCTGCTGGCCCCCATGTAAGATGCTACTTGTTCCTCCTTGCCTTCCACTATCATTGTGAAGTCTCCCCAGTCACATGGAACTGTAAGTCCATTAAAACTTTGTTTTTTGGTTTTTGTTTTTTTGTAATCTTCCCAGCCTTGGATATGTCTTTATCAGCAGTATGAAAGCAGACAAATACAGTAAATTGGTACCAGTAGAGTAGGGAGCTGCTGTACATACCTGAAAATGTGGAAGAGACATTAGAACTGGGTAAGAGGCAGGGATTGGAACAGTTTAGAGGGATTAAAAGGAAACAAAAAAAAATGTGAGAAAGTTTAGAGCTTCCTAGAGACTGTTGAATGGCTTTGCCCAAAATGCTGATAGCGATATGGACAATGAAATCCCGGTTGAGGTGGTCTCAGACGGAGATGAGGAACTTGTTGGGAACTGGAGTAAAGGTGACTCTTGTTATGTTTTAGCAAAGAGACTGGTGGCATTTTGCCCCTGCCCTAGAGATCTGTGGGACTTTGAACTTGAGAGAGATGATTTAAGGTAACTGGCAGAAGAAATTTCTAGGCAACAGAGTATTCAAGAGATGACTTGGGTGCTGTTAAAGGCATTCAGTTTTATAAGGGAAACAGAGCATAAAAGTTCAGAAAACTTGCAGCCTGAAAATCCGATAGAAAATAAAATATTATTTTCTGAGGAGATGTTCAAGCCAACTGCAGATATTTGCATAAGTAATAAGGAGCCAAATGTTAATCACCAAGATAATGAGAACAGTGTTTCCAGGGCATATCAGAGACCTTTGCAGCAGCCCTTCCTATCACAGGCCCGGAGACCTAGGAGCAAAAAAATGGTTTCATGGGCCAGGCACAGGGTCCCTCTGCTGTATGCAGTCTAGGGACTTGGTGCCCTATGCCCCAGCCACTCCAGCCATGAATAAAAAGGACCAAGGTACAGCTTAGGCCATGACTTCAGATGGTGCAAGCCTCAAGCCTTGGCAGCTTCCATGTGGTATTGAGCCTATGGGTGCACAGAAGTCAAGAATTGAGGTTTGGAAACCTCTGCCTAGGTATCAGATGATGTATAGAAACACCTGGATGTCCAGGCAGAATTTTGATGCAGAGGCAAGGTGCTCATGTAGAACATCTACTAGGACAGTGTGGAAGGGAAATGTGGGGTGGAAGCCCCCACACAGAGTCCCCACTGGGGCACTGCCTAGTGGAGATATGAGAAGAGAGCCACCATCATCCAGACCCCAGATTGGTAGATCCACCCACAGCTTTCACCAAGTGCCTGGAAAAGCCTCAGACACCAAGGCCTTGAAAGCAGCCCAGAAGGAGGCTGTACCCTGAAAAGCCACAGGGGTGAAACTGACCAAGACCATGGGAACCCATCTCTTACATCAGCATGACCCAGATGTGAGACATGGAGTCAAAGTAGATGATTTTGGAGCATTAAGATTTGACTGCCCTGCTGGATTTTGGACTTGCATGGGGCATGTAGTCTTTTCTTTTGGCCAATTTGTCCCATTTGGAATGGCTGTATTTACCCAATGCCTGTACCCCCATTGTATCTAGGAAGTAACTAACTTGCTTTTGATTTTACAGGCTCATAGGCAGGAGGGACTTGCCTTGTCTCAGATGAGACTTTGGACTGTGGACTTTTGAGTTAATGATAAAGTGAGTTAAGAATTCAGGCAACTGCTGAAAAAGCATGATTGGTTTTGAAATGTCAGGACATGAGATTTGGGAGGGGCCAGGGACAGAATAATATAGTTTGGCTGTGTCCCCACCCAAATCTCATCTCTATTTCCTATGTGTTGTGGGAGGGACCCAGTAGAAGGTAATTGAATCATGGGGGCAAGTCTTTTCCATGCTGTTCTCATGACAGTGAATAAGTCTCACAAGATCTGATGGTTTTATAAAGAGGAATTCCCCTGCACAAGTTCTCTCTCTCTTTGCCTGCTGCCATCCATATAAGATGTGATTTGCTCCTCCTTGCCATCTGCCATGATTGTGAGGCCTCCCTAGCCATGTGAAACTGTAAATCCATTAAACCTCTTCCTTTGGTAAATTGCCCAGTCTTGGGTATCTTGTTATCAGCAGGATGAAAACATACTAATACAGTTACTATCTCAGTCAGATTTTTAAACAATGCATCATGAATCACAGTGCAGCTCTATATTGTGAATGTCATATAATTGTAGTATGTTTCTTTACATTTTATAGAGTGATTTTATACAAACTGAAAATAAAAGGGTCAGTCTGTTTGTTTGGGGGCAGCAGGAAAAGTGATAAGAGCTAGAACTAAGGAGGAAGGAAACTATCAAGGGATAGAGTAGATGAAAACAGGAGAGAGGGAAGTATCTAACAACATTGTTCAATGCTGGGTTGAGTGGTACAGGCTGAGGGCTTTTTAAGAATTTCTTGATGAAAAAGGCATCCTACAAAAGGTAAAATGAAATGTTGAACGTTAAGACAATATTGGTAGAATCGCCAAAGTGTGGAAAGTGTTTGCAGAAGAAATGAAAAAAAGTCTGAGTGAAATACAAAAAGATAAGTCTACTAATTTGTAATAAGTAGACTATAAAAGAGCAAAATCAAATTCCTTTATCTTGTTTCCTAGGCTCCTACCATTGTTCATTAATGTTGTTCAGCAGTTGCTCCAATACCTCAAGCAATTCTTCAGTTAGGGGTTTCTGACTCATAATACCTGCCTTAGAGAAAGGACTGAATTGAAGATAGAATCAATATTGCAGGAAATAAGAGAATAATGTGTGTTCTAGAGCACTAGAAATAGTATTGGCCAAGTGTTAAAAAGTAAAAAATTGTTTGGAAGATGCTATGCTTTGTTAGTGATGCTAAGAAAAAGAACACTATTGACAATCATATTAAAGAAACAAAATGGTAAGTATAAGATTTAAGGAAGGGATAACTACAATGGGTTAACAATATCCTTGAAAAAAAAAAGTGGGGGAATTGATAAAGGTATACAGGTAGGAAGGGAAGTCAATGCAAAGACAACTTATTCATGATTAGACCAATGAGAAAAGGAAGGTAGTAATGAAATGATATACTCTAAATAAAGTAAACACACGTGATACTTTCAAAATAACAGAAAGATTAAAGATGATACCATGATAAGGATTCTCAATAACATTTATACATTAAATATAAAGTTCAGAGAAAAAAACAGTACTTTTCTTATTTTAGAGACATGTTTTAAAACTTGTTTTTTTACTTTGTTCATGTTGTATGGCCTCAGAATATTTGTTCACTTATTAAATAATCTTACAAAAAAGTGATTTTTTAAAATATTCTCCCTTGAGCATTGTGATAAAGGGGAAGTAAATACCAATTGTTGGCTTAATTTGTATACTTAAATTTTAAATATCTGAGTTCACTAAAAGAGATTGGTCATTCTCTCATTTCAAAATCACAAGTTTATTTTTTTACTAGTGTTGTCAGATTTAGCAAATAAAATTAAAGGGTATCCAGTTACATTTGAGTTTCAAATAAACAGCAAAGCAAATTGTTATAAGTATGTCCCAGTTTTTTTCAAAAACTTGTCATCTTTTTAATCTGGCAACAAATTTTCAATGAGTAATGTTTTCAGCCCAGGAGCAGCAGACAAAATTATTAAACATCTCTTATGTTTGTGTTTTTCATAACCAAGAGATGGACATATGGGACACTGAGTCTAGCTGTGATGTTCTCGTCCCTGAAGTTATGACAATGAATAATAGATTCATTCAGGTAAAAAATACTCAAGAGCTCTGGGCTTGAACAAAGATTACATGATTAAACTACTCATATTTTTTTTGACTGTAGGAGGACCTAACTAATGCATGTACTAACCCAGTATTTTCAAGTTTTCAAAGAATACAATAAATCTATAATAACATTTCTAATATTTCAAACTTTAAATAAGTCATTTTAAATAAAATACATAAATTAGTCTCCTAACCTTTCAGAAAAATTAAATGAGAAATAAAAAATATCCCTCTGGGCAGCATAATTAAATTTTCTTCAGTTCTGAACTGCTACTTTTAAAAATTAAACACAGTATGTTAGAAAATAAATAACTCTATAAATTAACCAAAAACTTTAATCTAAAACATTAACTCACATCAAATGTTGACCCCAGATTGAGAAAATACATAATATATTTTACTAAATTTAAGGATTATAAAATTATCTTGTCCACTGTCATTTCACAAGTGAGATAACTAGAGAGCACAAATATTTAAAACTATTGAGATTCCCTGAGCTTCCTCTCAAGTATCACAACCATGTGGAAGTTCAAAAGGCCACTCTCTTCCCTCTTACCCACTCCAATCCAGGGCCTTCAGTAGCCCATATGAACTTCTATGTAGATTGGAAAAACATCCCCGTTTCTTAAATGGATGAATAAGAAGAATATCTGCCACATCTATCAACTTAGTTGTTCAGGAGATGACAGGGAAGCTTCTGTAAGGAGAATATTCCCATCTCCTTTCTGGCCCATACTTATTCTGAGCAAAAAGTTAAGCCAGAAGAGTACAGGCAAACTTTCAGTTCCCATTTGTCCTTTGAGAAGATGTTTTTATGCCATGCACAAAATGCACTGCTATCCAAGGTGACTGTGTACTCATTGTTGGTTCCTTTGTTAGATTCTCAAGTTCATACTGTTTTCCCAAGATTTTATATGATCAACCTATTGGTTTGCTTGTTTTTATGTCCATGGTAGATTTGTCCTCAGTGGAATGTCAAGAATTCTTTCCTAACCACCATAGTGGTTCTAGAATTCAGAACCACAATAGTGGTTCTTCCCCTCTATTCCTACTGAATGCCCCTCCCTCAGCATCTACTGATTATACCCTAATTATACACAGTCACGTGCTGGCCCTATTGATGTTACAGTGCCTCATTTCTATTCCTAAAAAAAGAATGAAACTGTAGGATATGCAGCACAACAGATCTGCTTCCCTTTAATGATACTAATAGTTATCAAGGAATTTCTCTGACCTAAATCTGTGCTTTCCTATGTTTTCTTTCACTTAATCAAATTATTACAGCATCATATTAATACATGGACATGACTTCCATGATTAATTATCTGTTAATCACATAATTAATGTTGAATATGCTATATTAAAAAAACTGTTAGCTCATATGAAATAGCTTCCAAATTATAACACATTATTTTAATTTAAAAGTTTGTTATTTTTAGAACATTCTATAGCTTTCTGGAGGTGTCAGTTTCATCTAATACAAAATTAAACATATTTTCTCTCCTTCTGGGCATCCAGCTATATTATATTTCTTACTTTCCCTTGTAATTAGTTGTGGTAACGTGACAGAGTTCTAGCCATAGGATTTGAGGGAAAAGATGGAAGCCATTTCTAGGCCTGGTCCATAACACACTCCCAATCCAGAAAACTTGGTATTCTTTTCCCTTTTGTTAGACTGACACAGACTAGCACTGTGATGATGGAGACCACTTAACAATTACAGACCCATGTGTTAGAAGGATCCTAACTCCCCAAATCACAAATTGGAGAATAGCTATCTACCTATTAGGAAAACCTCTTTTAGATTTCATTTGAACATGAAATAAGCATCAATTATGTTTGGGCTCTTATCATTTTTGGATTTGCCTGTTATAGGAACTAACATTAGTTTAACTAAAACATGGTCTTCATCATAAAATTAGACCAAAAGACAGAAATCTTAAGCAGTGATGGGCATAGGATTATGTGTACCTCAAAAATTGTTATATTTAATCCTCATTTTATGGGGAGCATTTTGTGGGGAACACAGCATTAAAATAGAGAGTAATAATATTTTTTTACCAGGGTAATGCCAGACTTTACTGATTCCTTTTTCAGGCAGAGATGCTATGCAACACAAATCTGCAATTTGGGAACTGGTTTAAACCTCAAGCTGGCCAAAAAGTTATCACTGAGAAAATATGTTCAAATGTTTTATGAATCTTTGAAAGATTAACTTTTCATATACTCTAGGATTCAGATTCCTGTTGACCCCTGGTGTGAGAAGTATATCCTTTGTCTCAAATGCATCTATCTCAATTGTATAGGCCTTTATATCTCAGTGTGCTACACATGTGCCCTTTGACTGATGACATATAATAGAACCTGGAGTTCACTTTGAAATATATAGACATTTTCTGTTTTGAGGACAAAGAGGTGATTGTATTCAGAAAATAGTTGCCAACAAGACTATTAAATTCAGAAGAGTTAGAAAACTTAAGTGCTTAAAGATGGATATAGACATAGATGATACAGATATATCTCCAATGAATAATTCAAAATAACCTTACTCATAACTTACAAGGCTGAAGGCATGAATAAAAACACTACAGCATATAATTTATTTCCACAGTTAGGCTTTTCCCCAAAAAAATAGCTTTTAAAAGATTGGACAATATTCCTAACTTCATCTAATAAATTATGGGTGATATTTTAATCTAAAATTTTCAATAATATAAGAACAGTATTCTTAAGACTGAATATTTATAAATTACTGTATGCCCGTGCCCAAGTTAAGCATAAGGACGATGCTGGAAACTTTAGGAAGACAGATTGACATTTTCCACTATCGAAAATCAGGAATTACATCTGCCATTATCTGTCATTTCAGGACACTGAGTCAATGTTAGATTCTTTTTCTTCATTTTTAAGAAAAATAAATGGATAGAACAAAAGACTGCTTTGGAGAGAAACAGCTTGAGCTCATATATTTGGCTAATGATAACTTACAACCCCACTTTTGTTTCACTGTGAAACAAAAGATCTGGCACTTTTGCAGCATACTGACCATACAGCAAGTATCCATGGACTAAGTGAATGGATTAGTTCCCAATGACAAAAATAAAATAAGGCTTTATAATTATTCAAATTATTCATGGAAAACCACACAAATCCTGAAAAGGAGAATACTCATATTTTTAAACTTTTAAGCAAAACCAGAAAAACTTGCTAGAATTACTGTTGATCCCCAAAGAAAAGGCAATATATACACATATAATACATAACAGTGAAAATTTAAAAATAATTTCAATTTTTAAATATATTTCTGGGGTTATATTCTCATTACTTTTTTATATGTAGTTCTCTGGTACACTTCCTATTATCAGGTGCCAGATACTACATAAGTAGTTTGTAATCATTACCTTATTTAATGGTTGCAACAACTCTATGAGGTAACACACTGTTTTCCTCATTTTTACAAATGAGGACTATTTATTTTACTTTTCTAAACAAACACATTGTGCTTATTAGTGTTGGAAAGCATGCTAAACATTTTAAAAGTATTAACTTGCTTAACCATCATAATAACCCTCTGAGGTAAGGACCACGATTATCTACAATTTTCAGATGAGGAAACTGAGGGGCAGAAAGACGAACTACTTTGCACAAGGTCTTACTGCTACTTGGTGGAACAGGAATTGAAACTGGAACATTCTGGCACCAGACCAACACTTAGAGTGGTAAAGTTAATTGTCTGAGAAAACACAGCTCTTAATTGATGAGTAAGATTTAAACTAAGGTCTATCTGCAGCATCACCATCAGACTCAAGGAAAAGGGTTCCCTGCCCTGGCCCTGTTTATAGAGGATCTCTTTCGAGTCCTCCTCTCACCAAGCTTCTTTCTATGCACCTGAACCTCATGCCTTCCTTTTGGAACCATACTGCTAGCAACTAGCCCCCAGAATTGCCCCTGATTTGAGGTTTACTGATGCCTCGAAAGAACTGACTGCACCATCAGATATGACCCCCAGGTATGACAGAGCTTGGACATATATGCTAAGGGCTTCCATACATGTGTATATAAAAAAACTCCGATGGTTCAAGACACATCCAGAGTTGGGGAGGAACGGAGGTGGGTCATAGTCCAGAGGCCAGCAGCCACACCTCTTCATGCTTCCATGTTTCAGTGCAGAACTCCAAAGAGTTTGAACATTGTAAATGTAAATATGAACATCCAGGTATTGTAAAGAATATTTATCAAGTGAAAAGATAAGATGTAATTTATTCGTTTCTTTCCTTTTTTTTTTTTTTTGAGACTGAGTCTTGCTCTGTCATCCAGGCTGGAGTGCAGTGGCATAATCTTGGCTCACTGCAACCTCCACGTCCTGGGTTCAAGTGATTCTCCTGCCTCAGCCTCCCGAGCAGTTGGGACTACAGGCACATGCCACTACACCTGGCTTACTTTTGTATTTTTAGTAGAGATGGGGTTTCACCATATTGGCCAGGCTGGTCTTGAACTCCTGACCGCGTGATCCACCCACCTCAGCCTCCCAAAGTGCTGGGATGATAGGAGTGAGCCACTGTGCGTGGCTTCTTTTTTTTTTTTTTTTTTTTTTTTTAACAGAGTCTTGCTCTATTGCTTAGGTTAGAGTGCAATGGTGTGATCTCAGTTCACTGCAACTGTCACTTCCTGGGTTCAAACGACCTTCTCGTGACTCAGCCTCTCAAGTAGCTGGGGTTACAGGTGTGCACCACCATGCCCAGCTAATTTTTTTTTTGTGAGGGGGGATTTTTAGTAGAGATGGAGTTTCACCATATTGTCCAGGCCAGTCTCAAATTCATAGCCTCAAGTGATTCACCTGCCTTGGCCTCCCAAAGTGCTGGGATTACAGGCTTGAGCCACCATGCCTCACCTGTATTTTATTAGTTTCTTAATTTGCAACACTTCCCCATTTAGATATACGGCATGTGACCTCAATTTGAACTTTGGCTACATGCTACAATTGTTGGGATTGGATTTATCTATTCTAGAAAACACTCATTACTAATCCTTATGCTATTTTGCATCTTTATATGTGGATATAAAATGTGAAGACAAAAATGGCTGAGTAAAGGCTTCTAGCATTTCCATGGAAAGATGAAAATTTTCTTCCCTGAAATGTATCCTGTCTTTTATCGAACTTTATAATTTAGACATACAGAAGAGTCAATAATGAGGTGCAGAGAAATTTTTAAAATGGTGATCCTAGAACAGCAATAGTGGGACTGGGACTAGGGTAAAGCCTGAGGGACAACTAAGGTCTCGAGTTTGATGAGATACTTCCTCAAATGTTGTTCCCTTGGCATCTCACCCTCAACCTGGCCCTGAAAATTGGCCCTGGACTCCACCTTAGGGATTTCTAGATTTATTGCCCCTTGGCTGGTATCTTAGTCCATTTGTGTTGCTATAACAAAATACCTGAGACTGAGTAATTTATAAAGAACAAAATTTATTTCTCACAGTTATGAAGGCTAAGAAGTCAAAAACCAATCATCTGCAGGCCCAGTGTCTGGAGAACACTCAGCCTCGTCTTTCAAGATGACACCTTGTTGTTTCATCCTCACATGGCAGAAGGCAGAAGGGCAAAAGGGGTCTAGCTAATTCCCTTCAGCTTCCTTACAAGGTTGCTAATATCATTCATGAGGGTTCCATCTTCATGACTTAAAGACCTCCTAAAGGTCTCACCTTTTAACACCATCACATTGGGTCTTAAGTTCCTATATATGAATATTGGGGGAAGACATACATTCAGGCCATAGCGGAAGCTACCACCCCTTTTCTAAACATTTATTTCGGCTGAGAAAATAGAGTAACTTGAAGTTTCCACACTGCTTCACAAAGTATTATTTGTGCAGTCTGGCAACTCAAATACCCTTCTTACGAATTTCTGTGACACTGTTTTTGTGGATGGCACCAGAACTTTTGATAAATATTCCACCATGTTAGCAATCCATCTTCTTTACAAATTTTACCAACAGTAAAGAAATGGTATATCATTTGAAGTGAAAAATGCTTCCAATTTGCAATAACATATAACTTCAGAAGAAATCAATGTTATATTAGCTAAGAGTTTATTAAGAATATATGAAAAATAGCAGTCAACTACACTAAGACTAGCCATAAAGAAAAAAGAAGAAAAGACAATTACACAAGGTCAACCTCGCTTCTTAGAGATAGAATTTCCAGGAAAAAAAATATCTTTTTATTATGTTATTATATATCCATTTTGAAAAATGGGCTTTGAAAAGCCTAGTCACACATGAGTAAAAAATGATGCTTATAGTGAACCCAGTAGATTAAAGCCATACACTTTGTGAAAGGAAAAAAGCTATTATTGAAAAAGTTCCTGAACTTTTTGTATTCCATTAAAAAGTTTTCTATCTGACCATTTTTAATAACTTTTCTATTGGAAGATTTTTATGTTATGAAGGTAAAATGGAAGTGTGGTCATATCTAGTTCTTTAAAAATGTTCCAAATTATATAGGAAGAGCTCAAACAAGAAACCTAAATCGGATTTCAGCTTTTTCTCTCCTTGTAGTCTTTTTTCTGGACACTCTGCTATTACATGGTCCACTTCACCTGTCTAGTTAGAGACGGTTGCACTGGTATTGAATGACACCTGTCTTCCTAAGTTTTGGTCTTTGCAATAAGGACTCATCACTCATCTTTTGGTAGTGGGTCACATAATATTTATTTTATGATGCATCCTTTAGAAATAACTCTTTAAAAAAAATTCTGATCATGAACATAAACAACAGTTGATACTGAGGGGAAAAAAGAAAGGAAGGAAGAAAGGAAAGAAGGTAGGAAGGAGGGAAGAAAAGAAGGAAGGAGAATAGGAAGGAAAGAAGGAAGGGAGGGAAAGAGAGAGGGAGGAAAGACGAGAAGATAATCAACAAAGTTGCCTCTTCCTCAACAACAAAATATGTATATAAGGATAATGCAATCACTCATTTTGATATCTTATCTATACAATCCCCAGAATCTGCATCTTTACATAAGTTAGATTTTACATTTTTTTTTTTTTTTTTTTTTTTTTTTGAGATGGAGTCTCACTTTGTCGCCCAAGCTGGAGTGCAGTGGCATAATCTCGGATCACTGCAACCTCTGCCTCCTGGGTTCAAGCAATTCTCCTGCCTCAGCCTCCTGAGTAGCTAGGATAACAGGTGCGTACCACCATGCCCAGCTAGTTTTTGTATTTTTAGTAGAGACAGGGTTTCAACATGTTGATCAGGCTGGTGTCGAACTCCTGACCTTATGATCCTCCTGCCTCGGCCTCCCAAAGTGCTGGGATTACAGGAGTGAGCTACCGTGCCCAGCTGATTTTATATATCTTTTAATAAACAATGGCCAAGGCCAAAGAAAATGATGTGTGGTATAAGGAGAGAATTACATTGTGACACCCAAAGAAACATATGGAAATGAAAACAAGTTTAGCACATTTTCTCCAAAATCCTTATTTCTATTGTATTATGACCTACTATTCAAAAAATGAAAAACTCCTATAAAGCTGTTGTTTTTTTAGATATAATTCTAAAGAGTTTGACTAACTATATTTTCTTACCAAATGAACCAAGTTGGGAACTAATTAGTATTGTTGATTACTTCTTGAAAGTGTTAGTGGATATATGCTAATTGAGGAAACATTGGGAAAGTCTGTGTTCCAGTGTGAAATTTGACAGGTTAGGATGACATAAGCTCTTTTGAATGACTATAGTTAAAATGCATTGGGGAAGTCTTGGGGAGAAAAGAGTAGCTGAAAAATGTCATGTTTTTTGTTTTTCTTTTGTTTTCCTTTGTCAAAGTATCATATAAGCAAAGTTTTGAGCATATAGAGGAATTTTCTGATTCAGACTCTTAAGCTGGAAATGAAATAATAATAAATTCATATGTGCTTTATTTTTTTTATTATTATTTTTTTATGTTTGAGACGGAGTCTCGCTCTGTCGCCCAGGCTGGAGTGCAGTGGCCGGATCTCAGCTCACTGCAAGCTCCGCCTCCTGGGTTCATGCCATTCTCCTGCCTCAGCCTCCCGAGTAGCTGGGACTACAGGCGCCCGCCACCTCGCCCGGCTAGTTTTTTGTAGTTTTTAGTAGAGATGGGGTTTCACAGTGTTAGCCAGGATGGTCTCGATCTCCTGACCTCGTGATCCGCCCGTCTCGGCCTCCCAAAGTGCTGGGATTACAGGCTTGAGCCACCGCGCCCGGCCCGTATGTGCTTTAAAAAGATATTTAGTAGCTAAACAATTTATTTTTGGAAATAAATGTGTCCAAAAACACAATTCAAGACATTTTGAATTTTCCTCCTTAACTGTGGCCAATTGACTTTTCTTTGGGATGGAGTTAATTCATACTGATGATGGTACACATGTACAGTGAATTTCAGTAGTTTTATGTTGCCTTCATATCTATTTTGAGTACAGGTTTCACTTTCTCATACCAGAAGCAGAGCTTAGTCATCCTTGACACAGTTTCAAGTGCCCTGCCTCACCCCAGGTCCTCAATGTGGCTGATCAGATATCTGCCTTATACAATCAACTCCTGGTGACCACCTTCCTCTGAAACATTTAGATATAACTTACTTGACTTGCCTCACTGACCCCCACACTTGGCATGGACTGTGCAGATAATGCTGTAGTGACAACCTCTCAAGTGTGACTCAGTGGGACACATGCTGTATTAGTCTGTTTTCACATTGCTAGAAAAAACTACCTGAGACTGGGTAATTTATAAAGAAAAGAGGTTTAATTGACTCACAGATCCACATGACTGGGAAGGCCTTAGGAAACTTACAATCATGGCAGAAGGCAAACGAGAAGCAAGCACTTTCCTCACAAGGCGGCAGGAGAGAAAGAGAGAGCAAGAGTGAGTAGGAAACCACCATACACTTTAAAACTATCAGATCTCATGAGAACTCACTATCACGAGAAGAGCATGAGGAAAACTGCTATACTGCCCAAAACAATTTACATATTCAATGTAATCCATATCAAAATATCAATGAAATTCTTCACGGATATTTTTTTTAAATCCTAAAATTTATGTAGAATCACCAAGGACCCCAAATAGCCAAAGCAATCCTGAGCAAAAAGAATAAAGCTGGAGGCATCATACTACCTGACTTCTAAATATACTATAAATCTATAGTAACCAAATCATTATGGTCTTAGCATAAAAACTGATACATAAACCAATGGAACAGAATATAGAACCCAGATAAAAATCCACACATTAACACTTAACTCATTTGTTGACAAAGGTGCCAAGAACCTGCAATGGGGAAAGACAGTCAGACAGTATGTTTAGTAAATGGTGCTGGAAAAACTGGATGATCATATGTTGAAGAATGAAACTAGATCCTTATTTCTTATGATATACAAATATCAAAATCAAAATGACTTAAAGATTTAAATGTTAAGACCTGAAACTACGAAACCAATATAAGAACACTGGGAACATGTTACAGGACATTGCTCTGGGCAGAGATGTTTTGCATAGGCAGCAAAAACAAAAATGGACAAATGGAACCATATGAAATGAAAAAGCTTCTGCACAGCAAAGGAAATAATCAACAAACTGAAGAGATAACCCACAGAATGGAAAAATGTTTGCAAACTATTCATCTGACAACCAAAATATAAAAGAAGCACAAACAACTCAGTAGCAAAAACATTTAAATAATTTGATTAAAAAGTAGGCAAATGATCTGGATAGACATTTCTCAAAAGAAGACATAAAATGGACAACAGTTATATGAAAAAATGCTCAACATTACTAATCATCAGAGAAATGCAAGTAAAAACCACAAGGAGATATCATCTCACCCCATTTAAAACGGCTTTTATCCAAAAGATGGAATAATGAATGCGGGTGAGAATTTAGAGAAAGTGGAATCCTAGTATATTTTGGGAATGTAAATTAGTACAGCTGCTGTGGGAAACTATATGGAAGTTCCTCAGAAAACTAAAAATAGAACTACTCTATAATCCAGCAATTCTGCTACTATAGATATAGATAGATGTATATATATAGGCATAGATGTATATATACATATATACACATATACTATATATACACATACTATACACATAATATATAAATACATATAGAGTATACATATATAAAAGAAATCAATATATCAAATAAATATCTGCATCCCCAAGTTTATTGCACCACTACTCACAATAGCCAGAATATGGAATTAACCTAAGTACTCAACATGAATGAAAGGATAAAGAAAATGTGGTATATATACACAATGATATTTCTTTCAACGATGAAATGAACAAAATCATATTATTTGCAGCCACATGGATAGAACTGGTGGACATTATGTTAAGTGAGGTAAGCCAGGCACAAAAAGATAAATATAGCATGTTCTCACTCATACGTGGGACCTAAAAAAGCCATTCTCATAAAGATGAAGACCAGATTGGTAATTACCAGGGACCGGCAAGGGAGGTGGTGGATAAAGAGTGGTTGATTCACTGGTATAAATATACAGTTTGGTAGAAGAAATAAGGCCTACTGTTTGAGATATCAGTAGGTTGAATATAGTTTATAATAATCTATTTTATATTTCAAAATAGCTGGAAGGGAATAATCCAATGTTTCTAACAGAAAGAAAAGATAAACATTAATGCTGATAGATATTCCAACTATAGTGATTGGACCTTTGCAATTTATACGAATGCATTAAATTATCACATGTATCTGCAACATATATACATCTATTTTTATTCATTTAAATTGTTTTAAAATATGAATTTAAATACTAATATATTAATGAACTACTGGTGAATTAAAATATAACCTTGGATTGAGCTTGACACAAAGATCACAGAACTAGAAAGAAGGTTTTGTTAACACTGTTTTTTCATTTCAATCCCTGACACCCACTGGCATCTTCAACTCCAGTTCCCTGATTCTTGTATCAAAATATGGGTGCTATGATGTTTCTTAATATTCCAAATCACTAAATTTACTACTACTAATAATAGCTAACACTTACATAAAGCTTACTATGTGCCAGGTACTACTCAAACATTTTAAATAATTTAAATATGGTAAGAGCTCTATGAGATAAACAATACTCTTCATTTAAAAAAGTAAGCTCTTTGTTCTTTTCTACAGTTATCAGTATCCCCATATTTAATACAGTTACGCATTCATTCGACAAATGCTTGTTGATCCCTGCTCAGTAGAGGGCACTGTACTGGGCACTGAGAGAACAATAGCAAATACACATTCTCTTTCTTCACAGACAGTATGATGATCTAGTAGGGGAGAAAGGCAAATAAACCAACAGCCACAGGAGGAGTTAGAATACATGTGTGCAAAGAATGCCTTAGAACCACAAAGGGGGCATCTGAACCAAACCAGGAAGATCTTGGAAGACTTTTGGTATAAAGAACACCTCAGCTGAATTGAGAAAGATCAAGTAATAGTTAGAGAAATAAGTTTGTGTGAGCAACAGTAGGTGTGTGTGACAGTGTGTGTGTGTGTGCGTGCATGACTCTGTGTGTGTGTGTGCATATGCTCATGTGAACCCACAGGCATGCACATGTGCATATGCGGCAGAATGGCACTCCAGCCAGGGAAAGTAAGATGTGTAGCAACAATTTTGATTATTTATAAGCAAGATTTTGACTGGTAAAAAAATACAATTTTGATGAGATGGAACTTTTAATCAAAAAAGTGCTGGGAGTGGGTGGTTACTTAACTAGCAGAAGAGCCTAGCTTACTGCTCAGCAGCCATATATGAAAGATGTTATTTTTTGTCCATGCTTATCTAGTTCATCATAAATCTTATTGTGAGATAAAAACACACTTTATGGGTTTATGAAATGTATAATTCTGAGACCGAGTACCTAGCTAGCTGACTGTAAAACACCGAGCACTTAAGAGAGACTTAGGAAATCTCAGGGCCATGTAAACAGAAAATGAAGTCATTCTCCGATAGTAAACAGCTATTTGCACATGGGAAGGAACTTAAGCCTCCTTATCAATACGGTTGATAAAGATTGTTTCTCTTCCTAAAGGAAATCTTAAGCAAGTACACAGAAGGGCATAGGATTAAATAACAAGGGACATGGAGAAGATGATAAAAACATCTGGAAAACTGATAGAGAAATCATTTCCTTAACCAGTTTTGTGAATGGATTTCATCAGTTTCTCAGGAAAGAAGAGTGATTGAAAATTAAAATCATTAACCTATTTTGTGTATTAGTTTTATATGTATGAATATTTCTAAGTTAACTCTCTTGTAACTAGCATAGTGTCTTCATTCTATATTGTGAGTTGAGCCAATCATTAGTAAAGCCTAAATTGAAAAAAACTGCTGTATTTACTTGGATCATATAGAATTCTTCTAAATTCTGCTGCTAAACCTCTAATGCCAGAGCAGACAGATTTGGTAAGGAGAACTTTAAAATAGAGTGCTGCCTACTGTCTTTCCAGATTTTCTGTATGTACCTGGCTCATATTTCATAAGCATAAAATGTAAAATAATATGTACAGTTGAATTAATTAGCAATAGCATAATTTTATCCCGCCCAATTCCAAATGAGCTTGATGCTCAAAATAAAAGCACAATTACGATAGACCTAAATAATATACACAGCAAAATACGGTGTATAAAACTTGAGTTGGCAAGATGTGAAGAAAATCAATATTAACTTATTATCTTTGAGAAAATATAAAGTGCAAAACTTAGCCATGAGCTTCCAAGAAGGGATGACAACAATAAAAAGAAATCGATGTAAGTATGCTTTAAGTGGAAAAAAGGTCAGATTCATTGATAGGATCAGAAAATTTCCCTTATTTAAAAAATTATGAGTTGTTTTCATGTAAAATTATTTTTGGCATAAATTTTGCCTCCATCCTTTGAAATATCCATAAGTCAATAGATATAATATGTTTGTGGATGTCCATGTGGGTTTGCAGCATTTCCATTTTTTTCCAAAACACCTTAGAAGTTAGTTTTTAAAAATAAATGTGGGTTGCAGATAGTTGAGATCACTAGTCTAGGTAGAATATGAACTAATATGGTTAAATTTTTGTCACAATGGATAAAATTCTATAAGGTGAGGTCATTTATATTTTTCTGCAGTGAAAATGTACTATTAATTTTTATCAAAATTTTGTGTAATATGAATTATAAAAATCACTGAAGAAAAAACTTTCTGTGCTACCTTTACATCAAATTATTATCATTATTATTATTATCATCATTATTATTATTCAGATACATAGTCCCTCTCTGTCACTCAGGCTAGAGTTTAGTGACATTATCATAGCTCACTATAACCTTGAACCCTTGGGCTCAATTATCCTCCCACCTCAGCCTCCCAAGTGACTGGGACTACATGTGTGCACCACCATACCCAGCTTATTTATTTATTTATTTATTTATTTATTTATTTATTTATTTATTTATTTTTATAGAGACAGGGTATTTATTTATTTTTATAGAGACAAGGGTCTCCATATGTTGCCCAAGCTGGTCTCAACTTCCTGGGCGCAAGCAATCATCTCTTCTCAATCTCCCAAAGTTCTGGGATTACAGGTGTGAGCCATTGTATCTGGCCCACAGTTTTTTTTTTTTTTTTTTTTTTTTTTTTTTTTTTTTTTTTTTTTTTTGAGATGGAGCCTTGCTCTGTTGCCCAGGCTGGAGTACAGTGGCACCATCTCGGCTCACTGCAAGCTCCACCTCACGGGTTCACGCCATTCTCCTGCCTCAGCCTCCCGAGTAGCTGGGACTACAGGCGCCCACCACCACGCCCTACTAATTTTTTGTAATTTTAGTAGAGACAGGGTTTCACCATGTTAGCCAGGATGGTCTCGATCTCCTGACCTCATGATCTGCTCACCTCGGCCTCCTAAAATACTGTGATTACAGGCGTAAGCCACCATGTCCCACCCCACAATTTTTAATAAAACAAAAAGTATAGTCTGTGGCACTTTTACATCAAAATGATTTTAGTAAAAGTATCTTTTTCAATATGTTTAATAAAGAAATAAAAGGTAAATCCAAATTTATTTATATTATTGAAAAGCCTTCATATTTCCAGGTATCCACTGCTTGAGTTTCTCAAGCTATTGCAAAAAATATACTATGCATGAATCAACAGAATAACTGTGGAACATACTTGGAGTATAATTTTTTCTGGAAGATTTCAGAGCAATTAACCTTTTAGTTAAAGAAGGTGTGTGCCAGAGTAGACTAAAACATCTGCATGATATTTTCAGTCAGAATTCTAGACTTCGAGGCCTATGGTGCCATTGATGAGGCAAGTTACACCCCATTTCCAGAAAATGGTGGGCTTGAGGAATGGCTAAGCAGGATGTGAGATCTTCTTATAATGTCTTTTTCTACCACCCCCAGCCAGAGAAAATGAAAATAATCAATGCTACTCTTTAAGAGATATCATAGATTAAAGATAACTGGAAAACTTTTATTTATTTTTTATAACATTCAATCTAAGGGAAAAAAAAATCTTCTTGCCTCTTTCTCTACACTGTTTCCCTAAACCTCCCTAAATCACCAGCTCCCAGAACTCTTGCATGTACACATTTACTTTTCTCTACAGAAAAAAAAAAATATATATATATATATATATATATATAGGAAGAAAATATTTAAGATACATGGTCTTAGACTATATGAGCTTCAAAAACAAGAAATTGATCCGATTTCTCTTTGTGTTCCCACGACAAATGGGGTGTCTGAACTCAATAACTGTTTATTATAGTGGACTTTCCTCAATTCTCTCATCTTAAATATCCCAAACCCCCAAAGAATACATAAACCCATTTCTAAACTTTTCACCAAACAAAAGCTCATAAAGAAATCTTAAATGTAAACGTTTTCCTTTCTTACTGGCTATTTCAAATGAGAGTATTACTGGCAATTTGTCACTTTGCGAAGCAACTACAGGAACCTGGAATAGCTCAGGGTCTATTCAGAAGTTCTTCATTAGAGAGGCTTTGGGGTGTCAATCTAGTTGGTGGTGGGAGATGGGGAAACAGGAGAAGTTGCATGATCACAGCTAGCACATTGTTCTTGCTTAGAATCCCTGTTTATTTGGGCGGACCCATCACAAATATAAATTACTAGTACATTACATATAATAATAATAAAAATAATATTTTTATAAGTTACTTGAAAAGCCAGTAATTTAGAAGACAATCACAAAGACAGAAGCCTAAACTGGAAAAAAGTTTATTTTTTCTAAAATGTTTAAACTATTAAAATTAGAAAACTATACCATTTATAATTACTAGAATGAAAATTTTACACAAAAATTATCTGAGTAAAGGTGAATTTTTAAAACTTAAACTACGTCTTATAAAAGATTATTTAAAAATAAAACCATTCACAGTTCTATTCATTGTCTTGTTGTCAGTGTAAATAATACATGCATTACTGCATGAGCATTGTTTGTATACCTACATATATACAAATTTAAGAGCAATCTGAATTGTTTAATGTTATAAAATATCCCATAGTTTCCATGTACAATGGATGTAAATAGTGTGCTAGATTGTGAGTAATTACAAATTGGAACACAAAGAGAAGCAAAAAAGTAACGAACACTCAGCATTATTGTTAAGACATAATTATGTATATAAGTATTTTTGCATTCAGACTGTCTTAGAGAACAAATTTGACAGTTTAATTAATCTGTCTTTTCTCTTAAGCAAGCATTTCTGCCTGTCAAATCATCTTTGCCCTCTAAAACAATGTGTTATTAACATCAGCAGTGGCAAAAGCCATGTATCTTCACTGTACACATGCCATCATCTTTTATTCCAAGAGCATATACAGAAAAGTATTTCCCTGGGACCTGGACAGGATTATTTACAACAGTTCTGACACATAAACACCTCTTGCCCTAATCTAAGAATATCTGTATATTTTAACTTTGTATTAGAATTCTGCCAAAATAATATTCTCTTTTGTTTGTGTCTGTCTCTCACACTGCAGGCCTTCTAGAATTCCTAAACCCTACCAACATAATGCCTGTGGCACTTTCAATCATTTAGGCAACTATTCTCACAGATTTTCTAAATACTGCCAGGAGGGTATAAAATTCTCATTGGAAAATAAATACCTACAGTAAGTCATTAGAACTAAGAACTGTAATAATTTAGATGCTAATGTTAATGTGGCTTCATTTGAACAAAAGCTGGTGAGACTTACATTTGGGTTAGAGCTTCAAGAAGGATGGAGTCAGTTATCAAGACTTTTGTACAACAAAGAAACTGTTGTTAATCAGTGTTATGACATGGTTTCCGTGTTAACCAAGCAAAACTTTATCTTCAGTGGGATTACAAAGTACCAGTAACTCATTAATTATTGCTCACTAGCTTACTTTCACTACTCTGAAAACATGTAGCTCTAAGTAGTCAGGTACATAGAATGTGCATCTCTCTCCTTTTTGTATTGAAGATGTGTCACACTAATCAAACATGGAAGATGTATCACACTATTCAATCCAGGTGCACCTTCCTGATAAACATTATGGATCCTCTCTACTCTTCCCAGACCCACATTCTAGGTACCCAAAATTAGATGACCTTGAAAGAACTTGATGAAATTCGTTTGGCATTGTTTTTGTAGATAAAGATGAACAAGCTGTTAATGAGGTAGTAGTGTGAATAAGGGAGATTGTTAAGTTCATTTGTTACATCTTAAAAATCTCTGCAAAAAAAATGTACAGGTCTAGATGTTCTGAAGTCACCACAATAAAAATAAAGGACAACAATAAAGCACCAAGGGCTTTACTCTCTGGCAGGAGGTTACAGTTTATCTGGGAGGCATGTATTCAGTTAACAAGCCTATTCTAAAACCCCTTTTTAGAAAGTTTGCTTACATCAAAATTATTGAGATAACACATGCTCCCGTTTCAAGTAAGATGGAGTAAATGCATCCCACTCTATCTTTCATACTTATTGCAACTAGAAAATGTGCACAGAATGCATGATGCAGCCGTTTGAGAACTGTGAAAAGCAAGCAATAGTTGGCAGACTCAGGAAGAAGATGAGTGTTTGAAGTACTGCTATATCATAGATGAGTTTACTAGTGTGTGGGTGGGGGGTGGGTGGCCATGTGTGTGTTTCTATTTGGTATAACACCCAATCCCCTCAGGCTTGGAATCCCAGCCTGGATTCAACATAACCTTAAACTTGGAACTGCATAGGGATGTGGATAGAGAGAGCTCCACAAGGAACCTTCTGATTCTGGCTCTAGGAGCTGGAAATGGGTTTCATAATGCAATGCTCAGGGGTGGGGGATAGGGAATCCCTTGTGTATTTGTTTGTTTATCTATTTTCTCATGTATCAGTTCTCAGGCAATCCTGAAACAATGGGGCTCACAGGACTAAATCTCTGAGAAAAGAGAAACTCTTCTGATTAGAGGAGTTGTGGTCCCAAGAGGGTGAGAGGAGCTCCTATTTCCTTTTGTTCTCTGTCTTCCTGTTGCTTGGTCTTGAATGAGGGCATATTCATGGGAAGTGTGAAGCTAAAGGAAGATAAATAAAACCTGGCTTTCTGGCCAGAAGACAGACAAGAGAGCCTAAGGGAACCAGAAAGTGCTGGAGAGATCACAGAGAGGAAAGAACTCAGAAAAGCAACTTCATAAAGTAGTAAGCTGTGCATTCACAGATCTGACACTAAATAGCATATCAGACATTAAGATCTAAACTAAAGAATAAATAAGTGCCAAATTCCCATCTAGCTATTTACTGGTGCACACATGGAACACGTTGGAGTAGCACTACAAATGCTTTGAAAACATAATTGACACTGAAACCAAAACTCACAAAAAGCAGGTTAAAATGTATGACCTGAATACAACTGAGTAAATTGTATGCTAAAACAAAAATACCAAGCCAGGCACAGGGGCTCATGGATATAATACTAGCACTTTGAGAGTCTGAGGAAGGAGGATCCCTTGAGTCCAGGAGTTTGAGAGCAGCCTGGGCAACATAGGGAGATCCCATTTCTATGAAAAATTAAAAAAAAAAAAACATACATACAAATCACAAAAAAAAACAAATTTCATATCATGTTTAAAATTTCCAAGAAACAAGCCAAGATCACTTAGCACACCAACAGCCAGGAAAATCACAACTCACATGAAAACGGTAATTAACAGAAACCAATGTCTAGGTGATAACAACGTTAGAATTATTAGAAAAAAGATTTCAAAGTTGCTTTAGAAAAATGCTCTAAGGATTTCAGGGGCCAAATGCAGTGGCTCATGCCCATAATTCCAGCACTTTGGGAGGCTGAGGGAGGCATATCACTTGAGGTGAGGAGTTTGAGATCAGCCTGGTCAACACTGTGAAACCCCATCTCTACTTAAAATACAAAAATTAGCCAGGCCTGGTGGCACATGCCTGTAGTCTCAGCTACTCGGGAGGCTGAGGCAGAAGAATTGCTTGAACCCAGGAGGCGGAGGTGCAGTGAGCCGAGATCACACCACTGCACTCCAGCCTGGGCGATAGAGCGAGATTCCATCTATAAATAAATATATAAATAAATGGAATTAAGGATTTCAAACCCTTGAAATAAATGGATACATTAAAAATATCAGTAATAAATTTTAGATATAAAAAAACTAAATGAAAATTTTAAAACAGTAAATACAATAACTGAAATGTAAAACCTCACTGAATGGCCTTGAAGGCAGAATGCAGATTTCAGAGCAAAAAACCTATGAGCTTGAAGACAGATCAATAGAAATTATCCAATCTGAACAACAGAGAGAAAAAATAAAGTGAGGAAAAAAAAAAAAGATATTCAGGAACTTGCGAGATAGTAACACAAGTTTTAACATGCAGTGAGGTCTCAGGGTGAGAAAAGAAAATACGATGTGCAAAAAATTTTTCTTTTAAATAATGTGTGAATATTTTCTAAGTTTGGCGGGAAACAAGAAAATTTTTAAAAAGCTCAGCAACCCCAAACAAGAGAAATCAAAAGCATCTATATACAGACACATCACAAACTTCTAAAACCTAAAGAAAAAAATAATGCTTAAAGTAGCCAAAGAAAATTGACACAGTACCTCTACAGCAGTGATTCTCAACAGGTGTGATTTTGTCTTCCGAAACAACCCAGGGACAACTGGCACAGTCTAGGGACATGTTTTACTGTGATAGCCGGGGATAGGTGCTACTGACATCTAGTGGGCAGAAGCAATGAAGGCCTCTAAGTTTCCTGCAATGTACAAGAAAGCCTCCCACAAGAATTTCTGGCCCCAAGTATCAGTGCTGCTAAGGCTGAAAAACCCCGCTTTTAGGAAAACAACTATTCAAATGACTGAGAATTTCTCATCAGAGATCGTAGAAATCAGAGTGAAGTAGAAAAACATTTTTAAAGCACTGAAATAAAAAAGCTGTCAGTCCAGAATTCTTAATCCAGTGAAAACATCCACCAACAATGAAGATGAAATAAAAACATTGCTAAATGAAAGAAAATGAAGAATTTGTTGCCAACAGACATGCCGTAAAATTGTATAAAAATGTATGTCAAAGATGGCCGAATAGGAACAGCTCCAGTCTCCAACTCCCAGCGCGAGCGACACAGAAGACCGGTGATTTCTGCATTTTCAACTGAGGTACTGGGGTCATCTCACTAGGGAGTGCCGGACAATCGGTGCTGGTCAGCTGCTGCAGCCCGACCAGCAAGAGCTGAAGCAGGGTGAGGCATCGCCTCACCTGGGAAGCGCAAGGGGGAAGGGAGTCCCTTTTCCTAGCCAGGGGAACTGAGACACACAACACTTGGAAAATCGGGTGACTCCCACCCCAATACTGCGCTTTGAGCAAACGGGCACACCAGGAGATTGTATCCCACACCTGGCCGGGAGGGTCCCACAGCCACGGAGCCTCCCTCATTGCTAGCACAGCAGTCTGTGATCTAACCCCAAGGCAGCAGCAAGGCTGGGGGAGGGGCGCCAGACATTGCTGAGGCTTAAGTAGGTAAACAAAGCCGCTGGGAAGCTTGAACTGTGTGGAGCTCACAGCAGCTCAAGGAAACCTGCCTGTCTCTGTAGACTCCACCTCTGGGGACAGGGCACAGCTAACAACAACAACAACAAAAAGCAGCAGAAACCTTTGCAGACGCAAACGACTCTGTCTGACAGCTTTGAAGAGAGCAGTGGATCTCCCAACACGGAGGTTGAGATCTGAGAAGGGACAGATGGCCTGCCTGCTCAAGTGGGTCCCTGACCCATGAGTAGTCTAACTGGGAGACATCCCCCACTAGGGGCAGTCTGACACCCCACACCTCACAGGGTGGAGTACACCACTGAGAGGAAGCTTCCAAAGTAAGAATCAGACAGGTATTATTCTCGCTGTTCAGCAATATTCTATCTTCTGCAACCTCTGCTGCTGATACCCAGGCAAACAGGGTCTGGAGTGGATCTCAAGCAATCTCCAACAGACCTGCAGCTGAGGGTCCTGACTGTTAGAAGGAAAACTATCAAACAGGAAGAACACCTACACCAAAACCCCATCAGTATGTCACCATCATCAAAGACCAGAGGCAGATAAAACCACAAAGATGGGGAAGAAGCAGGGCAGAAAAGCTGGAAATTCAAAAACTAAGAGCTCATCTCCCCCTGCAAAGGAGCGCAGCCCATCGCCAGCAACGGATCGCAGCTGGTCAGAGAATGACTTTGACCAGATGAGAGAAGAAGGCTTCAGTCCATCAAACTTCTCAGAGCTAAAGGAGGAATTACGTACCCAGCGCAAAGAAACTAAAAATCTTGAAAAAAGAGTGGAAGAATTGACAGCTAGACTAATTAATGCAGAGAAGGTCATAAACGAAATGACAGAGATGAAAACCATGACACGAGAAATACGTGACAAATGCACAAGCTTCAGTAACCGACTCGATCAACTGGAAGAAAGAGTATCAGCGATGGAGGATCAAATGAATGAAATGAAGCGAGAAGAGAAACCAAAAGAAAAAAGAAGAAAAAGAAATGAACAAAGCCTGCAAGAAGTATGGGATTATGTAAAAAGACCAAATCTACGTCTGATTGGGGTGCCTGAAAGTGAGGGGGAAAATGGAACCAAATTGGAAAACACTCTTCAGGATATCATCCAGGAGAACTTCCCCAACCTAGTAGGGCAGGCCAACATTCAAATTCAGGAAATACAGAAAACGCCACAAAGATACTCCTCGAGAAGAGCAACTCCAAGACACATAATTGCCAGATTCACCAAAGTTGAAATGAAGGAAAAAATCTTAAGGGCAGCCAGAGAGAAAGGTCGGGTTACCCACAAAGGGAATCCCATCAGACTAACAGCAGATCTCTCAGCAGAAACTCTACAAGCCAGAAGAGAGTGGGGGCCAATATTCAACATTCTTAAAGAAAAGAATTTTAAACCCGGAATTTCATATCCAGCCAAACTAAGTTTCATCAGTGAAGGAGAAATAAAATCCTTTACAGATAAGCAAATGCTTAGAGATTTTGTCACCACCAGGCCTGCCTTACAAGAGACCCTGAAGGAAGCCCTAAACATGGAAAGGAACAACCGGCACCAGCCATTGCAAAAACATGCCAAAATGTAAAGACCATCGAGGCTAGAAAGAAACTGCATCAACTAACGAGCAAAATAACCAGTTAATATCATAATGGCAGGATCAACTTCACACATAACAATATTAACCTTAAATGTAAATGGACTAAATGCTCCAATTAAAAGACACAGACTGGCAAACTGGATAAAGAGTCAAGACCCATCAGTCTGCTGTATTGAGGAGACCCACCTCACATGCAGAGACATACATAGGCTCAAAATAAAGGGATGGAGGAAGATCTACCAAGCAAATGGAGAACAAAAAAAAGCACGGGTTGCAATCCTAGTCTCTGATAAAACAGACTTTAAACCATCAAAGATCAAAAGAGACAAAGAAGGACATTACATAATGGTAAAGGGATCAATTTAACAGGAAGAGCTAACTATCCTAAATATATATGCACCCAATACAGGAGCACCCAGATTCATAAAGCAAGTCCTTAGAGACTTACAAAGAGACTTAGACTCCCACACAATAATAATGGGAGACTTCAACACTCCACTGTCAACATTAGACAGATCAACGAGACAGAAAGTTAACAAGAATATCCAGGAATTGAACTCATCTCTGCACCAAGTGGACCTAATAGACATTTATAGAACTCTCCACCACAAATCAACAGAATATACATTCTTCTCAGCACCACATCGCACTTATTCCAAAATTGACCACATAATTGGAAGTAAAGCACTCCTCAGCAAATGTAAAACAACAGAAATTATAACAAACTGTCTCTC
>NC_045446.1:41459577-41525403 GCF_002776525.5 Piliocolobus tephrosceles
AACCTGCACGTTATGCACATGTACCCTAGAACTTAAAGTATAATAAAAAAAAAAAAAAAGAAAAGACTTAAGGAAATAAATAAAAAAAAGAAAACTCCTTTATTGCAGTCAAGGAGTGAAGTTTGCTCTAATGACTGGCAAGGAGTGGATTTTAATTAAGTATATGTGTGTCTCTGTATACATATACTTTAGTTAAGTATATGCGCGCACACCCACTGTCTACACTAGGTAGCCTTCATTTCTTCATCCACTCTACTATCCACCTCTCTCCTTCTTACTCTCTGCTTTCAGAGGCTGACTTGTATAGACTACATCAACCAGCTTTAACACTCTCTGGCTTCCATTTAGATTTACCCAATAAGCAGCCTCAGGTTGCTCAAAAGAAGCAGGAGAGTAAAATAATGGTATTTATTCCATTAGATGTCTCATTTTAAGTAATTTGGTCTCTTGATCAGAGATCTTTTCTTTTATCAAGATTAGCATCTTAGTTGATTCTGCCCATGGTCCTGTAAAATTTCCTCCAATTATGCTTCTAGGCCTGGTTCAGGGATATGGGAGACAGTCGTAGAGGTTGTGATCTTTAAGGTGCACTCAAAGTCTGAAAGTTTCTTTCAGACTAAGTAGCAGTGAAAAGGAAGAATACAAAAGAAGACAGTGCCTATTTTCTGAGACGTTTCCAAATATCAATGTGAAAAAGATTACCAGAGGTCAGCAGAACAGAAGAGTTTCTTCCTGCTGAAGGATTCATTATAGAAGAAGATAAATGATTATCAAGAGAACTGAAAGCAAACTATCTACTCTACTGGTTGCCAAGCATCAAATACCATGGATGGTCTGACTCTTGGGAAGGTAGAAATATTGTTAATATTAACCCACAGAAAATAAGCATTCAGTAAAATTTTACTCTTTTAAAGTAATCTAAGCACTTTATTGCTTCTTTGTTGATTAAATCTCTTATATTCATGCATTTTGTTTGATTGGTTTCTGTAGCCTACTATTTATACTCATCCCAATGGGCCCAGCTTCTTCGGATTCACATTTTACACAGTTTTATACTGTAGGGATTCCCAAACTCACATAAAAAAAAGTGTTCTGTAAATTGATTCCTGGGAAAAAATCCAGAAGCAAAGCCAGTTCTTCATCATTTCAAGATACAAAAATAACCCAATTCATCTAAAATAGTAATTTTTAAATGAGGTATTTAAGATACCTGAGGGCAGGCAGTGTAATAAGATGGTTAAGAATACGGCTTTGAGTTAGGACCATCAGACAAATCTGAACTTGAGGCTTAACTTTTCCAGTTACTGGCTGTGTGATTCTAGGCAACTTACTGACCTTCAAAAAGCCTCAGTTTCTTGATCTGTAAAATAAATAAACCTGCATATGAATATAATAATACCTACCCTGCAAGACCATTGCACTGATAACATTTTTTTAAAAATACAGGTAAACTGAGCACAGTGGAGGTAGTACAGTGTGAAAGTTCAATAAATTGTCCTATTATCTATTAGAGATGCCTTAAAGGGAAATTGGCACTAACTGAGTGAGATCCAGGAACCTCATTCTGTCTTCCAAAGCAGCTTTACCATTTTCTAGTTTCCATTTTGAGTTTTCAGGTAAGATTTTACTTAAAGAAGATTTTCAATATATATATATGTGTGTGTGTGTGTGTGTGTGAGAATATATATGTGATATATAATATATATGAAACATATATGTGATATATAATATACATGAAATATATATGTGATATATATATAAAATATATATGTGATATATATATCACAACCACAACTTAAAAAATAAAAATAGCTAACAGTCTCTGAATATTCATTATATTTCAGACACTTTTCTAAGTGCTTCCTGTGCATTAATTTAGTTTTCACAGCAAATCCTGTGGTAGGTACAATTATGTACACTTTGTAGAAATGAAATGAGGCACAAAGAAGCTGTTTAATTTTATGTGGTTTACCCAGCTAATAAGATGAAGGGCTAGGATTTGAACCCAGGAATACTAGTGCCTGAGCCCATACATTTAGCCTCTCTACTGACTCGTGGAATATTTTTTAAAAATCCTTTAGATTTCAAATGCCACTTTTTCCCTAATATTTTGAATGAAACAATTACATCATTCACTTCCATATTATCTAAAACAGGATATGGACTGAAAAGATAGCTATACATGAACAAACAATGGTGGCTAAAAATAATTCCAGGGCCTACATATACTAAAATACTATGAATTAGTTCAGTGAAAAGTCATAAACTGTTAAGTCACACAGACCTAGTTCAAATTCAAGGTCTGTTCACAGTAGCTGCATATTCTATATTAGGACTTTTAAGGTGGCAATTGACAAAAACTTAACTTTATACTGACATAAGGATTACAGGATTGATTGAAAAGATACTGGATGCTTCAGAAAACCTAAGGGTCAAGACAAGGGACCTCAAGAATGAGAGCAGAGGACTCAGTACCAAGAGAACTTATTTTTTATCTCCTCCTTACATTATTTCCTTGCATTCTCTCACCTCCTCCTGCAGCATCAATAAGACTACCCTCAACTCTGGGATTACATACATAGCACTGGTGGTCAAAATAAAGTTTTCACTGCCAGCTCCAGCACAGAATCCAAGCCAGTGACTCCAATTGCCCCAGCTGGACCATCTCCTGTTTCCAGACATATGAGGTCTGTCATCAGAAGAATGATGATAATGAGAATGTCACCAAGTAACAAAACCATAGTTGCCACAGAAACTCAAGCCGTTATCTGAAAAGTGAGGTAATTCCATTCCCCACTGGCTTATAATAATGGTAAGTTAAGTAATGTATGTAAAACAACTGGCACACGACAGATGCTAAACAACTGTGAGGCTCTTCAAATTCTACAGCCCTTCAAGTTTTGGGAAGCTGCTGAGACAAAGAACAGGAAGACGGGATAAAACGGTGTATGTATGTGTTCATGCACACACATGTGCCTGTGTGTGTTTTGTAGGGGAAATGAGCTTGCCTTTCTTGCTCTGTGCCTCTCTTGCTCTGTGCCTCTCTTGACTCATGTCCTAAATATTATGTAATCCATGTTGAAAGTAGAAATAGAAAAAGTTGTCTCTTCTTTCTGGAGCTTTACTGTATGCCTCCTAAAAAGTAACATTTTGTAATTGCTCTATTATAGTTTCCATCATTCTAATTACAGTTATTAATTTACATGCCTTTCTCCTCTGATGAAATGCAAGCTCTTCAAATGCAGAAAGCATGTTGTATTCATCTCTGCACTTTTAGAATTCAGAATTTTCATAAGGTACGTGTCAAATAAAATTATTGAATTAATTAGTTGAGAGGGTGTGGAGTTTATGTCTGTGGTTATGTTTTTATTGCATTGTTTATAAGGTATACATAATCATAATCAAAGTAATTACATGTATCCTTCATTAATAAGTTACTAATAAAGACATAATGTCTAAATACTTTGCATGTACCACCTCATTTAATTCTTCCAATATTTTCTGCATTTGTAATATTTCTTTACTTTTCCCTTCTCTCCTACGATTGCTTTTTTAGATAGAGAAAATAAGAGTTAAAGACATGAGGTAAATGAAAGTTAGAGGTCAAGTAATATTTCCCAGTTACTTACCCTAACAGTGTCAGAATCATCAGTATTTTACTGTTCACAATGTAACTTTTTCTGAATGTTATATAGTCACTTACAGAAATGTTTACAGGAAGCAGTATATAATTTTGGCAACTTCATTTTTTAACATCATCTGCAGGTATTGATCTGACAGCATATGTCAGGATCAGGTGGGTTTACTCTGCCCTGACTTGGGGTTGGTAGATATCCAAGTACTACAAATTGCTTGTTGTGCTATTGCTACCCCTCACATTTATTATTCTGTATTTCATAGAGAAATACACATTTTTATGGAAGCATTTTTCTCCCGCTCTGTTAGCTGCTTCCTAGGAAATGCTCCTAAACTTCTGTCACGTACCATGTCTTGCAGCATTTAGCTCAGCAGCCTTACAACCCAGCGCAGCTAGCTAATGAGGCTGAGGAAGAAGGTAAAGCCTGCTTCTGGAGCAAATCTCTGCTGATCACTGCAAAATCAGTGCTAAAAGAGATCCGCTTTCACTTAGAGGCTATAATGTTCTTCTCCTCCCCCAAATAACATTTTCTTCTGATAGCCAATTTTCACAAACAAAACTCAAATGAGAGACACAGATAAACCTGGATTCCACACTTTCCCATTTGTTACGGGAAGTATTCTTAATGATAAGGTCTGAATCTGTGATCCAAGGTGCTTCTTCTGAGTAGAAAGTTACCCAGGAAGGCAGATCTTTTCTCAGCAGGTTATACGAAATGTGCAGAATTAGAATGAATGTGAGGGAATATTTGCCTCGAGTCAGAGATCACTAATAAGCTACTGATGGCTCTGAACCAAAGAATGAATGTGTGTGTGTGTGTGTGTGTGCGTGTGTGTGTGTGTGGTCTTTTACTTTTCTTAACTAATGTATTTTGCAGTATTAGACTCCATGACAAAGTTCCTTCTCTGTATTTTTTTTTTTTTTTTTTTAGATAGAGTCTCGCTCTGTCGCCCAGACTGGAGTGGCACGTGCAGTGGCACAATCTCGGCTCACTACAAGCTCTGCCTCCTGGGTTCATGCCATTCTCCTGCCTCAGCCTCCCAAGTAGCTGGGACTACAGGCACCCACCACCACGCCTGGCTAATTTTTTTTGTATTTTTTAGTAGAGAAAGGGTTTCATCGTGTTAGCTGTTAGCCAGGATGGTCTCGATCTCCTGACCTTGTGATCCACCCACCTTGGCCTCCCAAAGTGCTGGAATTACAGGCATGAGCCACTGCATCCAGCCTCTGTATCCTATTTTTCTAAGATGATAATTCTTCTATCCTTGCCCTCCTCAGCTCTGGCAAGATTATGGTGAATTGTGGTGTTCTGCAGTGGATCTTACAGTAGTTTACCAGTGGCTATTTTACATTTACATCCATCCACATTATATAGCGCTGAAATGGAAAAACTTTCACATCATACTACCATTACTGGATGTGACATAATCTCACATCTATGTTTAGTCAATCCTTTTTAAATTGTAGTTAAGGCAGGTCATGATTGAAATAGTTTGGCTGTGTCCCCACCCAAATCTCACCTTGAATTGTAATAATCCCACATGTCCAGAGCAGGGCCAGGTGGAGATAACTGAATCATGGGGGCAGTTTCCTCCATGCTGTTCTCATGGTAGTGAGTAAGTCTCACAAATCTGATGGTTATATACATGGGAGTTCCCTGCACAAGCTCTCTTGTCTGCTGCCATATAAGATGTGACTTTGCTCCTCATTCTCCTTCTACCATGATTGTGAAGCCTCCCCAGTCATGTGAAACTGTGAGTCAATTAAACCTCTTTCCTTTATAAATTACCCAGTCTTGGGTATGTCTTTATTAGCAGTCTGAGAACAGACTAATACAATTGGTCGATTAAATTGATTTCAAGATCCATTAAAAGGTCATGATTACCACTTTAAAATACTAAGACCCTGGAACATGAGGGGACATCTTGGATGGAAGAGTCAGCTGAGTGCAGCCCTATGCATGAACTGGCCTTCATGGTGTCCAGCAAAAGGGTCCAGTTGAGCCCACTGAACCCACAGGATAATAAGAAACAATACATTATTTTTATTCCAAAAAAAAAAAACCCAGAAACAACAAAACATTCATTTTGGTGACAGTGAGGAAGGTCAAGGGGTGAGGAGCTGGGTTTTCTTTATTTGTATCAATTGTATTAGGTTTTCTCTCATAGTTTTAAGGATGCCTCTTGCGGTTGTCCAAGGGAGAAATTGTGAAGCCAGTGCTATGAATCCCTTCTGAAATGCACACACGGAATGACTAAGGGTAGAAAGACAATGAGCAACTTGATGATACTCTCAACCAGAATAAGAAAAACATAGACTGACTAGTAACATAAAATGTTATGTTTAAGAGCCCAGGACTTGAGTTTACATGGTTCTAAGTATAAATCTACTACTTGGTTTGTAATAATTACTTAACATATCCAGTCCTTACCCTTGTCTTCTGGATAATAGAGATGGAAATAGTGTAGTATCTTCTCATTAGATTTTTAGATAATTAAATGCATCAACCCATGAGAACTGAAATAACCTGCTATATAATTTAGGATATAAATAATAGTCTGCAATACATTTCCTGAAACACAACCTTTGCATTCATACATTATCAGCTTATCAAAGGATCCAGTGTTTCTAATCCACTGCAGCCTTTCCCATATATGAAGTGCTTACTCTTGTCTAAAATGTATGTTTTCTCTCTCCTTGTCTCTGAAGTCAGTGCTCAGATATGCCCCCTGGAGGCTGGGAGATTTTAAAATTGCTTCTGCCTCCCAAACTTGGTTGCTACAGAGCAATACCCTATACTATGTATACATCATAGCTAGTGTCAAAGTCCAAGGCTGATTGACCCCATGACACTGACACATTTCAAAAGGATCCTAGGCTTGCTGCTGTGGGCAGGTCTAAAATGTGTCATTATAAATGAATTCCCTGTTCTGGACATTGCAACTGTTGACATATAGGAGTTTTCTCCAAGTTGTAGAGAATGTTTCAGGCAGGAGAAAGAACATTCTTTACCTCTCTACCCCCAGTGATGTGTCAAGCAGAAAATAGTGCTGCCTTGGGACCCAGTAGATAGTGGATACAGCACAATAGTGAGTGAAAGGAGAACAGAGGAAACAGTAGCCCTACAGCATCATTAAGGAATGCTACTGCACCCTTAGCATCCTCCTCTTTTACATACCAAGACTGAAGAGACAGTAAAGTGCTATTCAGTTAATTCAACATATTTTACTCTTGGTTCCATGTAAGAGACTGGCTTCAGTTCTCCTGGAAGGGGGTTAAGAGATTCCTAATTCATCTGGAGGAGTGACATGCAGGTTGACTACACTATGTATTCAGCTGCTTTCAGGATGATCAATGAAAATATAATTATGGACTCATTCCTCATTTCTTGTGTGCTACATCTAGACTTTCTAAAAAGATCCTAACAACAATTTTGTAAACATATTTCCTGTGGTTCCAGAGAGCTACAGAAGAACAACATGGCAGAGTGGAAACATTATGAGCCTTGAGGTAGGTTGTGGGTTTTAGTAATGATTCTGTTATTTATTATTTTTGTTATCTTTAGCAAACTATTGACTTCGGTGAATAAATTTCCTTGCTGATAGTTGATATGGTTTGGATACATGTTTCCTCCAAATCTCATCTTGAAATATGGTTTCCATTGTTAGAGGCTGGGCCTGAAGGAAGGTGTTTGGGTGATGGGGGCAGATTCCTCATGAATGGCTTTGGGTCATCCTGGTGGTAATGAGTGAGTTCTCACTTGAATTTACATAAAATGTGGTTGTTAAAAAGAGTCCAGGACCTCCCCTACCACTCTATCTTGCTCCCTCTTTCTCACGATGTGATATACCTGCCCCTGTTTGCCTTCCACCATGACTGGAAGCTTCCTGAAGCCTCACCAGAAGCTGAGCAACTGCTGCTGCTATGCATGTACAGCCTGCAGAACCGTGATCCATAATAAACCTCTTTTCTTTAAAAATTACCCAGCCTCACATATTCCTTTATAGAAATGCAAAGTGGATCTATTACATCTTCTTTTTGTATGTCTTTTCTCACAAAAGATAAAGAGAATCACAGCAAAGGATGGAAACTGAAACAACAAACCAAATAAAGAAGAAAAACAATTGGCCACTGTTTCAATACTTGTGATTGGCCACATGTATCTGAGGCTCTATTTATCCTTTTAAGAGCAGAGTTTCCCAGCAGAGGCACTAATGACATTTCAGACCAGATAATCCTTTGTTGTCATAAACTGTCATGTATATTATAGGATGTTTAGCAGCACCCTTGGCCTCTACCCACTAGATGTCAGTAGCAAACCCCATGACCCCCCATCGCCTGCCAAGGCATAGCAATTTTAAAAAAAGATATGTCTATAGAGAATGCCAAATGTTTCCCTAAGTCACCAGTTTGAAAAATCTCTATACAATGAGATACCTCGTTTCCTACTAAAGAAAGGAAAATTCCAGATTCCCACTTTTCTGGCCTTTCTTGCAATTGAGGCTCAGGGACATTATCCATTCTCCTCCAATTGCATACATCCATTTGAGATTTTGAGTCATATGTTAGTAAAGCAAAAACTAGAGAAGGAATGAGTCTGTTCTGTAAAAAGTTCATTTATAGTAAGGCTACACAAGGGATAAGCTACACCACAATTTCAAAAGCAGTGTTATGGACCAGTGCTGATGATATCTGCAGAGTATGCTGTGGTGACTATGACCAAGCGAGTACAGTGGTGTCTAGAATAGACCAGTCCTTCAGTGTGATTTGGGGTATTATTATGGGCTACCTAGTTTCTAACATTTATACCCTTCTCAGAGATTCTAAGAGCTACTCAATCTTTCAATAAATTTTCTGCTCAAATTAGGTAAAGTGATTACTGTTGCATGTACTTAAAAACCCTGCCTGATACAGTAGCTAATGCATAAAATCAGATCTTCCAGGAGGCTTTAGCAAATGACTTGGATAGATATTTTTAATTTTTTTTCTAAGTCAATCTTCTTGTCTTTGTCTTTAGAAAGACTGGCCAGCCCCTTTTTGATATCTACTCATTGTAAGATAAACTAGATAGATAGATAGATAGATAGATAGATAGATAGATAGATAGATAGATAGATATATTAGAGGAACAGGTGCCAAATCTGATAAATAAAAATTGCTTCTAGAGAGAAAAACTAGCTTGATAGAAAAAGAAAGTGTATCTTTGTGATTTTCTGTGTAAATTATTATAAGGTTCCTGTACAATATGCACTGTTATTTCTGAACAATGGTAACTGGACCAGTACCAAGTTCATAAAAGGGTCTCAGGGAAGGCTTCTTAACTTGACTACTTGCAGCACAGCATATAAACATTTCCTACACATATTTTTCCATTTTCTAAACAGAATGTTGATTTGGCTGGTGATTTCAGAATAGGAGCTACTCTTAGAAAATCACATAGCAGAACTTTTCATTCACATACCTACATATTGGCCATATTGGCTTTTTTTTTTTTTTTTTTTTTTTGAGACAGAGTCTCACTCTGTTGCCCAGGCTGGAGTGCAGTGGTGCAATCTCAGCTCACCACAACCTCCACCTCCTGAGTTCAAGCAATTCTCCTGCTTCAGCCTCCTGAGTAACTGGGATTACAGGTACGTGCCACCATGCCCAGCTAATTTTGGATTTTTAGTAGAGACAGAGTTTCACTATGTTTGCCAGGCTAGTCTTGAACTCCTGATCTTGTGATCCACCTGCTTGGCCTCTCAAAGTATTGGGTACAGGCATGAGCCACCACGCCCAGCCCAAATCCACTTCTTAATACAAGAGGCCTTCTGCAGTGCAGAGCTCACGGAAAGAAGAATTTAAAAGATGCTGAAATGTTAGGGAAAAATAAAAAAAATGGACTTATTTATTTCTCTGAAGTTGTGCTTTCAAGTCAAGATCAAACATTCATTCAGGGGTAGGAAAGCATCCAATGCTACCAGCCTTGGGCACCCTATCCTTTTCATGAAAATACACTTAATTATCACACTTGCCTCATACACTTGCTCTGCTCTCCCATCTGGGGACTTCTGATCTTTGTGTTTTACCCTTCAGACTCAGCCTTAGGTATACTTGGATTGTAAGCTTTCCTTTGGCTTTGAATCTCTGAGCTTCCTGGAAATTATCTTGCACTCACCTGCAGACCTTTTCCCCATCTGAATGCTTCAGAATACTCACACCCTCCTGACTCAGTTCTATCTTGCTACATTTCAACACAAGTCTACTGAAATGAAATCTCAGCCTTCTCCAAAAACCAAAGATGGTACCAAACACCACATCTATCAATGAGAAGGCCTGCCACTGGAAGAATGAAATCCTCTAATTAAAACCAGTTTAAGCAACACTAGTAATTACTATCTCACCTAATCAGAAGTCTAGAGGTAAGAAGTGCTGGTGTTGGTACAGCCGTTAAGCATTTTTATCAAAGATCCAGACTTCTCCTATCTTTTCTCTCAGCTATCCTCAGATTGCTGGCAATAATCCCAGTGTGGCTGCAAGATGGCTGCCACACAAGTCATAAAGAAAGGGCCTGGGCAAATGGGTTTCTTCTTACACGGCTCTCTGACAAGGAAGGGAAACCTTTTCCAGATACTCCCATCAGACTCTCCATATATCTAATCTCCCCTCACTCTCAGAACGATCACTAGTGAATATCCTGGGGTTGTGCACCATATCTCCCGAACAATTTGGAATTCTGTTATCCAGAAAAGAAGAGATGGTTTTGGATGTGCAACCAGAAATGCTCACCAATCTGTACTGAGCGGGAATAAAGAAAAACATGGCAGTGTATGTGCTATCCTTGTTCTGTCTACCTTTCTCTCCAAAAATAACCAAGCCTCCAAAGTCAGAAGCTTGGAAACAATCTAAATTTTATTCAAAACGATGTATTTACTGTTATTAATACTACCCATTTAATACTAGTATGCAGCCTAAAATTGGAATCTCCTGTTTGCAGAAGGACCCGTTGGTAGCTGTCCCATGAGAAATCATCTTAGACACTACCATCAACAACTCTGTTCCTGTTTCCCTTCATCATATTTGTGCTGCAATAAGGCAGGAGTGGCGGCAGCAGCAGCAGAGCTAGGACATCCACATGATGGAGATGAGTCACATCAGTGCTTTCTTCTGAAGGATCCCAGAGCACAGCACAGCACTTTATGCGGTAAATCATGCATGTGAGAAAAATGAGCCAAAGGCAGATGTAAACCGTTTTTTCCTATGGGTTGTGTAACCCTGAGATGCCTTATGGAGATGTAGCCCATGATGATAAATGCTAAAGAAGAAAAAAGAGAGATTCAGCTGAAAACTATTCTGACTGCACCACAGAAAATGCTGCTGACTTGCTGGCATATCTGCTCAAATAGAAGGTTTTAGGATAGACATTTAAAACCAAATTTTTCACAGTGCAGAAAGTCTTCAATCAATAGCCATGCCTAAATAACACATTCTGCAATTGCCTCTGCAAATGGAATAGGTTGGACTGAAATAATCCCCACAGGATAGAAACTTCTTTGGGAACTTTTAGTTTCTTGGCATTACTTCTTCCAGAAAATAATCTTTAACCTGAGTCACTAGGCTTATTTCATCTCAAATAAGTACATTTGATAAATCCCTATGTAAAGAATGACCACATCACTATTAGTAGCAATTGATTTCTAAAGATAGACAATAACAGAGGTAGAAATAATGTTCAGGAAAAACAGTTATTAATGTATTATTCATCAGATTGAGTAAAATGATAATTTTTACTATTTGTCCTTTGAATGTTAATGTCTTCTATGCCAAACACCTTACTTTCTATTAATTATCTCTAATGGTTATGAAAATTCTATCTTATGAATAACTAAACTGTGGCTCAAAGTAATTTATCAGGACTGGACAGAGATAGAGTTGGTCTTCAAATGCAGGTTTATCTGATTCTAAAGACTGTATTTGATACTTTGTATATGCCGTTTGCTATATACTAGTGTATGCTGTAAAACCAATTATACTTCTGGTCATCTGAGAATGCCTAACGTCAGGTATAAGAAAAGAAAAAAAGGACTACAGAAAGAGACGAATTCCACTGGGTACAGTCTACACTGCTCAGGTGATAGGTGCACCAAAAACCTCAGAAATCACCAATAACAAACTTATTCACGTAACCAAACACTACCTGTTCCCCAAAACCCTATTGAAAATAAATAAATAAATAAATAGAAAAAAAGACATGAATCCCATCCTGTACTATGAAGAGCACACAAAGGACTGACCAAAAGACTGATAAAAAGTTATCTTTATAACACGGCACCTAACAGTTGAGAAATGTTGTTTTAAGTAGCAGAAAAAGTAAGAGAATTTAAATAGCACCTAATTTCTTTTTATGCTAAATCTTCACATTGGCAACAATCATAAAGCAATTCTCATCATTGTGTAGAATAGTTTTTTTTTTCAGTCCAATTATCACAAAAAATAGTAATTTATTCACTTAAATACTTATTACTACGTAACCCATGCCACGCAATTTGCTAAGCCTGAACTTATGAAGACAAAAATATTTAGTCCCTGTTCTGAAATGTCTTACAGTTTAATGAGTGGAGCAGGGAAAGAATGGCTATATAAAGAAATACATGTAATAAAGTCTCATATTTAGAGAGAGGAGACAATGTATAAATAAAAAAAATGATTATAGCTTCCTTTATACTGTTAGCTCTAATGTCAGGCTAGGGAATATTAAATTTATTACTCCTTTGTTTAGTATTTATTGTTTCTATGGTCAATGATAAAGAGGAGCTACATATATATCAAAAAAGAATTTGTACTAAACATTGCTATTTGTAGCAGAACAAATATGTCCCTTCACAGATAATTTCCTAGCCAAATAAAAATATTTACAAAACTTTTCCGAAGAGTAATGCTGGAATGCAGTGCATGTTTCTTTCTATTGCCTGACAAAATAAGACTCCAGAGCTGGGATGACCAAAGTTCCAGTTTTCTTGGGATAAGGGGAGTTCCCAGGATCTGGGACTTTCAGGCTTAAAACTTGGATAGTCCCAGGCAGATCAGGACGAGTTGGTCACTCCAGCTTCTCCATGTGGACAATACAGAAAATTCAAATGACATCAAGTTTCATGTTCTAATCTTGGTAGTTCTTGATGGGGGTCTAAATTCTGTATTTTTTCTTCATATTTTGTGAGAAACCCTAGTATCTTTCCAAAACCATTTTTTGTTTAAGCATTTCAAGTTTGGCTTCTGCCACTTGCAACCAAAAGTCGTCCTAATTTACACACCCATTTAAACTTCAATGTGATGCAAGTAAAAAAGTTAGAAACAAATTATGAATTGAACAAGTTATGGTGAATCCAAACATTGTAATGTTTTGTAGCCATTAATAATTATGACAGATATTTATTACCTGAAAAAAAAATTGACATATTTATCCATGAAAAAAGCAGGCTGAAAAGCATTTCCTGGTCTATAAGTCACATTTAGTATATACATATATACATTAGGACTTGTCAGATGACACTGTCAGAAACTGTAGTCAAACATGATTAGGGCCAAAAAAAGGGAAATTCTTGGCTCATATAATGTATTATTAGGATTTGAGGGTAATGGGGTTGAAGGGGATAAGGTTTGTTGGTCAGGAAAATATAGATGTGAATTGAGGTAGTTTCCAAACGAAAAAGGGATCCTGTTTTTACCCAAAGAATGGTGGGAAGGGCTACTAAACAAACTAGAAAAACAATTATTTCACATTGAATGGATTAGGTAGGTAGGTAGATAGATAGATAGATAGATAGATAGATAGATAGATAGATAGATGGAAGATAGGTAGACAGACATGGAAAGAAAAATATAGTAGATGTGTGACCATGTTAACAGCTATTTTATCTGGATGGTCATGTTATGAGGGATTATTTTTTCCTACCTGGAGCTTCTCTGTTTTTGAGATATACTCTGACTCTCAATCTCTTTTCCACTCTTTGATTTGGAGAGTTTGGAAAGCTACAATCTAAATTCCCCCTAGTATTCTTGCAGCTAACATTCTGGATGTAAATTATCTACTTCTAGTACTTGAGAGAAATTGAGAAAATCGAGAAAGTCTGCAAGGTAGAATGAAGAAAAAATGATAGCATGTTCCTGCAACTTTTGGCTCTTGCTGCTGGCATTTTAGAAATGTGAGACTTTCCGGTAGCTGCATTCAGGTCTGTGAACCATTTCTCCGGGTAGGAAACTGCAGAATGACATACTACTCTGGCTTCCTAAAATCAGTCACTGTGAGAGGCAGCTGTGGCAGCAGTACTAGCAGCTGCCTCAGGGATAGTAGTAGCTCCTCTGTGGATCAGCTTGGTATTCTTTTGGAAATCAGTCCAGAAAGTCTGGAACAGAACCTGTTCTTTCAGCCCTTCCAACAATAAGCAATAATAGTTGCTAAGTCGTAAGCAACTAATATCTCATATTAAATTCCTTTCTAATTGCAGCAATTTCTGTTTTCTGCATTCAACATTACTGATTTGCCTATATTTTATTATATTGTGATTGTACATACATATATATATATAGTGTAATAAAACATACTTAAAAAGTCATTTTATTCCCCTCCAACCCAAATTCCTTATTTAAATTAGCTGGTCATAATGTATGTATCACATACATCTGTGTCTCCTCCTGTCTGTGTCTCCTTCCTGTCTACTCAGACTTAACTGGGAGAAACCACAGCACATAGTGCAGTAGCAGAGAGTTCCGGCTGTCCCCACCATGTGCACTGTGCTCAAAAAAGCAACAGCAGTTTCCACAGGAAAACTGTTGGGTCCAATATGGCAGGACAAAAAGATAGTGAAGTGGAGATATGAGGAATCTTCTAAACCTATGGAAAATCAGGGGTAAAAAGAGGTTTTGCAGAAGTCCAGAATTTCTCTTTGGCACACTAAGAACAAGAGCAAGAATGATTTAAAATTGTACATTTATATCATCTAATCTTTATACATGCTTTCATTATCATTTTTTGCCCACAAGAACTCTAAATTTTGACAGTGTCCATTGGACTTTAAAATCATCTACCTGTTTGCTTGACTATGATTAATTTCCTCTTCTTTACTCCAATAGAATAAGGTTGACATTAGATTGTATTATTTTCTGTCTTTTTTATTTTTTTATTTTTTTAAGGAAATGCATATGGGAATTGATCCATATTAGACTCTGTCAAATGTATCAGAAGAGAGTTTCCAATCTTCATCCCTGTAGCCATCAAGTAAGGAATTCCATTGCTCAGAGATAACTGGTGACACCAGTTTGGATAAAGACTTTCTGACATTTTTTTGATGCATTTGCATTACCTTACTTTCTTTTTAAAATGGAAACACACTGTACATACTGTTTACTACTCAATACTTCCTCTCAGCAATATATCATGAAAATATTTCCATGACAATATACAGTAGAATCTATCTTTTTTTTTAACGGCTGCACTGTGGTCCACTTTATGTATGTAGCTTACTTAACATATATTCTGTTGGTCAACTTAGCGATCTGATTTGGGCTCTTAAAAACAGTGAGGCAATCTATAGCTTTGTTTACATGTGAATTAACTTGATTTGAAAAAACTCTTCAAGTGCAGGTTTCTTTTGCCACCTAGCAAACAATGTTAAGAACTGGCCAAGTGCAGTGGTTCACACCTGTAATCCTAGCAATTTGGTAGGCCAAGGCAGGATTGCTTGAGCCCAGGAGTTGGAGCGTGCAGTGAGCCACACAATTATGTCACTACACTTCAGCCTGCGAAACAGTGGGACCATGTCTCAAAAACAAAAAAGAACTACGTAGTTCATATAGTATGAAGCCTGAGAATGAATTAATATTTTTATTATAGTTATAAAATCTGGGTTGAGGTGCAAAAGTCAGGAGCTATTAGTATATTGAGTGTAAACCTCTTCACCCTTTCTCCTGCAGCAGACCAAAAATAGATTCATGAAACAAAGAGGTTATTAGTCACTTTGGTATATGGATACATTTGAGAAGATTTATATATTTGAAATAGAGAATTTAGTCTACCATCAAAAGCAAATTAAACATGTTTCATTGTTCTAAAATACAAATGTATTATCAAAAATATATCAGTGTTATCAGTGATTCAGTAAAACTTATACCAGAAAAAAAATAAAGTAGATAATTTCAGTTAACAGAGAAAATAACTCATCTGAAAAAAAGAATCTATCTATATTTTATTTCAAGTGTTTCCCAAGAAGAGGCTGGCAATGTGAGCTAAAGCTGAAATTAGTTATAGATGGTGTTAGGAAATCACATATCCTTTAAAGTCCTAAACTCAATAAAACTTAATTCCAAGAACTCTAAGGCGGAACCTCCATGCACTCATCATTGGCCTTATAATGCATTCAGCATGGCAAATACAGAGATAATCTTTTTAACAAAGCATACCTCCATAGGATCTCAAAGCTCAAAGGGAGCTTGAAGTTCATCTAATTATTCTACCAGACTACTAGTTTATACAAATGAAACAGTAACTTATTTTTGAATATCTCTAGTTACAGGCAACTCTACCAATCACAGACATTTGTTCTATTTTTAGATACTCAGGTGTTTTGGTTTGTTTTTACTTTTAGTTTTGTTTGTTTGTTTGTTTATTTTGGGTTTAATTCTTCCTGCAAGCTTTTGCTCTTAGAGCAGCCTTGCAGATACCAAAGTTATCATCTGCATCCTGAACCTTCTCTTAAGGGTGAATTGCTTGCCATTGAAAAATATTCTGAAACCTTCAATTTAATTTTATTTCCCAGAGGCCTCTGATTTTTTATTTGTTCATTCAATCTGTCAAGATACGATATGGTACGCTCATTCACTGCAAATCCAGTAGTGAGAAAGGTGATGAACATGTTTCTGTCCTCATGAACTTACACTAGGGGTAAGGCCAGATTTAGATGGAGTTAGCACAGTGTGATAAAGTTTGTATAGAAAGAAATTGCTATAGAAAACGATTGGAAAGGATGGTAAGAGACAGACCTGGAGAGGTGCCTTTTGGGCACGTTGAGGTTTGACTGCTTAGAGAAGTAAAAAGTCATTGAAAGCTTTTATAAAAATAGAAATAAAATGATCAAATTTGCATTTATAAAACATTACTCTTGATCTCTTGAAAGAAAACAGATTAGAGGGGGCAAGAGGAAGGTAAGTCAATTCCTAGTAGACTATTGGATTGCCCCACTAGCTGAAGGTAGGAGATAGAAGGAAGTAATGTGGTATGTGAGAAATGGATTCGTTTCACAGATATTTAATAGGCAAGTATTTAGAATTCAATGATCTGACAACAATTTTTAGAAAATAGAGTTTCTGCTAATATGAAAGCTTAAACAAAGTTATGAAGCTGTTTAATTTTTACTTCCTATTGTTTAAAGTGATTAAAGACTTAAACATTGGCAACAGAATAAACAAATAAATTAAAATTAAACAGTATTTTAGAAAAATTCATGAAGTATTATAGAAGAAATATTTCAAACCTTTTTTTTCCTGATTTGAACATGTTAGAAAGTGTGTCTGCAGTTTCCCAGATTTCCTAATTCAGTGTTTCATCTTCCTAAGAAAATCATAGTGGAGAAATAGAAAGAAAAGAGCAGAGGATTAAGTGGTGTCTGATAAGTACATACTTTATAAAAATGTATGATCTTCAAACATATACAGAAACAGTACAATAACAATATTTAAATATGCTCTCTTTTTTGCAAAGACTATGAATCATAAAAATTAGAGTATAAAAGTATTTCTTGCTTTCATGAGCTGGGCCAGAATTCTTTAATTGTAAAAACAATACACTTAAAGTTGAAATTTAAAGGTATGGAAGGGAGGGGATTCAGACAATGTTCTTCACAATACTCAGATTATAAATCCTGTGATTCAGTAAAATTGAAGTTATCTATTTCAAATGCAGACACTGATTTTAAACATTGGTCACCTAGCTCCACCTTCTGGCTAAACAGTAACTTTTGTTTCCCTACCCACTCTTGGCATAGTTTCATGAAGGTTAAATATTATGATGTTGGCGCCATCTGCTGGAATATTTTTCTAAAAACAAACACATACCCTAGAAATGGGAAATTAGATAGCTGCTATACTGCAGAAATATGACTTCTAATTTCTCTGGAAAAAAAAAATATAATATTTGAAAAATAGCTAGATTATTCTAAAGATTATTATGAATTATATTTATTCTTATGAAAAAAGTTATATATCCCTTTATTAATTCATTTTCTATTTCCTCTTTTGCTGTCCCAAAGCAAACTTTAGCCACAAAAGAAACTATCCCAAAATAGTTTGAGGAAAATTAATATTTGAGGACACTGAAATAGATTATTCCTTAAATTGTATAATTGTAAGAAGTAGATAGTATTCGTCCCCCATTTACCCACTAGAAAACTGAGATTTATTTAGTTTAGCTGCATCTAAAGTATCTTATACCAAAATAAAATACAGTAAAATTTGAATTAAGGTATTTTTACACTGAGTTTTTTGCTTTTTCTACTCTACCTGTTTTCATTGCTAATTAAGGGGGGTTGAGAAAATGTGGATTCTAATTAAATATGATTTTTTAAGCCTGTGAAAACATTTGCAAATCTCTGTTAAAAGTAGATCTTTGTCAGAAGTAAACAACTACTCTTAGCCAAGATCACCCTATTTCCTTTATTAGTTTTCCACAGGCTGCATGCCACACTTTCTATTTGTTGCCTGGGTCTTTTTTCTGCTTAGCTATCTCTAAAACCAATCATGATATTCAATATTCAAATCACATTTGAATATTGACATTTGGGCAGAAAGGTACAAAAGAAGGAACAATAACTTGTTAATTATTAGGATGCTAAAAGTTCTATCAAATTAAAAACAGATGCTTCATGAATTTACTAATGAATTTACTAATACTAATCTTATTTGATCTAAGCTTTTTAAAGGATTTCCTTTTTGTGTTTTCATTGGTATATTATAGCTGTGCATAATTTGGAGGTACCTGTGATATTTTGATATAGTTGCACGATGTGTAATTATCAAGTCAGGGTAACTGGGATATCTATCACCTCAAACATTTATCTTTTCTTTGTGTTGGCAACATCACAATTCCTCTCTTCTAAATATTTTGAATTATACAATAAATAATTGTTAATTGTAATTTACTTACAGTACTATTGAATGCTAGAACTTAATATGAGCTTTTCAATGCATTTTGAATAGCGTTTTAGCTACTAATAAATGCCAGTCAGGATCCTCCATTGCAGCTGGCAAGGAGGACTCTCTTTTAGGTTAAGTTATGAAGAAGGATGGCAGCCTAGCAGAATGAAGGTGGATGTGAGAAGCCTCCCTTATCTGCAGAGAAACCTATTAGTAGTAGGACAGAATAAGGTCAGCATACAGAGGGAATAAAGCTAATACTAAGACAAATAGTCATTATTTGAACAAAATTTCCTTATCAAAACAAAATAATATTCTTTCCAGTGTGCTGCTTTTTATTATTATTATACTTTAAGTTCTAGGGTACATATGCATAACGTGCAGGTTTGTTACATATGTATACTTGTGCCATGTTGGTGTGCTGCACCCATCAACTCGTCAGCACCCATCAACTCGTCATTTACATCAGGTATAACTCCCAATGCAATCCCTCCCCTCTCCCCCCTCCCCGTGATAGGCCCCGGTGTGTGATGTTCCCCTTCCCGAGTCCAAGTGAGCTCATTGTTCAGTTCCCACCTATGAGTGAGAACATGCAGTGTTTAGTTTTCTGTGCTTGCAATAGTTTGCCGAGAATGATGGTTTCCAGCTGCATCCATGTCCCTACAAAGGACACAAACTCATCCGTTTTATGGCTGCATAGTATTTCATGGTGTATATGTGCCACATTTTCTTGATCCAGTCTGTCACTGATGGACATTTGGGTTGATTCCAAGTCTTTGCTATTGTGAATAGTGCTGCAATAAACATACGTGTGCATGTGTCTTTATAGCAGCATGATTTATAATCCTTTGGGTATATACCCAGTAATGGGATGGCTGGGTCATATGGTACTTCTAGTTCTAGGTCCTTGAGGAATCGCCATACTGTTGTCCATAATGGTTGAACTAGTTTACAACCCCACCAACAGTGTAAAAGTGTTCCTATTTCTCCACATCCTCTCCAGCACCTGTTGTTTCCTGACTTTTTAATGATTGCCATTCTAACTGGTGTGAGATGGTATCTCATTGTGGTTTTGATTTGCATTTCTCTGATGGCGAGTGATGATGAGCATTTTCTCATGTGTCTGTTGGCTGTATGAATGTCTTCTTTTTGAGAAATGTCTGTTCATATCCTTTGCCCACTTTTTGATGGGGTTGTTTGTTTTTTTCTTGTAAATTTGTTTGAGTTCTTTGTAGGTTCTGGATATTAGCCATTTGTCTGATGAGTAGATTGCAAAAATTTTCTCCCATTCTGTAGGTTGCCTGTTCACTCTGATGGTAGTTTCTTTTGCTGTGCAGAAGCTCTTTAGTTTAATGAGATCCCATTTGTCAATGTTGGCTTTTGTTGCCGTTGCTTTTGGTGTTTTAGACATGAAGTCCTTGCCCAAGCCTACGTCCTGAATGGTATTGCCTAGGTTTTCTTCTAGGGTTTTTATGGTATTAGGTCTAACATTTAAATCTCTAATCCATCTTGAATTAATTTTCGTATAACGAGTAAGGAAAGGATCCAGTTTCAGCTTTCTACTTATGGCTAGCCAATTTTCCCAGCACCATTTATTAAATAGGGAATCCTTTCCCCATTTCTTGTTTTTCTCAGGTTTATCAAAGATCAGATGGCTGTAGATGTGTGGTATTATTTCTGAGGACTCTGTTCTGTTCCATTGGTCTATATCTCTGTTTTGGTACCAGTACCATGCTGCTTTGGTTACTGTAGCCTTGTAGTAGTTTGAAGTCAGGTAGCGTGATGCCTCCAGCTTTGTTCTTTTAACTTAGGATTGTCTTGGAAATGCGGGCTCTTTTTTGGTTCCATTTGAACTTTAAAGCAGTTTTTTTCCAATTCTGTGAAGAAACTTATTGGTAGCTTGATGGGGATGGTATTGAATCTATAAATTACCTTGGGCAGTATGGCCATTTTCACGATATTGATTCTTCCTATCCATGAGCATGGTATGTCCTTCCATTTGTTTGTGTCCTCTTTGATTTCACTGAGCAGTGGTTTGTAGTTCTCCTTGAAGAGGTCCTTTACATCCCTTGTAAGTTGGATTCCTAGGTATTTTATTCTCTTTGAAGCAATTGTGAATGGAAGTTCATTCATGATTTGGCTCTCTGCTTCTCTGTTACTGGTGTATAAGAATGCTTGTGATTTTTGCACGTTAATTTTGTATCCTGAGACTTTGCTGAAGTTGCTTATCAGCTTAAGGAGATTTTGGGCTGAGACAATGGGGTTTTCTAAATACACAATCATGTCATCTGCAAACAGAGACAATTTGACTTCTTCTTTTCCTAACTGGATACCCTTTATTTCTTTCTCTTGCCTGATTGCCCTAGCCAGAACTTCCAACACTATGTTGAATAGGAGTGGTGAGAGAGGGCATCCCTGTCTTGTGCCAGTTTTCAAAGGGAATTTTTCCAGTTTTTGCCCATTCAGTATGATATTAGCTGTGGGTTTGTCATAAATAGCTCTTATTATTTTGAGATAAGTTCCATCAATACCGAATTTATTGAGCGTTTTTAGCATGAAGGGCTGTTGAATTTTGTCAAAAGCCTTTTCTGCATCTATTGAGATAATCATGTGGTTCTTGTCTTTGGTTCTGTTTATATGCTGGATTACGTTTATTGATTTGCGTATGTTGAACCAGCCTTGCATCCCAGGGATGAAGCCTCCAGTGTGCTGCTTTCATAAGTGTTTCTGCTCTTGCAACTAAAAGAGTGCTAATACAGTACTCCAAAAATACTTACTGATGAATTAGTACTTATTGACTAATACAGTACTCCAAAAATATTTATTGACTTAATATATTTTGAATGGAATGATCTTATTCTCCTAAATTCTCTTGTATTTCTTTACTGAATTATGAAAGTTAAGGTAATCATGTACACTTTACCTTTTCTCATATTTAATATGGTTTATAAATGTGCTATACAAATATCAAAGATCATGACATTTAACCTGCCATATTGTTCAACAAATGAATCCATGCACCCGGAAAGTGTTCCTTAAATATGGTATATGTTCAATAAAGGTAAATGTGTTTGCCAGAGTAATCTGTTTCCATGTGTCAGTTCTAATACATAAAGACAGGAAGGGAGAGTTTTCCAAGGGTTTTATAATTTCATGCAGAACTGTAACTCACTGTTATGACAAAGCAAGTTAAGTTAAAGTATCAGTATAATGATTACTAACATCTATATTTGTCATATAATAGGTGCTTGAAAGAAAATCCTTTGTATGAAATAATAGTGTATTCACATTTTTTCTCTGTAAAAAAGTAATTCTGTCAATATAAGAGGAAATAATTTCTCACACAAGTTTTTCAGTTCTTGCTATCTGAAAAAATATCTTATTTAGGATGCTAATCCAACTGTTAGTGTTCCTGTGATTGTGTAAGTATCAGAAGAGCAACTTGTATTTATTTCTGTGATATTAAATACATAATGCAGTTTTCAAAGACTACTTAATTAAATACCTAGGATAAGATAAAATCAAATGTCTCTAAAAATGTCTTCAGTAAAAATGAGCATATCTTAATAAGGTTACTTTTTTTGCTTAATAAATAATTCTGTATTCTCTTTGGATAAATTTCCAATCTTCCATTCTATATCATCTATTTTCACTTTAGTTCTCAAAATAGCAACTTACTGTAGAAAATTGTACGACAATTGTACTGTAGAGAATGCACACAGGAAGAGATTTGTTATCTCTGTGAACTTAAATACAATTATTTGCTATTATACACAATGACAGTTTTAGTACACTTACCCTGTTAACATCCCAGCTTTCCCTTGATTTGAGATTTTAAGAATTATAAGTACTGCAAGAGGAGCTCTCTTCATTACTAAAACTTAGCTGAAAATTAATTTTTGTTCTAAAAATATATTGCATTGTGTTTTTCTAATAAATGTAAGCTAAATAGTTAAATAAGCTGAAGACTGCAAAATAACAAGAGATTTCAAATGAGTCCCTTTATTCTCCTGTAAGCTCACACACATATAGTATAAACCTAGAGGAAAATGGAGAGTAACAGGAAGCTATGACTTGCCATACAGACTCTAAGTCTTGAGTATTACTGATCCTAACATCAAGGTACTTTCAATATACAATTCCTAAAAAGGCATACTATCTAATAAAGATACATCCAATATTGATCCTTTTAGCCACACCTTATCTAGATTAAAAGTTAAGTACTCAACAATTGTAAAGTGTGACTATTAATCATTCATTTCAGCTTTGCTCTGATGGTTGTCCAAAAATTAGTATTAGGTCCTGAAATTCAGGATTATTTTTTTCAGTAGGGAGTTAATTGTCACTCCAGCTAAATAGTCAACCAGTATTTCCTCTTTAGATTTATAACATTTCCAGGAGCAAATATGACATTATCATCGCTTTTGAAAGATTTCTTCAGATCGAAATTAGGCAAGAATAAATTTTTCTATCACTGTGAAGATAACCCTTCATGAGGAGGGAGTCATTTGTTTTGCTATGAAAGTTAATCACCATTAGCACAAAAAAAAAAAAAAAAGGTACTTTTGTGTTGATACTTTTATGTGTGAGGATCTTCCTTTCACTATGAAGCAGGACCAAAGGATTCTGTAACCTTGACTTCCATAAATCAGAACACAAATGAGAAACCAGGAAGTGCAGGCTCCAATATGTTTCTCTAGACTGATTGCATGCAGGAGACGGTGAGTCAGGGTAGAGACTGGATAGCATGAGAAAATGTTTTATATTAGCCTTTGGATTCTTGTATGTGTTTGATGAGCTAATGGTACACTTGGGTCCTTTCTAGAAAGAAGTTGTGTTTTCAGTCTTTCCCAAAAATTTTTATTTACTTTGATACAGGATTGATAGAAAGTTAAAACATTCCAACTATGAGAAAAATAAACTATTTGGGGTGCAAATATCACAAAATTTTGTTGTCAATTTGACTCTTTAAACTTTCAGAGATGTAGCTAAAATAGCTAAGTTTCTACTTGTAATAATTTATTAATTTATTACACATCTATATTTAAACTCATGTTTTATAAATAATATTTACAAATGTCCTACATAAGTTTAGAGATATTACTTATTTTCATGCCCACATTTCTTTAAACAGTTGTATTCAACTTCTTCATATGTGTGTTCAACATTACTGTCATAATTGTCACTGGAGGCTGGTCAAAGTGGCTCACACCTGTAATCCCAGCACTTTGGGAGGTTGAGGCAGGCAGATCACTTGAGGCCAGGAGTGACCAGTCTGGTCAAAATGGCAAAACCCCATCTCTACTAAAAATACAAAAATTAGCTAGGCCTGGTGGCACACACCTATAATCCCAATTACAAGCATCCCTTGAACCCAGGAGGCAGAGGTTGCTGTGAGCTGACATGGTGCCACACACTCCAGCCTGGGCCACAGAGTGAAACTCTGTCTCAAATAATAATAATCATCATCACTACAACAAGTTTTTGCATCATATAGTGATTTTCAAAGTCTTATTATTTCACTCCCATCTCAGTGTCTTCAAACACAGCACTTTTTAAGTTCTAGTTTTATGCCGTTTCATGTTACAGGGAATTTATCCAACGCCTCGACACTCTCATATTACATCAGAATAGTTGTTCATTTTTATCTCTCCTTTAGGTGTGTATTTAGGATCGCCAAAGTGTAGCCATTTATTTATTCTATTAGCTTTGAAAGTGATCTTTAAAAGACTTGCTTATAATTACTTTCAGAACTCTAAAAGGTGAAGTTTTACCCCAAGAGATAATTAGTAACTTTTTTTGACTTGTGTTTTTATTGATTCAGCTAGGTGACACTAATAAATATTAAAAGCTAGCATGCATTACTTCCATTTCCAACTAATGTGTTTTCCAAAAAAAAAAACTTTATTTTCCAAAATAAAATAATTGAGCAAGAGCCCTGAAATAGACTTCATAAGGGACCTGAGATGAAGCAACTCTCTTCTGTGAAATAACTTAGCGGAATAACATGACCTCATCTTGGATCAGGCACGATGTGTATATGGAGTCAGCAAAGATAAGGAAGCTGAAAATGTAGATCAAGTTCAAAATAACAGGAGAAAATCTAAATGAGTGGGCATAATAGTTCCTTAAACTTACGAAGTTGGAGAGATGGGTAGAGGAAGGAAAGGAGAGAGGCAGTGGGAAAAACAGCAATCACCAAGGGTTTGGGATCTCTCAGCTGATTTATTTCTCTTTTCTATTCTCAACTCTTAGCTCCATTTCTAACCATTTAACCTTATCTTCTTCAACTGCTAGATTTCACCCATCAGTCTCTCATGACTACAGGCAAATGAAAAGATGGCCCTTAAATGGTCCCTCCTGGCCTATAAAACCATTTCTTGTGAATTCTGATTTTCCTTTTATCCCTCCTCTGATACATTCATAACCGATGCATTAATATAAAGTTAATTTAAGAAAAGGGCAATGCCCACTTCTAATTTCCTGAACCTTGTGGAATCCCTCTAATCCAGGCCTCTTACTGTCTCTACTGAACATACTTGCTCTGCCTTATCCTTTCTGGCAGCTGACTGAGGACTTTTGACCTTAGTTTCTGTTCATCTACCAAGACCCATAATTTATGAGGCACCATCATCAGCCAGCAGCTCACCTCTGCCAGCTTGTGCCTATCCCCAGCCTCTACTTATCCACTAGTCCAAAAGGAAATCAGAGACCAGAAATGGTGACATATGACAGTCAAACCAAAAAGGATATGTGATTAAAGTACATAAAAAATTGTCAAAGAAAAATTCCCATATGTAATAATAGCAAAAGGGGGCCATTTGTTACTTTTTTTTTTTTTTTTTTTTTTTGGACACAGGGTCTCTCTGTTACCCAGGCTGGAGTGCAATGGCATGATCACAGCTCACTGCAACCTCAGCCTTCCTGGGGGTCCAGTGATCTTCCAGTTCTGTCTCCAAGTAGTGGAATACAGGCCTGCACCACCATGCCTGGCTAATTTTTTGTTGAGATGGGAGGGTCTTACTTTGTTGGCCAAGCTGATCTCGAACTCCTGGGCTCAAGTGATTCAGCGATTTGAGATCAGCCTGGACAACAATTGTTATTTTTTACATTCAAATTGCAGCTCCTGGTTAATTGCTTTCCTTGCAATGGCCCAATGACCTAGTGACACATTAAGCATGGCGCTAACTTTGTGCCAAAGCTGTGAGAAGCTATACCTCCAGGCAGTAGAAAGACTAAGCAGATCTTTATGGGGCAAAAGGGAAGCAGGTGAAATTAGCCCCTATCCTGGAACAAGTTAAGACAAATCATAGCCCTCAAGATGGAAAATGTGACGTGCTTTCTGCATATAATTCAAAACTAAAATGTAATACTAAATCTGATCTGCTGATAATGGCTCCCAAATGTATGTACACATCCTATCTCTAATCCCTGGAACCTATGAAAGTTACCCAATTTGGAAAACGAGTATTTGCAGATGTGAATAAGAGTTTTGAGATGAGGAGACTATCCTGGATTATCTGGGTGGGCCCTAAATGCTATCACAACTGTCTCTATAAGAAGGAAGCAAAGAGGGAGATTAGATACACACAGAGGAAGGGGACATGTGAAGATAGAAACAGAAACTGGAGTGACATGGCCTCAAGCCAAGGCAGCCACCAGAAACTGGACGAGTCACAAAATCGTTTCTACCCTGGAGTCAGTAGGGAGCAAAGCCATGCTGGTATATTAGTCTTAGACTTTCAACCTCCAGAACTGTGAGTAATACATTTCTGTTGCTTTTAGTAACCATGTGTGGTGACTTGTTACAGTGGCAATAGGAAACGAATACACTAATCCATAACATAAATTTAGGGGAGTCCAACAAAAATGCTACCCCTCCACCCTGGTGTGACTCCTTCATTGGTTTTCATTGATTTCTTGCTCTCTTTTTTTTTTTTCTTTTGAGACAGAGTCTGACTCTCACCCACTGCTGGAATGCAGTGGCGTGATCCGCTCACTGCTACCTCCACCTCCTGGGTTCAAGCAATTTTCCTGCCTCAGCCTCCCAAGTAGCTGGGACTTAAGGTGCATGTCACCATGCCTGGTTAATTTTTGTATTACTTTTTTTTTTTTTTTTGAAAAACAGGGTTTCACCATGTTTGCCAGGCTGGTCTTGAACTCCTGACCTCAAGTGATCTGCCCGCCTCAGCCTCTCAAAGTGCTGGGATTACAGGCATGAGCCACCGCACCTGACCTCCTTCATTGATTTCTTTGTTCAATACTAAGTCTGTAGAATTTCACCTAAATTGTTTCTAGAGTTAGGGAGAAATTACTGAAAAATCTTCAACATGGACATGTCTATATTTTAGCAATATATTTGAAAAAGGATTTTATGATACAGACTCAGATGAAATGGACAAAGAACTAGTTAATTGCAAACTTTGGTGAATGGGAACTAAGTAAATAATTCTATCAAAAGGTATTGGCAAATCAGTAATGATCACCATGAAAGGAAGCTTTCTGTGCTGTGCTACAGAGCATACTTCTCAGTGTTGTTCTATGTAAGGTTTGTATTATCACAAATCTGGATGACAGCATATGATATGATATGGAGGCATTATGTTGCAGAGATGAATAAAAATGACTCTCGACAACAGAGTGATAAGTCAAATCTAAAAAGATGCAACTTAATATAGACAAATTAAAAATCCTATAACCAAGATTTCACAAGTTAACTGTATAGGCATGGAAAAGGAAAAATCCACCATATATTCCTTACATGACAATGATAGTAAAAAAGAACATTAAATGTTACAATGAGCCAGATGATAAAGAGATGATAGAGATAGATAGGTAGATAGAAGATAGATAGATATGCAGCTAGAAGATAGAAAGTAGATAGACAGACAGAGAGATAGATGATAGATTTCTCACAAACTTTGTGGTGTAGATTTAAGACCACCTACATAATTTGCAGGTTCTAGCACCAAATAAAAATGCAGAACCACTTGTTCAAAAATTAAGAATTTTATCAAAAGGCTGCAGGAAAATAATATTAACTCTTCTCTGTATAAAGCCTTGTGTGGCTGCACAGGCCATATACCATGAAGCCAGCCCCATACTGGTATTATTTTACATTAGATCCATTTATATAGAAATCATAAGCCATCATATCTGCCTTGTTGAGTACTAAAACTGTAGCACAAAATATAGAGCTTGGAATCATTGGATTCTCAGTAGATATTACAGAATGAAAGGATGGCCAAAAAGAAAGAGTCATGAATCTCTCAACATCCCATTTACTAAGAGGACAAATAACATTTTGTATGGAAAGATAATAGACTTTAATTATAAGAAAAAATTCCAGTGTTTAGAGAATCATAGGACCATAAACACAGTTTACCTCCCTCAAACTTTGTTTTCAAGAAGAAAGTTACAGGATAATACTACAGATCTGAATTACTCACAATTCTCTCATTTACCTTGAAAAATAGCTTCAGATTGTATGATAAACAGTTATATTGAAATCAAACTAAATAAGTGAAAGTCTATTAATATTCCTAAATGGATTCCATGGCCCACTGGAAACCCAGAAAACAAACTAATAAAACAGAAAATCAGTGAATGGTACAAGATAGATCAGTGTTGATATTCCGTTTGTAGTTCTGCTCAAGTTGTTTCATTTATGTGAAAAACCTTACAAATTACTTTTTAAGAACTTACACTGTGTTTGTATAAATTTACAAATGTACAATCTAATTATGGAAGAATCAAACAAACATGACAAACATTTTTTTCTTAAAATGTATATAGAATATTTGATGTTTCTATAAATTTGGTTGCCCAATGACCAAGTTTTAAAACACTGGGAGTGAAAGAAAAGAAAAATGAAGAGACACACACTTCAAATTATTTTATCTACAAAAAATTAAAAAACAATATTTAATATTAATATTTAACAAAAATTGTGTGGCAGCTTGGAAAATTCTTGTTTTATGGGACATAGATACAGCATTTATTAGTGCAATGGGACTTTAACTAATTTCATCAGTATATATGCATCAAGCACCCAGAGAAAAATAATAAAAACGGCAGCTGAAGTACAGCAACATCTTAATAAGTTAATCTTACTTGAATTATGAAATAGCACATCACATATAAAATAAAAATTAGCAAATATTGCTTAGACAGAAAATGAGAAAAATAATCAGATGTGAGAAAATCTGATTTAAATATTAATATTCCAAATTGTTGGTGTAGTTAATGACATAAAAAGATAATATTTAAAGTAATATAAAATTAAATTAAATTTTCAGACATAACTGATGCAGGATTTTTCTCTGTCCCTTTGCCAGACTCGCAGAAGGGGCACCTTGTCTACTCTGCCTGCCATGCTCAACCCCTTGCAGGAGGGAGCTCACGAGCAAGTGAGTGGGATCTGATTGGCTCAAGGCACCAACACAGGAGCAAGCTCTGTGTGAGGCCCATGGCCAGACCAAGAATGTTGCCATGAGGGGAATGCAGTGGTGCCCAGGTGAGGGTGCCTGTGACCCTGAAGTTCCAGAGAGGGTGGTACAGCACTCCTTTAGTTTTGCTGTCCGCAGATGGTTGTGTGTTAGCAACTCAGTTGGCTGCTTGCCTTGTTGCATGGGGTGGTTGCCCTCCACTGGTGAGGGCAGAGGGCCAGTGTGACAGCCCTTTCTGGTTTCCCACACTCAGTGGGCCTCAGGCCTTGCCCAGTATCCAAGAAGAATGAAGTCACATGTATGGCTGAAGGATGGTGAAGGTAGAGAATTTGATTGACAGATGAAAATAGCTCTCAGCAGTGAGGGGAGCTGGAGAGGGAATAGGAAGGGCAGGTCATCTTCCCCAAAGTCAGGTTGTCTCTTCCCCTAAGTCATGCCATCTCTTTTCCCCAAAGTCAGGCCATCTCTTCCCTAAAGTCAGGCTGTCTCCTTCTCTTGACTGAGTCTGAAGTCTTTATAGGCACAAGATGGGGAGTGCCTGCTGATTGGTTTGTGAGTATGCAAGAGGGTTAAAGCAAAGACACCACTCAAAGGTGAGCATGACAGTGAAGAAAACCAATTACGAAAGGGTAGGTATATGTAAAATAGGTGAAGGGTAGGGATCAATCAGAGGAAAACACTCCAAACTTGCAGACAAGTTCTCAATCTGGTCCAAGAACTTAACTTGTAGCTTAGCTTTTGGGCTTTAAACTGTCTTTAGCTTGGAGGTGGGGCTTCACCAGGTACCCACCACTATCTGCCTAGGCGTTTGGCTGCCTCTGGTCACTATCATAACTGCTATCTTTAATACAGAATCCTCCACAAAGAAGTTAGCGATTATATAAGGCACACTGCCAGGGAGTCCCACAGGCAAGTACATTGAGGAAACATTGTACAATATATAACCTTCTGAAAATTCATAACCACTTTAACATACTATAAGTTCTGAAAAGTTCTACACAAAAATATTTGTTTAACTTTGTTTGACCTAGAATTTCCCAAACTTATTTAAATTCGATACCTAATTAAGGTAGGGAAATACGTGGCTTGTTTACCTGTTTACTTTTACATAAAATTATAGGCATTTTGAGACGGGGTTTTTTCTGGAGTTCACTTTGAATCACAATTCTATATCAAACATGTACAAACAAGAATACTGCCTATGCTTACATTTAATAGTCACAACTTTTCACAATTCATTTTACAGTTTAACTGTACTCATTTTTTGAAAATGTAATGTTTATGCAAATATACTGTATGGAATCAGGGAATTAATACTCTTTCCCCTTACAGTTTTTACTTTGTGTATTAGTCAGAGTTGTCTACAGAAATAGAACCAATAGGATATATTCTACTAAAAGATATATATGTATCCTGTTTTATATATAAAGGGATTTATTACCTAAGAGATTTGTTTATGTCTCTAATCATAGACAGAGGTAAGTCCAAAAGAGCCTATGCTCCAGTTTGAATCTGAAAGCAGGCAGGCTGCTTTACAATCAGAAAGAGCTGGTGTCCCAGTTCAGAAGTCATCAAGCAGGAGAATTCTCTCTTAATTGGAAGATAGTCGTCCTTTCTTTCTATTCAGGACTTCAGCTGATTGGATAAAACTCCCCCATAATATGGAGGACAATCTGCTTTAACCTACCAATTCAAATATCAACCACATTTTAAAACATCCTCACAGTCACACTCCAAATAATGTTTGACCAAGTATCTGGGCACTCTGTGGCCCAGCCAAGCTGACTCATAAAGTTAATGATCATACTTGGCCTGATCAAAATTTTGAGATTTCTGTCCTGTGCGGGACACTGGCTGACTATAGTATAATAAAGGTTATCAACCAATGGTGGGGAAAATAGAAACCATTCTAAGAATGTCTTAGTCCATTTTATAAAGATATAGAGGAATACCTGAGGCTGAGTAATATATAAAGAAAAAAGGTTTATTTAGGTTACAGTTCTGAATATCTACAGGATATTCAAGAAGCATTGTGCCAGTATCTGCTGCTGGCAAGGGCCTCAGCTTACAATCATGGCATAAAACAAAAGGGGCCAGGCGCGGTGGCTCACTTCTGTAATCCCAGCACTTTGGGAGGCCGAGGTGGGCAGATCACGAAGTCAAGAGATTGAGACCATCCTGGCCAACATGATGAAACCCCATCTCTACTAAAAATATAAATAATTAGCTGGGTATGGTGGAGGGCGCCTGTGTCCCAGCTACTCGGAAGGCTGAGGCAGGAGAATCACTTGAACCCAGGAGGCAGAGGTTGCAGTTAGCCAAGATGGGCCACTGCATTCCAGCCTGGGCAACAGAGCGAGCTCTGTCTCAAAAAAATAAATAAATAAACAAACAAATAAATAAATAAATAAGTGGGGGGCAGGAGTAGGTGTGTCACATGGCAAGAGAGGAAGAAGAGGAGTAGGATATGCCAGGCTCTTTTTAACAATCAGATCTTGCGGTAACTAACAGAATGAGACCTCATTCATTACCACAAGGAGGGCACCAAACCATTCCTGAAGAATTCACTCCCATGGCTCAAAATGAAGGTCACATTTCAACACTAGATTTGGAGTGGATAAATATTCAAACTATATCACAGAGGTATCATTGAAGGAATGCTTGTGGTAATATCATTGAAGTAATATCATTGAAGGAATGCTTGTGGTTTAGGACCTGATGGTTGATGCCAGTTATTAAGCTGTTGTCTTTCAAATGTAAATCCACTCTTTCATAATCTACTTTGTGAAGGCAGGGTTGGAACTGTTCATATTTTATTTCTCTTTGGAAATAAAGAGCTGAAAATTTAACCAGCTGGAATCCTGGAAGGTGTATGCAATAAGTGACACTGGAAGGAGACTGGAAGGTAGGTGGAGGGGTAGGATATTGTTTGTTTGTTTATTTATTTATTTGGCTCGCAGTGTCATCCTAGCAATAACACTAGACTTTGCAGTAGCAAATGTTTCTAGCAGTAGTTCTTTCCAGTTTCCAAGATCTTTCCACATTCCCAGAATTGGTTTTATCATTCTTCCTTAATCATACCAACACCTGCCAGATACTGCCCCCTTCTAAAAACTCTCCAATCCCCAGCTCTGAAGGACTTCCCCCTACCTCCCTCCACCACTACCCTCTGTCCAACTTCTTGTGATACTCACTCAGATTGGCAGTGTTCCCCTCCTCAGAGGTCTGGTTCCTAGTTTACCGGGCTGCTCCTCCAAACTTTCGAACTCTGACCATCCCAGCCTCTTCCCCAGCCCTGTCATCACGTAGAAAAAAATGAATTTATTGAGTGAGGACTTTGAGAATATAACTAGGATAATAGAGTAACATATTTCAAATCAATGTAGGTGAGAAGGTTTCAGTAATTAGAGGTGTCAAAAAATTGAATGGGTTGGATTGAATTTTTGATCATTGATTTAATCAAAACAAGCTGAATTGCCACCAAATGCAGATATTGCCAAGCGAAGGCAGTATCTTCATTTAGTGGCAACTCCCTTGACAATATCATCATTTAATGGCAATTCAGTGGGAGACTGGGCTGAATGATATCTAAGGTTCTTTTCATTTGGATATTACAATGTAATCCATAGTAAAATATAATCATAACTAATATGATCAATAACCACTACCTAACAAGTATTGGATCCAATTCCTTATTTATATTATTTATAATGATTATAACAACTCTATATTGTTGGATATGACCGCTCTCATTTTATAGATATAGAGAAAGTAATTGAGGATCATGCATGATAATGAATTGGCCAGGGTCACAAGAGTTTTCAAGTAGTTACAATAGAATTTGGGCTCTTATGGGTTCCACTACCAACTTCCTAATAAGTCTCAGACATGTGACTCTGGAATATTCTTCATTCGGTCTTACAGTTCCTGATTCCTGCTAACCCTTTTGATTTTTTTCCGTACAAAATATGTTAGGAGGAAAAGCAGTGAGACATCATGAGTAAAACTTGATGACAATAGTTACATATTCATCAAACTCATGTTACTTATCTGTACCCACTGCCATTTGGACATGCTGCACCGCTGTCAAAAATGCTCTTTCTTTAGCTACCTGGCAAACTCTGGCTACTCTACTCCACTGAGAAGGCTATTTGGGCCCATCGTCAGAGAGCATTAGGGGCTCCCAAATGTTCGTGCAACACAACATGTGTTATTATTGAAGTTCACTGTACATTGTTCTACCTTTTTATTTTTGCTAATCTATCTGACTGCCTTTGAGGGCAATAATTTATTCATTTTGTATGCATAGGACCTGACAAAATAAATAATAGTAGCATTCAAAACATTTTAAATAGTGTGTCAAGTCGATTCCTGGTTTGTGATAATGGGGAAGTTTATAGAATTTTTCTACAACTTATTGCTCCTAGTGGGGAGTGTTTCAAGAAGGGCATGGGTAATGGTTTTGAACATTACAGTTGTGCAAAACTGTTTAATTTTTCTAAGCCTAGCTCATCAGAGAGACTTTTCAGCAGTATCTAACATGATACAAAAGTCATATGGCAGAAAGTGTCCATTGAATTCAGGAGAAAGATCATTTGATTAACCATTTTGAGACAAGCCCCAGTGGAACAGTGGGAGTTGAAACAGGGACTTGAAACCAGTGGAGCAGTGGGAGTTGAAACAGTGAGCCAATCATTACACTGAACATAAAGAAGAGGCAGAGGTACAGACCACTCTCATGAATATTTACTTTATATAGAGGGGATGGCCAATAGATACAATTGGTTGTTGTTCTAAGGAGTTTCCTTTATTAGTTTGGAGAGGGGGAGATTTGAACATATAATAATGAAATGTTTAAAGGAAAGAGGCAATATAGAGATGTTAACAAGGAAAGAAACAATCTGCAGAGCTAGATCTGAGGAGGCTCCTAGGAGGGAAACCATTTGCATGGAAATGCAAATGGATGGATTTATTTGAGACAAGAGAAGGGATGCCATTTTTTTCCCCCATTTCAACAGGGTTACATGGAAAAGGATAATGTGGATATTGACAAGGTTATACGCTTTTAGGTAGTATTGATGTAACCCCAGTGAGGGCTTCAAAAGCAATGGTAGCACAGCACACAATTAGGAGCACATGGTCTAAGGGCCAACCCTGGATTTACATTGCAGTTCACCCTCTTAACTAACAGCATAACCTTGAGAAAGCAATTTTTTTTTTTTAATTATACTTTAAGTTCTAGGGTACATGTGCATAACGTGCAGGTTTGTTACATATGTATATATGTGCCATGTTGGTGTGCTGCACCCATCAACTCGTCCGCACCCATCAATTCATCATTTATATCAGGTATAACTCCCCAATGCAATCCCTCCTCCCTCCCCCCTCCCCATGATAGGCCCCACTGTGTGATGTTCCCCTTCCCGAGTCCAAGTGAGCTCATTGTTCAGTTCCCACCTATGAGTGAGAACATGCGGTGTTTGGTTTTCTCTTCTTGTGATAGTTTGCTAAGAATGATGAAAGCAATTTAACATCCTAGTGCCTTGTTTCCCAGTGATTATAATCATGCACTTACCCTCCTTGAGTGGTCTAAAGAATTGATCAGTTAACACATATAAATTCATATAACAGTGCTGTGCATAGTAAGCTCTATATGTGTTCACCAGCATCAGAGTGTGAAGCACGGATTGTCCCACTTCCGCTGGAAGTGCCTGAGTGACGGCAGATTCAGAGATTTTAATAGAAGACTATTTGAAGGGAATAACGCAGAGCACAAAAAGACCTGGTGCAACATAAAAGTGTTAAGCAGCATCGAGGACCCAGTTTAAATTGGGGGTCATGGCCGGGCGTGGTAGCTCACGCCTGTAATTTCAGCACTTTGGGAGGCTGAGACGGGCAGATCACCTGAGGTCAGGAGTTTGAGAACAGCCTGACCAATATGGTAAAACCCTGTCTCTACTAAAAATACAAAAAAAAAAAAAAATTAGCCAGGCATTGTGGCGTGCGCCTGTAGTCCCGGCTACTCGGGAGGCTGAAATGGGAGAGTTGCTTGAACCCTAGAGGCAGAAGTAGCAGTGAGCTAAGATCCTGGTACTGCACTCCAGCCTGGGCGACAGAGAGAGACTCGGCAAAAAAAAAAAAAAAAAAAAAGAGAGAGAAAAATTAAATAAACAATAAATAAATTAAGGGTCACAAATATGTATTCCAACCATCTTCAAGCTTCTCCTCCCTTCACCTGGTATAGATGGATGGGAAGAAGGCAGACAGTTGCGTCAACCCAACTAGAAGTTGTGAAGGAACAACAATGAGGTGGTGGAATTGACAGAACCCTAACAATAGATAGTCTGAAGTAACAGAACATGGAGACTAAGTTAGGTATGTTAACAAATAAAAGGGGCTTTATAAAGAGAGAGACTAGAGAAATGAAGGGTAGAAAAGGTGGGAAATTGGTATTCTTCAATTTTCTGAGGAAGATGGATAGAATAGAGGGAATTATGGTAAACTGACTTCCATAATTCAAAGACACTGCAGACAACTTGAGGCCTTGCCTTCCCTGCACTGGACTGGAATACAACTGGGGAAAGGGCGGGGCCCATAGCAGGGAGGACAATAAAGAGAATTGTGATGGAACTGGGTGGGGGCAGGGTTTGAAGGCTGTGAGTGTTGGACCCCATAATCACTTGGTCCAGGACAGGCAGTAGGCGTCAGGGGGCGCCCTAAGGCTCCACGGCATGTGCCTGTACTGCTGGGACATCGAGCCTTCCCAAGTCAGCCCTGTGAGTCTGCTGGGGTCTATAACCTCACCTCTGCTACTCTGTCCTGTGCCTTGAGCTCCATGCCACTGTGGCCTTGGCCATGGTACTTCTAGCTCTTGCAAATGTGGTTTGCTGGTTGGGGTTGGGAAATTCCAGGTGATGTAGACAGACTATGTCCTGACTGCTGGAACCCCCTGAAACAAGAAAAAGCTCCAGCTACTGTGTGCTTAGAGGTCAGGTGCATCAACTGTATGTTGACTGACCCATTGACCTGCCCTAGGAGGTGGAGTGGAAATTACAGAAGTAGGGAGCAGGATAAAGTTCTCAATTGTCAGATGTGGAACAGATTTCTCTTGGGTCTTCTGGTTAAAAGATTGGATGAAAATGAGTGAAGGAAGAGGTATTTAAGGTACAATCAAGAAATAGAGGAAGTGATGAGAATCTCACTAACAGCCAAGCTCCCTGTGCTTCAGAAAACCACACGATCTCAATACATCACCAATTATTCCTAGGCTTTGAAACCAGATTGAAGACTAGATTGTTCAATGGCACCGCTGAAGCCCTGTACAAGCAGAAACATGCATTTTTCTATTTCTCGTACATTCTTTCCCTCCTAAATAATTGTTTTCTTATTTCTCATATTCTGCCTTTTATCTGTAAGATGGCTCACAGTTGGTTCTTTTTATCATAATACTGTCTCCATCTTCCACCACAATTTTTATCTTAGATGTTTTAATTCTGAACCTGCCTTTTTTTCTTTTTTCTTTTTGTTTTTTTTTAACTTGCTTCTTATAGTCGAAATGATTCATATAATACATAAATGTAAAAGTAGCATAGGCTTACTATTATAATAACTAATTTACTATTTTTTAATGACTTTTTTGTGTGTCAATGTGTTTTAATTTGGCATATTATATAGGAAGGACCAAGACAACATCATCCTTCAGAAGTCACTGAGCAGCAGGTAATGTTTAAATAAAGAACTAGGTTCTGGTTGTTTAAACATTGTGCATGTAACTTGTTCTTTATGTAGTTGTCCCTAACATAATAGAACTTGTATTAAGTAGACGCTCCGGTATATTTCTTGGGACTCTGGGATCTCATGACTACTATTGGAATGGGTCTTAACTAGAGTAAAGTAAATGACTTATGTTATTTTTTAATGTAACATTTGATACATATACAAAAACATATGTGGCAGATACAATTTATAAACTATAATATGTCTCCCATTTAAGGATTAAGATATTCAGTATTTCTGAATCCAGCTAGGGAATGCTTTTCTATTCCATCTCCTAAGACCTCTCCCAGAGGTAACCACCATCTGGAATTTTAGTTACATCAATCTCTTCCTTTTCTTTAATAGTTTGTTACATACGTGCCTCTATGAGTGCATTATTTGCTTTTGCTTGGTTTTGAACTTTATAAACATAAGATCACACAAAATTTAGTGTATGATTTACTCTTTCTTCTCAATATTATTTCCTAAGGTTTATCTATATTGCTGTATATAGTTTATTTTCACTGCTGTTCAATATTTTGTCACGGAACATATCACAGTTCATTAATCCTTTCTCTTGTTTATGGACATTGTGTTATTTTTACATTTTCCTAAAATGAATAGTACTACTGCAAACATTCTAGTACACGGCTTCTTTCCCCATGCACAAGTATGCCATTTGATTATTTAGGCAGGAATGCAATGGTTAAATCATAGGGAAAGCAAATTTTCTATTGTTAGAAAGTAGTGCCACATTGTTTTCAAAGCAATTGTTCAAGTTTATACTCCATTAGCAGTGGATTTTTTAAAAAGTTTGTTTTCAAAGCAATTGTACCAATTTATACTTCATTGGAAGTGGATAAAAAAGTTATTGTTATTCATATCCTTTTTATTCTATTACTGTATTTCATTATCTTCAAAGAATTCTAGTTTGATCTCCTAGGTCTCTGCTACTTGTAGATACCATACAATGGTGGCATAAAAATCTATGTGTGTCAGGCAACATTTCAAAGGAGTGAATAATTGTTTTCTTGCTTCCATAGAGAAAATTCCCTAGGTGTCTTTAGTAACATTATGTTTAAAGTAAAAGTAAACACACTAATCTATGTGTCTGGATCTATTTAAATGTACACAGTGGTAAGATGAGAATCAAGAATAGTCTATTTGAAAACTCTACTGATGCTCCAATGTGGTTTTCTTCACCTATGAACCACACATTTGAACAAAAGGGATTTTTCCCCCTATTTCTATGTAGTTACGTAAACCGTTTGCAGTGGTGGTATTTACCTTTTTTATTGACACAAACCAAAAACATAATCAGCATGTTATCTTTATATGTTACAAAAAAGTATGATTTTTCTTTCATTTTAATTTTTTTAAAGCTTGCAAATAAACGTATTCAGAATATGCAAAACCTAAAGAAAGAGAAGAGGAGATTGAATAAAAGGTTTGCAAGGCCTTCTCCTGTTCCAGAACCAGGACTCCTAGTAAGTATAGAGGTTTCACTAAAATTAACAGATCATTAAATGCAACTGACATCCTCATTTTAATTCATGTAATATTCACTATAAATTTTGTTTTTCCCTTTCTCTTTGAGAAATTTGTAATTTCAGTCTTAAAAGTCTTATAATCAAATTCTCATCTATTATTTAAATATCCTTTGCAGTCATCTCCTGGAGGTGATATGGTTTAATGAAAAGAGGATTATCTTTGAAACCAGGTTGTTTTGGACTCCAGTTCTTGTTTTGCCATATGTTAGATGACTACATAAAGTTAATCACTTAAATCCTTTGGCTATATATCTGAAAATTTATTGCCAAATTTAAGGTCACATTAGTTCTCTTATGTATTATCTCCTAGAAGTTTTGCAGTTCTATATGTTAAATTTAGGTCTATGATCCATAGCGAGTTAATGTTAATGAAAGGTGTCAGTGCCCGGATTATTATCATTATCATTTTCATGTAGATATCAAATTCTAGTACCATTTGTTGAAAAGACTATCTTTTCTCTATTGTATTGCCTTTGCTTCCATATCAAAGGTTTATTGACTATATATTTGTGTGGGTTTATTTCTGAGTCCCCTATTCTGTTTCATTGAATCCTGCTTTTCACCAATACCATACTGCCTTGAAAACTATAGATTTACAGTAAGTCTAGAAATCAGGTAGTGTCAGTCCTCTTCTGTTCTTCTCCCTCAATGTTGTGTTGGCTATTCTGGAACTTTTCCCTTTCAATATAAAATTTAGAATCAGTTTGGTGAAATCTACAAAGTAACTTGCTAGAATTTTTATTGGGATTGTGCTGGATCCAAAAAATCAGTTTGGAAATAACTGATATCTTAAACAATATTCAGTCTTCCTATAAATTAACATAGAATTTCTCCTATTTATTTAGATCATTTTTTTACCTGAGTTTTATAATTTTCCTGATCCAGATTTTATACATATTTTCTTGGATTTATGCCTAAGTATTTTATTTTTTGTTGCTAATTTAAATGGCAGGCTGTTTTACACTTTGCATTCAAACTGTTCATTGTTGGCATAAAGGAAATCAATTGAATTTTCTGTATTAAACTTACATCCTGTAACCTTACTATAATTGTTTATTACTTCCAAGAGTTTTTTTGGTTGTTTTTTATTGCTATTGTTGATTCTTTGGGATTTTCTACTTACACAGTCAGGTCATCTGTGAAGGAAGACATGGAACAATTTATTTCTTTCTTCTCAAATGGTATAACATTTATTTCCTTTTCTTGTCTTACTGTATTAGCTATGTCTTCCATTATGATGTTGAACAGAAGTGAGAAGGTACATTTTTGCCTTTTTCCTAATGTTAACTGAAAAAATATCTGGTTTCTTGCCAGTAACTATAATGTTAGGTGTAGGTATTTTAGAGATGTTCCTTATTAAGTGGAAGACATCCCTCTCTACACCTACTACTGAGAACTTTTATCATAAATTAGTATTGGATTTTGTCAAATTCTCATTATGCATTGTTGATATGATCATATGACTTTTCTCCTTTAGATTTTTGATATGATGATTTTCATTACATAATTTTTAGATGCTGAAACAGCCTTACATTCTTGGGATAAGTCTCAGATTGTGTATAATTATTTTTACACATGTTTGGATCAATTTGCTAACATTCTGTTGAGAATTTTTATATCTATGTTCATGAGAGATATTTGTCTGTCATTTTCCTTTCTTTTAATATATTTTTCTGGTTTTGGTATTAGGATAATGCTAGCCTCACAGAATGAGTCAAGATGTATTACCTCTGCTTCTATTTTCTGCAAGATATTGCAAAGAATTAGTAAAGTGTCTGTTTTAAATATTTGGTAGAATTAATCAGTGAAACCATCTGGGTCTAGTATTTTCTATTTTGAAAGATTGGTAATTATTAATTAATTTTTTAAATATATCATAATCCTATCTAGATTATCTGTGTCTCGTGTGAATTTTAGTAGACTGAATCCTTTTTAGATTTAGTCAGTTTTACCTAAGTTTTCAAGTTTATGAGCATAGAGCTGTTGGTTATATTCTTTTATTATTCTTTTAATGTTCATGGGATTGGCAGTTATGGGCTCTCTTTTATTTATAATGTTAGTAATTTGTGTCTTTTTTGGTTAGTCTGGCAAAAGTTTATCAATTTTACTAATATTTTCAAAGAATTATATTTTGGTTTCATTAATTTTCTCTATTGTATTCTGTTTTCAATTTCATAGATTTCTGCTCTAGTTTTTATGTCTTTTCTACTGCTTACTTTGGGTTTAATTTGTTCTTCTTCTTCTGGTTTCCTAAGGTGAAATCTTAGACTATTGAATATAGATCTACTTCTTTTCTAATATATTAATGCTATAAAATTTCTCTAAGCATCACTTTCACTATATCCCATAAATTTTAATAAATCATATTTTCATTTTCATTTTGTTCAGAATATTCTAAATTTCTTTTGAAACCTCTTCGTTGATCCATGTGTTAGTTATAAGTATATTCTTTATTTCCAAATATTTGAGGATTTTCCGGTTATCTTTCTTGCTATTGGTTTCTAGTTTAACTCTATTGTGGTCTGAGAACACGCTTTGTATGATTTCTATCCTTTTAAATTTGTTAATGTATATTTTAGTAACATTGAATGTGATCTGTCTTGGTGAATGTTCCATGTGTCTTGAGAAAAATGTGTATTCTACCGTTATTAAATAAAGTAACTATTAATGTCAATTAAATCCAACTGACTGATGATGCTGTTTGGTTCAAATATATTCTTACAGATTTTCTGCCTGCTAGATCTGTCAATTACTGTTAGAAGGAATTGACATTTCCAGCTATAATAGCAGATTTGTTTATTTATTCATGCACTTTTATCAGTTTTTGCCTCACATATTTTGACGTTCTGTTGTTAGGCACAAACACATTAAGGATTACTATGTAATTTTACCTCGTTATTACTATGTAATGCCCCTCTTTATCGATAATTTTCTTGCTCTGAAGTCTGGTTTGTCCGAAATTAATAATGCTACTTCAGCTTTCTTTTGATTATTGTTAGCAAGGTATATCTTTCTCCATCCCTTTGACTCTATCTGCCCTTATACTTAAAGTGAGTTTCTTGTAAACAACATACAGTTGTGTATTGTATTTTTATTTACCCTGAGTGTTTGTCTTTAAGATCATTGACATCTGAAGTGATTATTGATATAGTTGAGTTAGTATGTGCCTTATCTGTTACTGTCTTTTAGTTGTGGATGTTTTTTCTTTCATTTATGTCTTTTATTTTTCCATTCTTCTTCTGCATTCTCTAGTTTTGAGCAATTTATATTATTCAATATTCTCTCCTGTCTTAGCATATCAATTATACTTGTTTTATTTTATTTTTTAACTTTTTCTGTAGCTTCCTTTGTATTTGAACTATACATTTATAATTTATTCAAGTTCACTTTCAGATAACACTATACTACTTTATGGGTAATGCAGCTACCTTATGACACAGTATTCCCATTCCCCTTTTCTTATTCTTCATAACATTATTGTCATTTACTTCTCCATAAAATATAAAAAACACATACATTGTTGCAATTATTATTTTGAACAAATTATTGCTTAGATCAGTTAGAATAAGACAGATAAAATATTTTATTTTACCTTCTTTTTTAAATTTCATTTCTAATGCTCTTCCTTTCTTTATGTACGTCCAAGTTTCTGACTTACAACATTTTCCTTTTCTCTGAAAATTTCTTAACTATCTCTGTGTGGGCAAGTCTACTAGTAACAAATATTCCTTCCATTTTTGTTTGTCAGAGGAAGTCTTTAGTTCTTTTTCACTTTGGAAGGATACTTGCACATGATACGGAATCCTGGGTTTCTGCTCTTTTTCTTTGAACACTTTAAATATCTTACTCCATTGTCTTATTACTTGCATGATTTCTGTAAAGAAATCCTATGTAATTGTTATTCATGTTCCTATTTATGTAAGTTATCCTACCACTTTTCCCCAGCTTCTTTCAAGATTTCATTTTTGTCTGACATTTTTGCAGTTTAAATATCATATGTCTCTAGATGTAGACATTTATCTGGTGTTTATCCCGCTTTGTGTCTTATGAATGTTCTGGATCTGTGGTTTGTTGTCTATCATGAACTTTAGAAGATGCTCATCTATTTTTATGTCAATATTTATTGTTTCTCCTCCTTCTCTTCCTTCCTTTCTTCTTCCTTCTTGTTTCTTCTTCTTCCTCTTCCTCTCCTTCTTCCTTCTTTTTCTCCAATTATGTATATTTATACTTTTTGTAATTTTTGCTCAGTTTTTTAATAATGTATTCCTTTTTTTATACTTTTTTCTCTTTACTGTTAGTTTGGAAAGTTTCTATTTACATATCTTTAAGCTAATTATTTTTTTTCCTCTGAGTTCAGCCTATTAATGAGCCTATCAATGTCATGCTTCATCTCCATTAAAATATTTTAGACTTTTAGTGTTAGTTTGATTTCTTCTTGGATTTTCCACTTTGCCTTATATTGCCCATCTTTTCTTGCATCATGTCCACTTTTCTATTAGAACTTAGCATTTTTGTCATAATTATTGTAAGTTCCTAGTCTGATAATTCTAAAATATCTGCTATTATCTGAGTCTGGATCTGACTGATGCTTACTTTTTCACTTCAGATTGTTTCTGCCCTTTAGTGTGTCCCATCATTTTTTATTGAAAGTTGGACATGATGTATTGGGTAACAGAAACTAAGAAAGATAAGCCTGTAGTGCAGGTTTTATGCTTATCTGACTAATATTTAGGCTGCATTTTCTGTTTACTTGCAGCTGTGATATCAGAGGGTAAAATTTCCCCTGATTCAGTTTTGTCTTCCTCCTTATTTTTGGTCTTGCTAGGGACTCTTTCTTAAATAATATCTGAAGCTTGTAATTTTTTTAAGCTGGAATCCTCTGATATATATAGAAGACTAATTGATGTGTTGGTAAGTTGTAGGTGAAGAAGAGTTCCATAGCTTATGATTAGGATTCAGTCTTTAAGTGAGTCTGTATCTATAACTGCCCAATGGGCTCATTTTGCAAACTACCCAGATAGAGTCAATTATCAAGACAGGGCAATTGCAATAGAGAAAGAGTTTAATACACATGGAACCAGCTAAACAGGAAACTAGAGCTTTACTATTACTCAAATCAGCCTCTCTGAAAATTTGGAGGCTAAGCTTTTTCAAGGATAGTTTTATGGGCAGGGGCCTATGGGAACGGGCTGTTGGTTGGCTGGTTGGGAATGAAATCACAGGGATACAGAAAATGCCCCCTCATGAGATGAGTCCACTTCTGGGTGGGGACCACAAGACTAGTTGAGCTAAGAGGCTTGGGTCCATATCAGGCTGCCTAGTCATCAGAAATGCAAAAGCCTAAAAAGACATGTCAAAAGGTCAATCCTAGTTTCTACAATAGTGAATAGGGGAAGTTGCAAATCTTGTGACTTCCAGAATACTGGCTGGTAATCATTTGACTATGCCTGCATCTTAGCAGAATTCAGGCCACTCTCATCCTCCTAACCTTGTGGCCTTTCATTAGTTTTACAAAGGTGGTTTAGTTTTGGGGAAGGGCTATTATGAAACTGTAGGCCGGGCGCGGTGGCTCAAGCCTGTAATCCCAGCACTTTGGGAGGCCGAGACGGGCGGATCACGAGGTCAGGAGATCGAGACCATCCTGGCTAACACGGTGAAACCCCGTCTCTACTAAAAATACAAAAACTAGCCGGGCGAGGTGGCGGGCGCCTGTAGTCCCAGCTACTCCGGAGGCTGAGGCAGGAGAATGGCATAAACCCGGGAGGCGGAGCTTGCAGTGAGCTGAGATCCGGCCACTGCACTCCAGTCCGGGCGACAGAGCGAGACTCCGCCTCAAAAAAAAAAAAAAAAAAAAAAACTGTAAACTAAATTTCTCCTATAGTTAGCTTTGTCCATGCCCTGGAATAACCAAGGGCAGTTGGGAGGTGAAAGGCAAGATGGAGTTGGTTAGATCAGAAGTCTTTACTGTCATAATTTTTCACTGCAAGAGCAGTTTCCTATCCCTCGGATGTAAATTTCACAACTTCTTCTTTGCTATTCTCTCCATTAGGTGAGATAGGAAAGCTATAGGGAACAGGAGTTGTGTATTTCCTTTCCCCTAAGTCACTTAGAATTTGGTAAAACCCAATTTATTTAGGATCTGCTAAAACATTTTCTCTTGAGAGCATGCTCTGGTAAAGAGAACGGAGAGCTCTGAGGTATTTTTAAATGATTACTTTTCCCCTTTCACTACTAGAAGCAAAAAAAGATTGTTCTCTGATCTTTACAGTGAGATCTAGTGAGGCTCCTGGAGGTAAAATTTAGGAAACTATGGAAGCTTCCTTAAGACTGTCCTCTCTACATCCAGAGCTTTGAATTTAAGCTCATGCATACTGAACCTCCAGCCATTCATCAAATAAAGTTGACATGTTCCCACTGGTATTGGCCTTAGCAGAAGGCTTCTGTTCCTGGCAAGCTCTGATTCTCCACATCCACTTGTCTGTCTCTCTGGTTTTCAGGGCAGTAGTTTGCCCTGTGGCCTCACTTCTCTGCTGAATATAACAAGATTGATTGCTTTTCAGTTTGTTCTGCCTTTTTCTTATTGTAAGGATGGAAGGAACAAGCTCTTTATGAAAGCTCCACTTAAATCTCTTTGATCAAAATTGGTTTACTGGCCACCCCTAGCTGCAAATAAATTTAGAGACGTGAAAAATTAAACTGACTTCCTTGCTCCCCTGAAAAGAATAGAGGTACCATTAGCATGGAAGAAAGTACTTTCCTTCCTTTTTTAGACTGTGAGGATTCTCTTTCTGTAATTTCCTCCTCTCTGAGATTTTGGAGAAAATGCATACTATGAGTAAAAGTTCAACCCATTGGCTTTGTTTTCCATTTGTTTTTGCATAATGAATGGAACTTACACATTGCCATACAGAAACCCAGGACCATCAACTATACACAGTTAGTGTTTTGCCTTAAATATCAACAAATCTCTTTCCTTGCTGATATACCAGTGTTTATAATCCCAACCCCATAATCTGTGTCTCTCTTTTAAGCATTAAAATATGCCTATGCAATGTATATTTTCATCTTCCAAGTTATCTCTTAGTATAAAGTATAATAATTTGAGATATGGGAAAGAAAAGAGAATTATTCCTGAATCTACCTTTCTATAGTGCAAGACAATTGCCACCATTTCTGAACCAAGTACCTCTTGATTCATTTACACACAGTTATTGGTCACTCTTTCTATCCCTTTGTCATTTCAATATCTAGTATCATCAATCTTTTTTTCTTCCATGACTTGGCCCTTAACAAACCATCTAAGGTTTTTAATTTCAAAAGCTCTCGTTTTTAACTAAAATTAGAACTACCATTTGATCCGGAAATCCCACTACTGGGTATCTACCCAGAGGAAAATAAGTCTTTATATCAAAAAGGCACTTACACAGGCATGTTTATAGAAGTGCAGTTTGCAATTGCAAAACTGTGGAACAAGCCTAAATGCACATCAAACAACCAGTGGATAAAGAAAATCTGGTATATAGATAAAATGGAACAGCCATAAAATGGAACAAAATAATGGCATTTGCAGCAACCTGGATGAAGTTGCAGACCATTATTCTAAGTGAAGAAATTCAGGAATGGAAAATAAAATATTATGTATTCTTGATATAGTAGTTAAGAAGAAATTACTTAGGCAGATAGTGAGGGTATGGAAGTCCTTGTTAAGGTTTTCCTTTTAATGAAAAGCAGCCCCAAATCATTTTCCTTCTAACAAAGGGCAGGCTATAAAATCGAGCTGCAGACATAGATGCTGGCCATTGTGCCAATCATATTCAAAATGATAGCTCCATCTTCCCTTCTCTGCCAGCTACATGTATAGTAAGAAGCAGAGAAGATGTCAATGGCCAAGGGGAAAATTCATCTACATAATAAGATTAGGGTGAGGTAGCCAGCCTTCCCTGTATGCTGTGTAAACATCATACCTGATTGAACCAATCTGTGAGCCCTATGTAAATCAGATGCCTCCTCAAACCTGACTATAAAATCTGTGGCTTCTACCACCGGCCAGTCTTTCCTCTCAGGAATCTCCTTTCTCTCACTAGAGAGAGAGAGCTATTTTCCGGTCTCTTTCTTCCTCTTATTAAACCTCCACTCCTAAATTCCTCATGTGTGTCCGTGTCCTAAATTTTCTTGGCACGAGACAGTGAACCCTGGGTATTTACCCCAGACAACGTAGCTGCCTCTTTCTCACCTGCAAGTGGGAGCTAAGCCATGAGGTCATGAAGGCATAAGAATGATATAATGGACTTTAGGGACACATGGGGAAGGAAGGGAGGAAAGTGAGGGCTAAAAGACTATACCCAATGTATAGTCTTTATATAAATCAATATCGTGTATATGGGTCTGTGGATGAGTACAGCAAAATCTCAGAAATCACCACTAAAAAACTTATGAATATAACCAAAACCACCTGTTCCCCCCCAAAAATTGAAATAAGTTGCTATAAACTGAAAGAAAGCTCTCTCTTTTTTTCTTGAAGTGCCAGATGCTTTTTAAAGAAATATCCACAAAACTGTTCTATACCATCCATCCCACCAACTCATGTGAGATTTCAGAGACAACTGAAATGTTTCACAAACAAATAAGAATATACGAAATAAGATATATTAAATATGAAAATCCTAAGTTCACTCTGGTACTTATGTTTTCATCTCTATTAATACAAAAATTCTGGAATTGTCTTCAGAACATCCAGATACTTTTTACTGATGGTATTGGGCATTTATAAAAGCTCTGACAACTCATAAAAGAGAAAGTACACCTTCCTTCCAAGAAAGAACACTGAGGAGCTCAAAGGTCCAAAATACACACTATGCTAAAAGGCTTCTCTTCACTTTTCACAGAATGGTAATAACAAGAAGTTACTGTGAAAACCCTATTCTAGTTTTTCTTCTATATATTGACCAAGATGTATAGTATCTCCTATTTAAGCTCAGGCATTCAGTGCTTCTCAAATGTGGTCAAAAACAGTTTAATTTTGCTTTGCTTCATTTCATTTTAATTTTCAAATCATTGTGGATTGATAATTTTTAACATATACAATCACTCATAATGTCATCATAGTATCAAATTGTTACAAATGAATATAAATGTTTACTCTCAATTTCTCGATTTATCTTGCCTCAAAGTGATTATGAATATGACACACCAGAAACCATACTGCAGAGTAACACTGCTTTAATCTTTGTTGATTCTTCTCATTTTATCTTTTCATCTTATACATTTTTCAGTTTGCTTTGTTATAAGCAGTATCCCTACTATTGCCCTCTTCTCATTTTTTTTCTGCTTAAATCAATCTTTAAGAAAAAATGTGATAATAGTTTTTGTACAATTTAAATGTTTTGGGACAAAATAAAGGCCTGAATTCCTAAAAATAAGTACTTTATTTGGCAAATAAGTTGTGCCTCCCAGTAGAACAGAGGATTTGTGATGAAGTTAGAACACAGTTGTTAAAAGAAGTTTGAAAAAATATTTTTGTTTTTATTTTTATCTGCTAAACTTCTTTTTTTTTTTTTTTTTTTTCTTTTGAGACAAAGTCTTGCTCTGTTGGCCAGGCTGGAATGCAGTGGTACAACCTCTGCTCACTACAACTTCCACCTCCCGGGCTCAAGCAATTCTCCTGCCTCAGCCTCCCGAGTAGCTGGGATTACAGGCGTGTGCCATCATGCCCAGCTAATTTTTGTATTTTTAGTGGAGATGGGATTTCACCATGTTGGCCGGGCTGGTCTCAAACTCCTGACCTCAAGTAATCTACCTGTCTCAGCCTCCCAAAGTGTGGGGATTACAGGTGTAAGCCACCACGCCCGGACAATGTTTACATAATAAAACCTTTTAAAAATTATATTGTTAAGTACTTATGAATGTTAAAATTATCCTTAAATATTATTTTAAGGTTAAACTTCTGCCAATACTGATGTAGACAATTTTTTCATTTTTCTTGTCTTTTATTTGTCCCTGTTGCTGACTTTATTCTGGGTCATTTTAAAACATAAACACACTCAACAGATGCCTAAGATATGCTGCATTAGTGACTCACAGAACATAAGATTTGGAAAATAAAAGCTTTATATTAACATCTCTATCACATCTATCATGTATAGAAATGACTTTGACCTTTCTCATAACTGATATCCTCGGTTTCTACAAATTCTTTCTGCTTGCAGTATTTGTTGTATGAATTACAGAGGATTGTTCTATATCATATCCATCTTCAGATATGATTTATTTGATGTTAATGTTTTTTGTATCTGGCTTCTATCTGAATGTGATAGAAGCTTAATTCCTAGCTATTAAGGATAATTTTTTACAATACTTCTTGTATGAAATACTTTTTTCCTGAGACCATTTCCAAATCATTTATAATATATATAATCTTTCCTTATATAAATTTTAATTACATTCCTTATTCTTTGTGTATTTTAAATCTTGTCTAGTGGTCATCTTGAGAAAGCAGGAGTCTATTTGAAGGAAACCATGCTCCAGATCAAAATGTGTGGATTGTCAACATCAAGTGACATGTCATGAATTGATCATCTGAAAAACAAATGTAATACTCCACCATTTCAGGAAAATAAACGCAGTACAAGTACATAATATCCAAGCTACATGCTCTAGAATTGTATTAAATACCATATCTCACTAACATGTTTTTTTTTTCCCTGTGGTAAACTTGAAATTTGCTGCTTTTCAACAAATGATAATGATATGTGTAGGTAGGCTTTTGAAAAATATTGTTATCATGTTTAAATTTTTGCAAATGTTTTATGACATATTTAGATGTTTAGAAGTATGTTTTAGTAATAGAACACCAGATTTCCTCTGATGTATATTTATAATGGCGTACGTTTAAACAAAATGTTTAAATACTTTAAACATTTATTGTAACTAACTCCTATATTATGTGTTGCTATTGCAGATAAGCCATAGTGTAATTAAAATTCCCATTTACAGTAAAATTTGAATATTGAATTAAAATTTTACTTTTATTTATGAAATAAATGATAATTATCTCTGTCTCTCTAAAATTCTTTCTTAATTATAGTACTTAAGTAATTTATAATATGTAGATTGAATTATCACAATTATTTTATAAATTAAAAGATTACGGACTATTGGATTCACATGAACATTATATTTGGTAACCGACTTGCAATCTCTAAAATGCAATTTAAAGTGAGGTACAGAGAATTCTACTATTGGAAATGATGAAAGTACTGTAATTATGCTTCTAAAATAAGCAACTAGAAAATAGGACAAAATACTGAAAACAATGGTTTCCCAGAAATGGAACAAAAGTGAGAAGGACTGTGATTTCTGAGACAAGAGAAATAAACGAGAGGAATCTATAATTATCCATTTACTGCCTGGAGGAGCATTCCAGATCATCGTCCAGGGAAAAGGATTATAAGTAGAGCACAGTAGTAATCCTGAGTTGAAGGTGAGTTGATGAACAGAAATAAAAATTCAGGGAGTCTGAAGAAGCTGGAAGTTGTAGGGAAGGGTTCCACAGTAAGAAGAACTTTGCAGATGTGCATATTGCTCATGTTGAGTCTTTGCTCATTGGTAAGCTGCATGTGCACAGAATGAAACTGAAAAAGGTCACATCATTTTATTCTTTCTGTTCTCCACAATGCCAGGTAGTAAAGAACTGGTTAGTGATAAGCTAAACAATCCTCAGCATTCACACCTCCAGAGGTAGATGTTTGAATTTTGGCCAGTGAGGATGGAGAGTCCTTGTTGTTCAAACAGGGCATTTAGTAGAGAGACCACAAGAGTCATGTATTAGTAGTAGTGGTAAATTACCTGTAACATAAAGATGACTCTAGGCCTAGCCTAAGGATGCTTAAAAACTTGTTTGAAAAACATCAGACTTATCTGCAAGTAACTGCCCACCGGCACAAACACTACAAAATCCAGGTATTTAACATACACGATGTCTAGTATACAATAATAAATTTCTAGGCATGCCAAAAAGCAGGAAAACAAAACACATGATTGGGGGAAGATAAAATCAATAGAAACAGAAATAGAAATGAAAAAGATAGAATTAGAAAAAATTAATTTAAACAAATATTACAAGTACGTTAACTATGCTCAGTAATTAAAAAAAAATGAACCAAAAGAGAGGAATGAAATATTTAAAAAAGAAGTAAATGTGACTTTTAAAAATACCAAAAATTCAAAAATTCACTAAATTAAATTAACACTATATTAAATACAAATAAAGAAGTCACAAAAATTGAAGATATAATAAATATAGCAAGAAAAATCCAAACTGAAGCAAAGATAAAAAAAGAGTGGGAAAATGACTAGTTCTTCACTGACTTGTGAGACTATATCAACTGGTCTAACATATAAATAACTGAGTATGTCAGAATGAGTTGGGATGAGAATTTCAAAACCATTTTGTGTTAGTCTGTTCTCACACTGCTAATAAAGATATAGCCAAGTATGGGTAATTTATAAAGAAAAGAGGTTTAATGGACTCACAGTTCCACATGGCTGGGGAGGCCTCACAATCATGGTGGAAGATGAAGAAAGAGTAAAGGGACTTCTAACATGGTGGCAGGCAAGGGAGAGCTTGTGCAGAGGAACTCCCATCTATAAAACCATCAGGTCTCATGAGACTTATTCACTACACTGAGAACAGCACAGGAAAGACCCGCCTCCAAGGTTCAATTATCTCTCACTGGGTCCCTCCCATAACATGTGGGAATTACAGGAGCTACAATTCAAGATGAGATTTGGGTGGGGTCACAAACTATATCATTCTCCCCCGGTCCCTCCCAAATCTTATGTCCTCACATTTCAAAACCAACTATACCTTCCTAACAGTCCCCCAAAGTCTTAACTCATTTCACTATTAACTTAAAAGTCCACAGTCCAAAGTTCCATCTTAGACAAAATCCCTTCTGCCTAGAAGCCTGTAAAATCAAAAGCAATTTAGTTTGTTTCTAGATACAATGAGGGTATAGGCATTGGGAAAGTACACCCATGCCAAAAATAGAAGAAATTGGACAAAACAAGAGGCTAAAGGTTCGATGTAAGTCTGAAATCCAGAGCAGATGTCAAATCTTAAAGCTCCAAAATGATCTTCATTGACTCCATGTCTCACATCCAGGTCATGCTGATGCAAGCAGTAGGTTCCGATGGTCTTAGGCAGCTCCACCCCTGTGGCTTTGCAGGGTACAGCCCCCTATTGGCTGCTTTCATTAGCTGGCATTCATGAGAAAAAGTCTGCAGCTTTTTCAGGCACATGGTGAAAGCTGTCGATGGATCTACCATTCTGGGGCCTGCAGGATGGTGGCCCTCTTCTAACAGCTCCACTAGGTAGTACCCCAGTGGGGACTCTGTGGGTGCTTGCACCCCACATTTCCCTTCCTCACTGCCCTAGCAGAGGTTCTCCATGAGGGTTCCATCCCTGCAGCACCCCTCTGCCTGGACCTCCAGGCATTTCCAAACATTTTCTGAAATCTAGGCAGAGGTTCCCAAACCTGAATTCTTGACTTCTGTGAACCCACAGGCCCAAAACCACATGTAAACCCACCAAGGCTTGGGACTTGCACTCCCTGAAGCAATGACTTGAACTCTATGTTGGCCCCTTTAAGCCATATCTGGAACACGAAGCACCAACTCCTGAGACTGCACGAAGCAGCAAGGCCCTGGACCTGGCCCACAAAACCATTTTTTCCTCCTAGGCCTCCTGTCTTGTGATAGGTAGGGCTGCTGTGAAGACCTCTAACATATCCTGCAGACATGTTTCCCACTGTTTCGGCAATTAACATTTGGCTCCTCATTATTTACATAAATTTATTCAGCTGGCTTGAATTTCCCCTCAGAAAATGGTATTTTCTTTTCTATCTCATTGTCAGGCTGCAAATTTTCCAAACTCTTATCCTCCACTTCTTCTTGAATGTTTTGTTACTTAGAAATTTCTTCTACTCAATATTCTAAATCATCTCTCTCAAATTCAAATTTCCACAGATCTCTAGGGCAGGGGCACAATGCCACAAGTCTCTCTGCATAGCAAGAGTGAGCTTTACTCTAGTTCTCAACAAGTTCCTCATTTCCATCTGAGACCACCTCAGCCTAGACCTTATTGTCCACATCAACATCAGCATTTTGGTCAAAGCCATTCCACAAGTCTCTAGGAAGTTCCAAACTTCCCACATCTTCCTGTCTTCTTCTGAGCCCTCCAAACTGTTCCAACTTCTGCCTGTTATCTAGATCCAAAGTCACTTTTACATTTTCAGGTACTTGTACAGCAGTACTCCACTCAGCCAGTACCAATTTACTGTATTAGTCTGTTCTCACATTGCTAATAAAGACATACCTGAGATTGGGTAATTTATAGGGAAAAGAGGTTTAATGGACTCACAGTTTCACATGGCTGGAAAGGCCTCACAATCATGGCAGAGATGAAGGAAAATAAAAGGAACTTCTTTTTTTCTTTTTTGAGACAGTCTCGCTGCATTGCCCAGGATGGAGTACAATGTCACCATCTCGGCTAACTGCAATCTGCCTTCTGGGTTCAAGTAATTCTCGTGCCTCAGCCTCCCAAGTAGCTGGGACTACGGGTGTGTGCCACCACACCTGCCTAATTTTTGTATTTTTTTTTTTTTTTTTTTAAGTACAGACAGGGTTTTACCATATTGGCAAGACTGGTCTCAAACACCTGACCTCAAGTAATCTGCCTGCCTCGGCCTCCCAAAGTGCTGGGGTGACAAGCATAAGCCACCACGCCTGGTCCTACAAAGGGACTTCTTACATGGTTGCAGGCAAGAGATAGCTTGCGCAGGGGAACTCCCATTTGTAAAACCGTCAGATCTCCTGAGACTTATTCACTACCATGAGAACAGCATGGGAAAGACTTGCCCCCTTAACTCAATTATCTCCCACCAGATTCCATCCACGACACGTGGGAATTATAGGAGCTACAGTTCAAGATGAGATTTGGGTGAAGACATAGCCAAAACATATAACATTTCTAAAACATTTCCAAATTTGATGAAAATGAAACCCACAGATCCAAAATGCTGCAGAGAACACTAAGCAAAACAAAGAACAAACCTGCTCAAATTACCTTGTCATAAAATTGCTCAAAAACATTGAAAAGAGAAAAGAAAGCAGCAGGGGAGGGGCCACCTTAAATGCTAAGAAAGAAAGTGGTAAGATATGAATTCCTCTCTGGCTGCCCATGAATCATGGCTGATGTCTTTTGTACTGACGTCCTCGGAGGAGGTGTCCTTCCAGACTGGGGAGCTTGTCCATGGAAATGGACTGGACTCCATGATGTGCCCTGCAGACACTGACGTGGCTCTGTCCATTACTGTCTCATAGATCTCAGCCTTACAGGTGGACAGAACATGAGTTACCATACCAGCAGCTGCAACTACTTGAGTCTTATTGGAAGTGAGAAAGCTGAAGTACGGGTAGGGCCAGTATTTTTTGGTTTTTCCTTTTATTTCTAGTTGACACATAATCATACATATTTATAGAATATGGAGTGGTATTTTGATACATGTGCAAAATATGTATTTTCCATATTCTTGATTCTGTGTCACCCAGGACTTTGTAGAGTTGGGGAGGGATTACCTTTTACAGGGTTACTTCTTAGAGGCAGTAAACAATTTGCTTGTGAGTAAGCTTTTATATTCAACCAATCCTGAGTCCACACTCTCACCTACCTCCTTTTATCAAGCTCCTGCAATCTGGGACACTGTCCCTCCAGTCTAGTCACCTCAGGATCAGGGACTAACAACTAGGGGCCAACCTATAGCTGAGACCTCACTGAAATTATACAAGTTATTCAAACTATTTAACACTCAACTTGTTTAACTTGGTTACTTTTCTTCTCTGATTATTTTTTTCCCAGTAGAACCCCAATAGTCACCCTCCAGTCCTCTCTCTGCCTGCTCATTTTGTCTCTGTGCTTCCCTCAGTGGCCCTTAACAGCATGACATGTCTACTAGTTCTTGGCGACTGTGATGTGACTATAATAAAAACATTTTCCTTCATGACAAACATTTTCATGTCTGTATGTCTTACCATACCTGATTAAACAAAATCCCAGGTACATCTTAAAACTGCTTCATAAGATGAATTGGGGCATATTCCTTCTGCCTCTGTTTCCTGAAAATATTTGTATGAGATCGGTTTGATTTCTTAAATGTTTGGTAGAAAACACCAGTGTACCCATCTGGGACTGGAGAATTGCTTATAGAAAGATTTTTAATTATAAATTCATCTATATATATAAATAATATATACATTTCAAATTATATATGTAAATATATATATTTCAAATATATATGTGTTCTGATTTTCAATTTTGATCAGTTCCAACATTTCTGCTAATGGTTATTTGTGTCTTTTCTTTTCTTTTTGATCACTCCATCTAGACTTTATTAATTGTATTGATCTTTAAAAATATAATTTAAAGCTGGGCATGTTGACTCACGCCTATAATCCCAGCACTTTGGGAGGTCGAGGCAGGCAGATCACGAGGTCAGGAGATGGAGACCATCCTGGCCAACATGGTGAAACTTCGTCTCTACTAAAAATACAAAAATTACCTGGGCATGGTGGCACGTGCCTGTAATCCCAGCTACTCGGAAGGCTGAGGCAGGAGAATCGCTTGAACCAGGGAGTCAGAGGTTGCAGTGAACTGAGATTGTGCCACTGCACTGTAGCCTGGTGACAGAGTGAAACTCCATCTCAAAAAAATATATATATGTATATATATACACATACACACACACACACAATATATATATATAAATATATATGTATATATACACAAAATACATATATATCAAATTTAGAGTTTCATTTATTTCTTCTGTTGTTTCTAGTTCATTATTTCTAGTCATATTTTCATAGTTCCTTCCTTCTACTTAACTTGGCTTAATTTACTCTTCTTTTCCTATTTTCATAATACATAACACAAGTTCAATTTTATATCGTTTTTTCTCATAGAGAAGAGCTATACGTGTTCTTTTAAGCACATTTTAGCTGTATTCACAAATATAAAGTGCATTTTATACTGACTTTTTATTCATTACAAAGTATTTTCTAATGTCCATTGCGAGTTCTTCTTTGACCCATGTATTATTCACATCCTTGTTTAATTTCCAAATGTTAGCAACTTTCCAGATATATCTGTGTGATTGATTAATTTAATTAATTTCATTTTGGTCAAAGAACATATTCTGTATAACTTTAATCTTGTGAAATTTACTAGAACTTACTTTATGGCTCAGTAGACAGTCTGTTTTTGTGTTGCAAGGTGCGCTTGAGAGAATATGTGTTCTGTTGACATTGACTGAAATATTTTACAAATGTCAATTAGGTCAAATTTTATGATAATGTTAAGTCTTCTGTATTTTTATTTTCTTTTCGTCATGTCAGCTTATGAGAGGAATGTTTATTTTCCAACTATAATGTAAATCTGTCTATTTGCTCTTTGAGTTCTGGAAGATTTTGCTGGATATATTTTGCTTTGTTATTGGGTGTATATATTTATGATTATTATGCCTTTGTGATAAATTGACCTTTTTATTGTAAGTGTTCATCTGTATACCTGATAATACGACTCATTCTGGACTAATATATGTTCTGTTAATATAGCCATTTCACATTTTTAAAGATTTATGTTTGCACAGTATTATTCCGTCCTTTTATTTTTAACCTATAATTGTTCATACAGGTATACCTCATTTATTGTGCTTCACTTTATTGTGCCTGGCAGATATTGTTTTTGTTACATATTGAAGGTCTGTGGGAATCTTGCATCAAGCAAGTCTATCAACACCATTTTCCCAAGAGCATGTGCTCACCTCTTGTCTCTGTGTCACATTTTGATAATTCTCACAATATTTCAAACTTTTTCATTATTATTATATTAGTTATGGTGACCTGCAATCAATGACCTTTCATAATACTGTTATAAATGTTTTCAGGTGCCATGAACCACACCCATATGAGATAATGAATTTAATCAATAAATGTATGTATTGACTGCCCTACTGAACAGTCATTCCTCAATCTCACTCCCACTTTTCACAATCTTCCTATTAACTGAGACAAAACAATATTGAAATTAGGCCAGTTAATATCCCTACAATGGTTTCTGAGTACTCACATGAAATAAAAGGCTACATGTCTCTCATTTTAAATCAAAAATTTTAAAAATTATTAATCTTAGTGAGGAAGGCATTGTGAAAGATTACAAAGGTCAAACGCTATGCCTCTTACACCAAAGAGTAAGCCAAGTTGTGAATGCAAATGTTTTAAAGGAAATTAAAAGTGCTACTTCAGTGAAGACGCAAATGATAAGAAAGTGAATCAGTCTTATTGCTGATACAGAAAAGGTTTTAGTGGTCTGGATAGAAGGTCAAACAAGCCACAATATTCCTTTACACCAAAGCCTATCCAAAGCAAGGTCCTAACTCATCAATTCTAAGAAAGCTAAGAGAGGTGAGGTAGCTGTGAAAGAAAAGTTTAAAGGTAGTAGAGGATGATGATACATGAGGTTTAAGGAAAGGAGCTGACTTCATAACATAAAATATCATAAGATAGTGAAAGTAGGCATCCAAAAATGTTATAGGTAGAGTCAGAGGACAGTAAACAACCTAAGCAGCCAAAAACGTCACTGCATGCATCATCATATTCTTTGATCAGACTCACAATGTGTTTACCCTCCTTATCCAGGGTCATTTGAACCTTATGATAAATCTTATTTGAAGATTTTATGAACATTAAATCATAATCCAATAAATAGTCTCTCTTCTGGCCAATATATCTCCATGGGTATAACATCCTGGGAAGGGTATAAATCAAATGCAAGGAATGCCTGGTCCTCAGTGTCTAAATTGTTATAAACTTGTTAACCATAGACAAATCTATTTTTCCTACCACTTTTGTATTGCACCGTATACTTGTATTTGGGAGAGAAAAGGTTTGTCACCAGAGAAGTCATATAATTCTACAGTGTGGTTTTTTTTTTTTTTCTTTCTTGTCCCTTGGTGGAATTCCCTATGGCCAAGGGCCTTAACAGTCAAAAGACAAATAGTTAATTAATTGTTCTAAACCACATAGGAATGGATGTGGACAGACATTTGTTACTTCTTAAAATTATTATTTTAAGTAAAAAAGCCAACAACAAAACAAAACAAAAAAAAGTTACAAGACAGACTTATTTTTAACTTCCATGTGTTGAGCTACTGTGAGCTTGGTTTTTGTTACAGACTTATAGCAGTTAGCCTTATATACCAAACATAAGCATTGTTCTGAGAAATATAGATACATCGATCGATCGATCAATAGATAGATAGATAGATAGATAGATAGATAGATAGATAGATAGATAGGTAGATAGATAGATGATTGGTAGTGTTATACCCAGGAGGCTTTGTTACAAGATATTTTTATCCTGTTAGTAAAGAATTTCCTTTAATTCTATAGTAAATGGTTGGGGTGGATGCAAAAGTGACACATAATAGCTTAGAAGGCAACTAAACTTGTTTTACCAGCTGTTTAGGCATTTTTATACCGCCTTCCTGATTTGGAGGATTTGACCTTAACCTAATTTTTTCGCTGAAAGCTGGCCCTTACAATCTTATGCACCCACCTTTTCTCCAATAGTCCAGGCAGCTTGTATAGTTTTGGCAGCAGAATATTAGCAGTGAAACAGGTCCAGGCCCAGTGGGATACCAAACGAGGGAGATTCATACCTCTGGTTTTCAAAATACCATGATTTTGGTTTCCTTGGATGTAAAACAAGGAGAGATAATTAACATTTATAGTTTGACAATTATAAGAGTAATTCATATATCAGAATAGAAAAAGGAACCTATTACATTAGGGCACCAACTAAAAATATGAAGAAAAATTATAACTTGGTGCTTTCTAGAGGATTCTTGTAGCCAAGAAATAATGATCTAATCTGTTCTCAAAAACTTTTAGTATTAAGTGTCATGCCTTACCCTTGAAACATTTTTTAGCTGCCCTTTTTATTAAACAAAAAATTATAGCAAGGCCAATGTGCGTGCGAGGTAAGTTTTAAGCTTATTATGCTTGCCTGAATAGCTGCATAATATGCAGCAAGAATTGATTGGCCATATAGACTCCTTTTGAGTTGGTTTTGCTGAAAGTTTACCTAAAAATAGGATACTTTAGTTTCAGTCTTGGTAAAATAACCAATGTCTCCAATTGTTTGGAAAAAAAAAAAATCTGTAATTGAACTTATGCAGACAACTACATTGTCATAACATTCAATCTGAATTTTGGAGGACTCAGAAAGGTAAATTTGCTTAAAAAAAAAAAAAAAAAAAACTTTATCCAAAAAACTTAAAATATTTTTTGACCTTTTTTTTAACCAGAGCCACAGCTTTTAAAACAAGTGTTTGTTTGCCTTGGAAATGCCATTTACAAAACAAACAGCTCCTGAGAACTATTAGGCAATGTAGAATGTAGCAGCTCCTCACAATTAGTCCTAGAAAAGACGCTCTCTGCTTATTAGGTAGCAAGATTTTGTGTAAGCCATTTTTATTTTATCATGGAACTCTTTGGGGAAACATTATTTCCATTATCATAGGGGTAGCTTCAGTTATTATTTCATAGCAAGGCAGTAAATGCCCTATCAAGTAGAAATTCCCTAGTTCGGTCATCGTCAGTGAAAGGTACTCACAGTTTTTTCCATCAGCCCCGATAAAAGCTCCACATAAAGGGCTATGCAGCAGAGGAAAGCGTTACCCTATATTTGTGGGCTTTTACTAGTTCCTATTTAGTGTGTTTAAATAACATTTTTAAATAAATAAATTTAGTAAATGTTTAAATAACATTTCCTAAAGAGCTGATCTATATGTCTTCAGTTTGTACAGTACTAGAAAAGGGAAAGCATCCCCCAGGTAGATATGGTACCCATTTTCATCAGACTTTTCAGTAAAAGGGGGTTACAACTACCTTATATAAAGCTTGTTTAAACATCTTAAAATTTATAATTCTATTAAACTGCATGTTTTACGTTCAGGTCTCAGGAACCCTTTTTTACCCTCAGACCATTTTACTTTTTCTGGTGAAAAGGGTTTGGTTTCCTAGCAGGGAGTTACATCTATAAGACCTACGAGGGACAGCAGATTTGATAAGCCTTCTTAAACAGTCCTGTCATTCTGTCACAGGGGCACCCGTGTAAAAGGGGTCCCCTTAACCCCCAAATTTACCATGACCTAGGTAATAGGCACATTTGGCAAGAGGATATCCCAGTTATCATAAAGCTAGTCCAACATGGCTTGCATATGAAGCATATTACCTGCTTCATCTGCGGTACTTCATTTGGTATTTTATAGGGAGAGTGGGGCAATCCCATTCTCGGTGCAAACAAACCTTACAATGGCATTATCTGGCCCACTAGGCTGACTGCTTTCTTAGGAATAACCCCCCCGTGCATTTGGAACACATATACTCAGTGATTGTTCAGTAAAGAGCTGTGGGTTTTACATTAATCCAAACAAACTCTTAAATTCTATAGCATTTAAAATTAATACTTTTGTCCTTAGAGTGTTTATTTTTGCAATCCACTATAGTAAAGATTTTTTTGAAGAAGCTGAATGATACCAATCTACAAAATGGAACAATTGCTTTACACTACACCCTTTGGTTTTAAACAGTTACTTGGTTTTATCCTTTCCCCATATCGACCATTTTCTTGGTAACCACAGGGCTCACAGTTTTGTTGCTCTGTTTTGTTTTTTTTTTAACTTATTTAGTTTTATCTGTATGTTTTCCTTTTTTTATAAAGCAACTCTTAGTTTCTTAACCAAAAAAACTTAAGATTTTTTGAAAACTGACATCCTTGTGTTTATAAAATTTTAACGAAAGCATACTTTATGCTTCTACTACTTTAACTTTTTAGTAACCCAAATTTCCAGTGGGGAAAAACTGAGGGTTTAAACACGACTTTAAGATTTTTAAATTACTGAAGAGTTTTGAGATTAAACTCACCGAAGTCATTTTACCAAAGATTATCAACATTATGTGAATTAAAAGGCATCTGAGCTAGCTTCTACCAATTTGATAAGCACTTACATTTTTTAAGTTACTCCATCAGAGCTCTTTTATGTAACTTGGTGGTGAAATATCACTTTCACATGACAAATATAAATATAGGAATATAACAGGCATGCAAAATAAAAGTCATGTTCAAAAGTTACTTTATTTGCCGGTTTTCAAAAAAAAATTATTTCCCTTACTTTAGATAATTAGTAAAAGTTACAGGAACCAACAAAAGGTGAAGGAAAGAGCCATCATTTTAGGCCTTTTCAAAAGAGAAAGAGTGGCACTTTTAAGATATCAATCTGAAGAATATTAAAGAGGAGATTATAGAATTAAAAAACTTAAAAATTTCCTGCATTAAAAATAAGTCAACATTTGTAATAAAATATTGTTTTAATCAATCATTTAGTTTTGTATTAGTGCATTTTTAAATATTAAAGACTCATCTCTAGAAATGTTATTATAGCTTCTTTTTAATTATAGCCAACTGAATTATACAACCCCTTAAAAATTCTTTTTACTAACCATATTACGACTTACACAGACCATTTACAGTAGTTAGACTTTCTGTTTTGCCCTAAATATCTCTCTTTCTTGAACAATCCAGTTGTATTATTTTAGGGCAAAAGTTCACCACACAAGATTCTTTCTTATATAAAATTACTTTCCTTTTTACCTCCTTTACCAAAAATACCTCATGAATCTTTAACTTTCTTTATATCTCTTATTTCCTGATTCCTTTACCTTGTTTCATACATAACCCTTAAATAAGCTTTGAATTAGATGAAGATATTTTACCTTTAATAAGAACATTAAAAAAGTTTTTTTTATATTTTTTAATTTGGAAATTACCCAGATAGTTAATATCAAATAACCTTAGATCCTAAATTATGACACGTTTGTTCATAAGTATTTATTCCATTACACTTATCTGATTAATAGTTTACCTAGATTATTTATAAAAACTGTGATGGCCAGTATTTAAAGTTATTTGCCTATTAACCATTTTTATAACTTAATTTCAGGTATTTACTTAAATAAAACTTACTAATTTTAAGGGTATTTATACCAAAAACTCAGGATTCAGCTGTTTTCTTTCAGCCAACAATATTTTATAAGCATATACAAGCAAAGATCATTCTTTCTTGGACTGGGTTTTATAGTTTATAACCCTTATGGCAAATCTGATAGTATTCTGCAGGAGTAAACATGAAACTACTTGATCAATAAATGCAAACAAAATGCTAACACTGCTGATATTATTTTACCAATAGTTTTAAAGCCACCTTATTTATTAAAGATTTTACTTAAGTCATGCGAACTCGAAAAAACATTTTACTACTCTTTTTTTAACCCTCTGAATTAAGCACTTTTACCTATTTTATCTATATTTTAGTAGTGAAACACTGTATGCATGACATAAATACATGGACATATCTAGGCATGCCGATAGAGGTACATTTATAGATTCATAAAGACTTCCTTTTCAATTTTTTCTCAATTTTAGACTTTCAAATTCTTGATAGCATGTTGCACCACCTAAGTAGTTTTCAGTTAAAAAGACCTAAATTTGCATATTAAAGGAAACAACTCAGGTGACAATCAGATAGCAAAATTTACACAATAAGGTACAGAAAGAAAAGGTTTGGTACGCTAAAGGAAAATTAAAATGAATTCATCTGCCAATTAAACATAAAATTATAGAATTTATAAAGGCCTTCAAATACATACACACATATATACATACATACACATACACACACAAAGATCCTATAGATTTACTTTAGTACTTTGGCCATGAGATGAATATAAATTCGCCAGTTTGCAAAAAAAACGGTTAGATCCATAGATCCAAACAGTGGGTTCTTTTTTTTTTTTTTTTTATCTCAGTCCACCAGATTTAAAGCAGGCAGAAAATAGAGAAAGAGAACTTAAGAACTCTATAGTTTGCAGGTCGACCTTAGGGGCTCTTTTCCCTTAAAGAATAATGTGCACAAAGACCATATTACTTCTATTTTACATAAACTCTGGAAAGTAGAGTTGCCACAAAACCTACAGAGTGCTCAAAAGGGGGTCATTCTCCTTGTTTATTTCCATATTTTTAGTTAATTTATTTCCTACTTTTTTTTTTTTTTAAAGGAGGAACTGATGAGCCGTGGATGAAAACGACAGTTCGGTTCCTCACTCAAACATGCATAGACAAGCCAAATTGAGATTAATTCTAAGAGAAAAGCAATTGAGGAGACCCTTTAGAAATGCATGTCTGAACTCGAATTGGGATCCTAAAGCAACAAATTCCTAGGAGAATAAAACAGCTCAGAATAAATCAAGGACTATCAACCAAAACAGGAGGGCCGAGGCTCAGGAGGACTTACCAGTTCCACAGGAGGAGAAGCTCAAACTTGCTGAGGCTTCAGTGGGCTCCAGCTGGTACCTTAGCTCTGCTTTTGGGATACACCTTCGGGATCCAGAGTCTTCTCTGAGGCCCCATGTGTTTGGGCGCCATATTATTGTCGACAAAAAGAGTCGAACTCTGTAAATTATTTGAAGAGATTTATTCTGAGCCAAATATGAGTGACCATGGCCCGTGACACAGCCTTTGGGAAGTCCTGAAAACCCAAGGTTGTTCGGGCGCAGCTTGCTTTTATACATTTTAGAGAGGTATGAGACATCAATCAAATACATTTAAGAAATACATTGGTTTGGGCCGGGCGCGGTGGCTCAAGCCTGTGATCCCAGCACTTTGGGAGGCCGAGACGGGCGGATCACGAGATCAGGAGATCCAGACCATCCTGGCTAACACGGTGAAACCCCTTCTCTACTAAAAAATACAAAAAAACTAGCCGGGCGAGGTGGCGGGCGCCCGTAGTCCCAGCTACTCCGGAGGCTGAGGCAGGAGAATGGCCTAAACCCGGGAGGCGGAGCTTGCAGTGAGCTGAGATCCGGCCACTGCACTCCAGCCCGGGCGACAGAGCGAGACTCCGTCTCAAAAAAAAAAAAAAAGAAAGAAAGAAATACATTGGTTTGGTCCAGAAAGGAAGAACAGCTCAAAGCAAGAGCTTCCGGGCTATAGGTAAATTTAAACATTTTCTGGTTGACAATTGGTTGAGTTTGTCTGAAGACCTGTGATAGATAGAAAGGGAATGTTCAGGTTAAGATAAAGACTGTGGAGACCAAAGTTCTTTTGAAGCCTTATAGTGGCTGCCCTTAGAGACAACAGGTGGCCAATGTTTCCTATTCAGATCTTAGTTAATCTCTTTAAGATTGGGAGGGTCTGGAAGAAAAATATCTAGCTATGTTAATAGAGATTCTTTACAGCTGCACATTTTCCCCCACAAAGAAAAGCTTTGGAGGGTCATTTCAAAATATGGCAAAGAAACATGTTTTCGAGTAACATATTTTGATTTTTTTCTTTGTCTTCTAATGTTATGCCAGAGTTATGTTGGAAAGTAAATCATGATATATAGGGTTAAATAAAATCCATCTGATGAGAATTTATGATTTGTAGGGCATGACTCCCCAGACCCCTTAGATAGGGATTTGGGCAAGATAAAAAAGTCAGAGTTTAGTCCTCATTTCCATACATGTAAAATATAAATCAGTTATTCCATTTTTAGGTAGTCAAGACAAAAAAAACTTCACACAAATAACTGCACACAAATATTCATGGAGCTTTGTTCATAATGTCCTGAAAAGGCTCAAAGGAGCCCATACCTCCATGAATAGGTAAATTGACTTTTGGGGCGTTTTGGGGGGTTGTTGTTATTGTTTGTTTGTTTGTTTTGAGATGGGGTCCCACTCTGTTGCCCAGGCTGGAGTGCAGTGGTGTGATCACGGTTCACTCCAACCTCGACTTCCTTGGGTTCATGTGTTTCTCCCACCTCAGCCTCCCCAGTCACTGGGACTACAGGCACAAACCACCGTACTCAGCTATTTTTTGTATTTTTTGTAGAGATGGGGTCTCCCCACGTTGCCCAGGCTGGTCTCAACCTCCTGGGCTCGAGTGATCCTACCTCTTCATCCTCCCGAGTAGCTGATACTACAGGCAAGAGCCACTGTGCCCCCTGGTAAATTAACTTTTTAAATGTAGCATACTTATAACAATGTAATATTAAGAAACAGACACACAATAACACTGATGAATTTCAGAAACTTTATGTAGAAGGAGCAGAGCCAGATAAAAGCAGCACTTATGATATATTTCCATTTCTATGAAATTTTAGAAAATGTGTAGTTAATTAATAGAGACAGAAAACAAACCAATATTTGTCGTGGGCTAGAGGTCAACCGGTGGTTGTTTGGAAAGTGGCACAGGGTAACCTTAAAGAGTAAAGGAAATGTTGTATACCTTCTTATGGTGTTTACAAGAGCACATATAATTGTCAAAAACTCTAATATCAAAGACAATTTGCACCTGACAGAGTTAAACAGGAACAAAAGACTTTATTTAAGACCATTGTAATAGGGCATAGAAAGAGGGCTCAATGCCACTGAAAAAAAAAGCAGGAGAGATTTTAAGCACAGAGGTCCCTAAGTGGAAAAGTAGTGTATGTTGGTCAATAGGGTTAGACCATCTGTGTTCGCTGATTGGTGCTTAGGGAAGTCAGGCTCCTACTCTTCCACAGAGATTAGGAGATAAGAAAAGGTTCTACCTTTCTTAATTATTGCATTTCAAAGAGATGGCACCTAGGTTTTTGAGAACGATCCTTCTGCATTGTAGAATTGATAAGAGGCCAGAAGATTTACATCTTAAAGGAGCAGAGAAAATGTACACTTTGCAAGTCTTTTTAAAGTGAATGGTCTAAAAATAGGGAAGTCAGAGGCCAACAATCAGGAAGAACCCTGTCTAAAGGTTAGTCAGGCAGTGGGAAACATTAGGCCATCTTGGTCAGTGACTGTATCTGCACTGTTTTTTTGTATACATGATATCTATGGTAAAGTTTAATTTATAAATTAGGTTCAGTAAGAGATTAACAACAACTAGGCCGGGCGCAGTGGCTCAAGCCTGTAATCCCAGCACTTTGGGAGGCCGAGACGGGCGGATCACGAGGTCAGGAGATCGAGACTATCCTGGCTAACACGGTGAAACCCCGTCTCTACTAAAAAATACAAAAAAAAAAAAAAAACTAGCTGGGCGAGGTGGCGGGCGCCTGTAGTCCCAGCTACTCGGGAGGCTGAG
>NC_045446.1:41525503-41541119 GCF_002776525.5 Piliocolobus tephrosceles
AAAAAAAAAAAAAAAAAAAAAAAAAAAAAAAAAAAAAAAAAAACAACTAATAATAAAACAATTATAACAATATGCCATTATCACTAATCTTGCACTTGGGTCATTAATATGTAAAATAAGGGTTACTGGAACACCAGCACCATAATACCAGAATGGTTAATGTGACAACTGAGATAGCTACTAAGTGACTAATGGGCGAGTAGCTTAGACACTGTGGATATGCAGGACAAAGGGATGATTTACACCATTCACATCCTGGGTGTGATGGATTAGGACAGCCTAAGATTTGATCTGATACTTAGAAGGTAAGCAATTTATAATTTATAAATTATTTCTGGAATTTTCCATTTAATATTTTTGGACCTCAGCTGACCATGCAGTTGACAATATATGCAAAACATATATTGTATATTTCATTTATGTAAAACTTAAAGATAGTGATATTAATGTTGAATAAACTGAAACTTTATCAAAACCAGGAAAGGAAGGCACTACCGTACACCTAAAGTAGATGTGTTAATTTTATTTTTTATCTCATAAAGTTTATTAAAAATAAAAATCAATAAACCATGGAAAGTGTTGGGGAAATAATTATGTCATCGAAAGTGTTTTGATAATAATTAAAACCAAAATCCCCACAAACACAGGAAAGAAACAGTTTTATCACTGAATAAGCATTAAACCAATTGTGATTTCTATCAGAAGCAATCTACTAAAGAGTTTGCAATGAAAAAATTCTTCACCGTTTTTATATACCCTGGCAAATACAATCCACTACACATGTTAATTGTTTTTATCTAAAGAAAATCTAAAGGAAATAATAACACTTGTATCTCTTGACAAGCAGAAAGCTCCATCTTGAAGCCAAAGGCCTAGACAGTAAACTACCATGAAGACCAGGAGACAGGTGCCACTCTTGGATGTTTTCATTTCTAAGAGAAAGCCAATAGGCCTCCAAAGATATTCGGAGGATGCAAAACTGGCAAGAGATTTATTTAGATTCCTTCCTGCCTGCCTCCCTTCCTTCCTTCCTTCCCTCCTTCCTTTCCTCCTTCCCTCCTTCCTTCTCTCCTTCCCTCCCTCCCTCCTTCTTACTTTCAACTGAATCTACTGGCCTGAGCTCGGCTCACTGCAACCTCCGCCTCTTGGGTTCCAGCGATTCTCCCTGCTCAGCCTCCCATGTAGCTGGGATTACAGGCGCCCAACGCCATGCCTGGCAAAGTTTTGTATTTTTAGTAGAGAAAGGGTTTCCCCACGTTGGTCAGGCTGGTCTTGAACTCCTGACCTCAGATGATCCAACCACCTTGGCCTCAGAAAGTACAGGCGTGAGCCACCGAGCCTGGCCTGCTTTTTTTTTCCCCCATACATTTCAGTGAGACAGAGATAGAGCTTACAATTTCAAGTTTTCTAAACACAATGCTAAAGAGGAGGTGGGTAGTTATCTTTCTCTTTTTGCAACAGAGAACCTTCACTTCTTCTTTACAGATTTTTATTTACCCTTAGAAAGGGCCCATGCAATCGAATAATAGTTTTAAAAAAGCATCATCCCTTATTATTTAAGGAATAAACTACCGTTTCCTTCAGTTACATGGAAGAATTTAAAAAACATTATGGCTTTTGCAAAATATGTCTTATATTTCATTTATGTAAAACTTAAAGACTATAGTGATATTATTTATGCAAAACTTAAAGACTAAAGTGATATTAAACAAATTAATAGTTTCCTGGATCTAGGTATAGGATAGAGTATTGAATGGGATTGGGTACAATAGAAGATTTTTGGATGATGGAAAACTTACATATCTTGAATGTGGTGATCACATGTTTGTTAAAACCAAGTGAACTCTACAATCAAAATAAGTGCATAATATTATATATAAATTATACATCTATAAAAAATTAACCAGTAAGAATATATATCAAAAAGTTGACAATGGTTTCTGAGATGCTGTCACTATACATCCTACCTTTTTGTAATGTTTGAAAATTTTCCAATAAGCAGAAATAACTAATAGAATGCAAAAATAAAATAAAATAAAATAAAAGCATTTGTGTGGAGACGAGATCAGTAACTTCAGTATCACCTGTGGGTTTACTGGAAATGAATCTCAGGTCCCACCTTACACTTAGTAAATCAGCATGTAAAGTTTAACCAGTTGCCCAGGTGATTCTCATACTTATTAAAATTTGAGAGAATGTCATTAAAATATTTCTCAGTAGATGAAACTTTATTATTTCTCTCAGAGGGATAAGTGACTCCTAAATACCAGAAACTAGTGGAAATCTCAACTAATGCCATATTTATGACGCTAGATTCATCGTCACAATAATGGACTTTATATTCTGCCCTCTGTGCTGGTATAGCATTGTCACTAAGAAGGGAGCAAAGGGTGCTGATGTTGACTTGGAATTTGGGCTTTAATTTCTAGGACACCAGAGTCCCATCTCATAAAAAAGGTAGCATGAACTACCCAGAGTTGTGCCACTCACTCATTTGTAAATGGTAAGGCAAGGTTAGCAGGAAGAGCTTTGGAACCGTAGCGAAGCTTTTCCATCCCTTCCCTGCGTTGCTACCCACAGCAGGTGCTTCCTGGAACCTAGGCTTTGGCCACAAGCCCTGCGCTCTCGGGGCGGGGCTAGGCGGAGCTGTGGGTGAGGAAGGGGCAATGCCTTAGTGGGGGGCAGCTGAGCTGTGGGGACTGGTTGGTGTCGCGAGAAGAGGGGGGCGGTGTCGCGAGAAGAGGGGGGCGTTGCCGCAGAGACGCGAGACGGGGCGGAGCCGGGGGTGGGGGCGGGGCGTTGTCGCAGGGGTGGAGCCGAGCCAGTGGACGGTGGTGGGGGCGGGGCAAGAGCGAAGGACTAGGGACGCGCTTCCCACCGCGCAGTTAGCGCCTCCTGGCCTGGGGCGGACCCGGTCAGGGTTCCCCAGTTGTTGTCCCTATGGGGCTGTGTTTTCCTTGTCCCGGGGAGTCCGCGCCTCCCACGCCGGACCTGGTGAGTAAAGCAGGTCCCTGCGTCCGCCAGGCTGCGCCTTGAGCACCTGTTCTGGGGCTGCGGGGCGGGCCGGGCCGTTGGACCTGGGGGCGCAGGTCGAGAGCCCGCGGGGGGGACCCTGCTAGCGAGGACGGGTGGACGGGTCAGGAGGGTCGCTGGGTCCTGTCAGAGCGACCTAGGCCGCCGCCTCCGTGTAGATCTCCACTTTTGTTAACAAAAAATTGTTGAAAGGTGGCTGTGGCGTCTTTTACCTTCCACTGACTTGGGCTGCACCGGGAATTCGTAGGGCGCCGGCGCACGCAGAGGGCGTTGCGCGTGGGACATTTTAGGGGATGCGGTAGATGGAATTCGGCGCAAAAAGACATTGCTTTCACTGGGAGCTCTTTAGTCGTCTAGAAGTGCATTTTTAACTGTGTCTACCATCTTTTAAAAGAAGGTGCTCAGAAAGTCGCTTATACACCTGAGCTTTATCGGATATGTTATTTTAATGATTTATTTTTAGTATTTATCTCATTATTTTACGTTCTCCCTTTAAAAGAATATGTAGTACAAAGTGTCCAATTTGTAATGTTGTATTTGACAAAAATGCTGGACACCCAGTTACATTTGAATTTGAGATATACAAGTAATACATTTATAATATAGTTTTGTGCCTTGCAATATTAGGGATCTAGTTCTACAAAAACATTACTCATTGCTTATCTGAAATTCACATGTAGCTAGTAGGTGTGTGGTACAATACATGTACACTTTTTGTAGCTTTCTGTTAACAGTATCTTTACATTAGTACTGCTTACAGGGAGTTAACAAAAACCTGTTTCTCTTCTCTAAACATTAGTTGAAGAAAATGAAGTATTTAGGGAAGTACCTTAACTCTTCAGCTATTATAGATACTAAAAATTTAGTACTTACAAATTTGATGTGGGAAAGTTCAGCTTCTCTTTGTTGCTGCTGCTGTTTCAAATTATGTTGATTTTGTTGTTCTGGCTGTTGATAAAATATAACATGTCAGATTTGTTAAGCCCTCCCCCCATCCTCATGCTATACCCTCTTGATACCCTCATGATAACCACACGGCTCACTACTTGGATGTCACTTTATTAGTGAAACTTTTCCTGACCACGTTAAACAAAATATATTCCCCACAACACCACCCACCCATTCTCCCATTACTTATCTGCGATACCATCTGAGAGGCATTTACTTTGTTATATTTGTCTGTGTGCCCGCAATTGTTTGTTTCATTTGGGAGGTGACATTTATCTATGTTTTTACACTGCTGTATCCCAGCACCTAGAAAAAGGGTTTTATAATAAGTAGTACATGGTCTGGAAAAATAACATTCACTGTTTTCTGATATGGAGCAATACCTGTCATGAAATTACTCCAATCCTTCCCTCCTACACACTGAGATTAGCCCACTTCATGCATTAATCTTTCCTAAAAACACCAGGTTACTTCAGACTCCATTTTAACTGGCAGTATCAAACCATGTATTTTCCTTCTTGTATTTGTAAACATTATTTGTTTTATTATTGCCCTGACTAGCTTGTAGGCCTTTTTATTTAAAAAAAAAAAAAAAAGAGAGAGAGAGAGAGTAAAGAAATGATTATATAGGCAAACCTTGTATCTGTTTTAGCATGTGCTGATTTGAAGGTATATTGATTAGGAGAATGAAATTCAGAAAGTTGAGTAGCGGCATTCTTTGTGGGACATTTAGGGCCAGTACTGAATATTTTTGTAAACTGTTGAAATACCTATGAAATAAATGTGTATAATTTATTCACAATAATGTTTATTATTTTAATACATACTTTTACGCATTTCCTTAGGAAGAGAAAAGAGCAAAGCTTGCAGAGGCTGCAGAGAGAAGACAAAAAGAGGTATGATTAAAGATCAAGTTTTGCCTACTTAGATAATTTTATACTTTATTCTTCATAGATGTCCATAGCTAAATTATCTAACTCAAATGGCCTTTGATATCCCAAATATTTACCTTTAAAGGTAATTATTTTCAATTTCAATATTTCAAAGAAATAAAGGTAATTATTTCCTTGTTTGTATGAGTTGCATTAATTTATATTATTTAATATGTGAAAACTATCATATCTTCTCTAAATTCAGATACTCTTCTAGTAACATCCTTCCTTTTAAAATGGCTGTGCATTGTAAAATACTTACAGATGTGAAGCAAGTTTAGGGGAAAATTTGTACAGTTACAAAATACCCAGTGAAGAAATGATGTTTTATGTAAGGTTGTTGTAGAAATACTCCTTCGTTACCAAAAATAAACCAACTCCCTACCCCCAAAGAAAAACCTAGAAAGCAAAGATAGACAAAAAAATGTTTTGCACACTGGACAGATTTTTGTTGTCTTTCTGTATTTGTTATCAAATTTCTTCAAGGCTGCATCTCGGGGAATTTTGGATGTCCAATCTGTGCAAGAAAAGAGAAAGAAAAAAGAAAAAATAGAAAAACAAATTGCAACATCTGGGCCCCCACCAGAAGGGGGACTTAGGGTAAGTGTTAAAATTTTCTTGTGCTTATCTGGCATTTTAAAAAACTTAAGTAGCAATCCATTCAGTATTTTCTCCTGAAATGTATTATCAGAAAATTTTGAAATAGTTTAAAATCATGAGTATTAAATATTGGAAGTAATATCGATTTATTTTAACATTTATTGTAATCAATTAGCTTTTTTCCCCAAAATGAAATAATAGATTTATTATTTTAAAGCTATATTTTAATACTCTTATGCCTACTACTAATCTTAAGTAATCCAAAAATTCAAGCAATATGGAAAAGTATAAAGAATTATAAAAGTCATCTAAGTATCATTTTGACAGACATAATTTCTAACCTTTATTTACATATCTTATTAAATTGGATTACACTATAAATTCTGAGCTCTTTTTACCCATTGATTTGGAATCTTTGATCTTTCCATTGCCACCCTTTATTATAGTTACGTAAATGTTAATTTGGATCACAGAATGTATACAGGTATGGGTATCATACACATACCGCCGAAGGTATGGATCACAGAACTAGACATTAGGAATATAATGGTGGACAAGTTAAGCAGAGTCTGTGAATGCTGGAGTCTTTAGAGTCTAGCAGGACTTTAAAGGATTTATTTTTAAAATCCTTTAAAATTACATAAAGCTCAGGAAAATAATGGTTCAGATATTAAGAATTTATTCTTGGTCCATTTTTTAAAGTAAATATAGAAGTTAGTATATTTGTGAAAATGTCTTTAATTTCAGTCATTTATATTTAACTTGTCAAGGATTTGTGAGTACTTTTCAACAGATTCATTGTTTTTTTTCTCTAAACTACACACGCACATACCTACACGTGTACATATACACGTATACTTGCCTACGTGTAGATACTCTCCTAACTTGTGGGTCAGGCAGCTTATGAACACCCTGAGCAGTTTATTTTGGCTCAAGAATATCACAGAAATAAGAATGTGTGTCTGTGTATTTTACTATTGTAAGTTACTTCATCTAATACCATTTAATGAATGAAATTTTTTTAATAAAGTTTGTTTTTTCATGATGAACTTTTAGCAATGTATAAGGTAATTAGTTTCAGTATAAGATAAATAAGTCTGACCATTTTGCTTATGCTTTTTATAGTTCCATAATGGAACAGAATAGGTCTAGTGTAAAGTAAAACAGTTGGGTGATAACAAGGTCAATTCTTTATCAGAAATATAGATTCTTTCAATATTCTGTTGAGATAAAGTGCTGTTTCACTAGGTTTACTTCATATAGGGTTCTAAAAAACAAACCCAAAATTACAAAAATTAAATTGTAGGACTGGAAATAATGTTGAGATCCACTATTTCACAGTAGAAGTGGTGAAGGTATTAAGTTAAAGTCATATATAATGTTATAGGAAAACGATACTTTAATCAACACTTAACCATAATTGAGAAGACACTTATTTCACAAGTTCTAACCTAATGAAATTAACATCAGCTTTTAAACTGTAAGAAAGAGGCTATCTTAAACTTGAAGCTTGCACACTCTGAAGTCTATAGATTAAAAAAAAAAAAATAGCCCTTATATTATCCCTTCAGAAGTGCTCAAAATGTAAAATGTAAAACATACCCAATGTTAAATTTAGTTCCTGTTTTTCTTTGTGTACTGTTCTTGGAAGAAATCTCTCAAACTCCCTTAGTAAAAATTACATCCAGGACCATGAAACTAGATAGTGGCAGGAGGATTTTCTCCAGTGGCTCACTGTCATTAGCCACTGCTGTTGTCCACTGTGAATAATTTTTCCTTGGAATATTCCTCCCCACCTATCACTAACACACTGGCTTCAAGGGGCATGCTTCATTCTGCTTGACACATGCACAACATGTCGAGAGCATCAAGCGAAAATCAAAATTCTGGAAGGCTCAAGGATAACAAGGGAAAAGTACAAGGCAGAAGTACTTAACCCTCAAAACTCTTGTCCTGTGGTCCTTTAAGGGCTCACGATGTTGCCCAGGCTGGGGTGAGATGGGAATGGCTCACTGCAGCCTCAACCTCCCAGGCTCAAGTCATTCTCCCACCTCAGCCTCCTGAGTAGCTAGGACCACAGGCACAGGCACATGCCACCACACCTAATTTATTTTTTTATTTTTGTAGAGACAGGGTCTTGCTATGTTGCCCAGGCTGGTCTCTTAACTCCTGGCCTCAAGTGATCATCCCATCTTCTCAGCCTCCCAAAGCCTCCCCCTCTCAGCTGAGATTACAGGTGTGAGTGACTATGCTTGGCCTCTTCATGTAAATGTTACATGCATGGGTATTCTGTCCATTGGACTCTGAAGTTGGTAACCACTGACTCGTTTCATGGGCTGGCCTGAAGTATAGGTAGAGTCTTCCTAAGGTAGGAAGGTTAGTAAGACTCTTCCTTAGGTAGAGTGCTGCATCTTTCCAGGGTAATTAGCCTGGGTAATGCTGTCTTCTGACTTCTTACCTGAAGAAGTCAATGTGATGATGGCATTAGGATACAAAGTACTATCAGTAAAGGATATAGCAGCACAGGAGTAAGGGAAGACCTCTAGGACAATTGCTTTCAACCTTAGCTGCATGTTAGAGTCTCATAGGCAGCTTTCAGAAAGGATTGTTCATTGAGCTCCACCTCACACCAGTCAGAGACTCCGAGAGTAGGGTTTAGCCATCAGGAGTGTTTTAAGCTTCCCAAGGAAATCTACTGTGAACCCAGATTGAGAATCACTATCCTAGCGTTTATAACACTTGTCCTAAGAAAGATGTTTTGGAAGATAGAGTCTCATGAATAAATGTTTAAAATGCTAAATTGTATATTGTAGACTATATCCCCTTCTTAGAGATTAAAACAGGTACAGAATTATGGCCTCTAAGAAATTGTACAAAAGAAGGAAAGTTTACTTGGATTAATCTTTAATTTTGAAAATTTATTTAAACATAGATTTTATATATATGTATAACACCCAATAATATTCCTTGGATGTACTTGGAAAACACTATCAAGAGATTGCTAAATATCTCTGGTTCTATCCCAGTGGCTCTTCAGGACCTATCACAGATTTAATAGACTTGATTAAACAAAGAAGCAATGGAATATTTTCTCAACTCAAGCAAGGAAAAGACCTTGCCAAACCATTTTTTAATGGTTTCTACCATTTCTTGACTCCCTGGCACAAACAAGGATTTTTAAATTTTTGTTTTGTGGTGGTTTATTTTGTGTTCCTTTACTGAATATTGGATATTTAGGATCTTGCTACTGAATAGCAGGTTCGCTGTGCAGTGGTTACCAAATTCACAGTCCAATGGACAGAATACCCATGCATGTAACATTTACATGAAGAGGCCAAGCATAGTCACTCACACCTGTAATCTCAGCTGAGAGGGGGAGGCTTTGGGAGGCTGAGAAGATGGGATGATCACTTGAGGCCAGGAGTTAAGAGACCAGCCTGGGCAACATAGCAAGACCCTGTCTCTACAAAAATAAAAAATAAATTAGGTGTGGTGGCATGTGCCTGTGCCTGTGGTCCTAGCTACTCAGGAGGCTGAGGTGGGAGAATGACTTGAGCCTGGGAGGTTGAGGCTGCAGTGAGCCATTCCCACCTCACCCCAGCCTGGGCAATAGAGTGAGACCCTGTCTCAAAAAAGAAAACAAAAAAACGAACAACAAAACCCCCAAACAAACCCAAAAACATTTAACGTGGAGTGAGTTTATTACTTACAGATTGGCAACAAGGGACAACAGAAGCCTAGGATTCATTATAAGCTTGTCTCCCAAGGAAAACTGCCTGGGGTTGATGGCATCTGTGTGTGCTGTACTTGAACCTCCGATGAGTGCCCTGGGTTTTATGACCTGGGGGTTAGAAGGGGAGGTACTACATGACTCCTTGGGCTAAAGCATTGAAGGACCTCCTGTTTTTAGGGAGGGACTGGAACAGAGCTTGAGCTGTTCTGGCCATTCACTTGCTATCCCAGGATGTTACATTCCCAGCACATTTTACAGTTGTTCCTGAAAACTACAGGCAAGACGGTGGGAGAGAGCTATCCTGCAACTACCCACCAATCTGACCAGATATTTTGTCTTCTTTATACTTTTAAACTATCACCTTATTTCAGGCTTTGGACTGTAATGTAAAATTTTATGAATAGCTGCTATTCAGAAAAATCATTTTGCATTTCTGTGTCCCATATTCCTCTTTTTACTTGTTTGTTCAATAAAATACTGTTATGTAACTTTAAGTAAAATGTACTTTTCTATCTCTTTTTTATCTTTTCTAGTGGACAGTTTCATAAAGCATAACATGAGTAGAAGAATCTACTGCCAAGAACCGTTTATTATCTGCAATCAAGTGGACTTCATCAATTTAATTTCTTCTCTTTGAATAAATGAAGACTCAGATTTTGTAATATTATTGCCCTTAAGTGCAATGCTAAAAAAAAACTTTGATTTTCCAGCTTAGAAAATGGCTAGACTTTTCATTAAATACTAACTTTCCTACATTTGCTCTTCTGCAGTTAGTGGGTGATTTGCTATTTTTCTTAGTAATTAAAAAATGGAACTAAATAGTGAATATACATACATTGCATGTAAAAATTCTGCATATACCTCTAAGATTAAAATTTGTAGTTGTCTTTTCATCCTTTGTAATATCTAACTACTTATATTTGTGCTGCGTCGCCTTACATCTGTTTTTATTTCACTATATATGAAGACATTTGATTAAACTTACGGACTTAGTGCCTTTAAACTGATCATCAGGGAGAATCTTGAAAAAATCATTTGAAGGGCTGATGTGAAGGAGCACTGTAAAGTTTTATAACTTACTAAGTAATGAATATTCTTAGGCAGATGTTAATTTTTTTCTAATTCATTTTTATTTATGTAGCTTGTAAAATTAACATACCATGTTTTACATTATGATAAAAGGTTTTTTTTTGTTTGCTGAATTTAAAATTATATATTAGTGACACCATCAGAGGGCAGTGATGTTCTAGTGTATATTAAATTCAGCTCTGTAAAGATCTTTGCAATAATTGAATGAGTTTAATAATCTGGATGGGTTATAATGAGTAGTAATATATTTGTCCGTATTTCATAAGTAGTGTTAATCTTGTGTACTAGAGCTTGATCATAAGATTTTTACAGATGTGAAACTGCCAAGGCAAGTATGAATGTATAAAAAAAACATGTAGTAGATACTGTACTTACAAAAGGTCTACTTCAGATGTAAAAATATTAGGAGGTAATTCTGTACAATGCATAGTCATAAACCTTAACGTTGTTTATTAGAAACATGAATTTTATAGCATTTTTTGTTTCTCCTATATAATACACTGAAATAAAAGAATTGGTGTTAGCTATTAAGGCTGATAGCTCTTTTAAATGGCAAGGCCACATGTTGAGCCCTAAATTAGAATTTGCAGATATTAAGTGCCAATAGAAATTTTAAGTTAAATCAACCAAGTTCACTTGCTTTACGCAAAGGAAACTGGACCACTATCTTCATCTATCCCTCCCACAAAACTTACACTGCGCTGTTTTGTACATGTTAATTTTAAAAAGTTTGAACTATTATATAATACAGGTCTCTTGACTTCTCATGGAAAAATTATTTTTTCTATTATGGTGTGAAATATTCTGTGAATATCTAGGAAAACATAAAATTTGACTCAGTTTTCTTTATTCTTTAGAGGATTCATGCTGTTTTTGTTCATAAAGGATAGTGAAATCACGAATGAAAATTTTTGATTTTATTAAAATGATTTTTTTCAAGGCAAAAAGGAAAAGGAATGATCAATAGCTCAGTGCATATAGAGCTAGAGCATATCATCCTTGAACTCTGCAAATCCTTTCTCCTATTTTAATATAGCAAGAACAATTTTCTCTTTACTGCATCTTAAAGAATTAGAACTTGGGTTGGTGTAAATGACTTCCTTCCAGGGAATCATGCCCTATTTCTACCAGCATTTCATACCCAAATGTCATGTTTGTCTATTGTGAACCATGAATGATACTCAGATATATTACTTTTCGGGAAAAATGGAACATGTTACTTCCAACCATGGCCTGTCACCATGAGTGTGATCAGCTTTCTCCAAAACCACGTGGGTTGCAGTGGCTAAAGGGTGGTACCCAAATGTTAGGAACAGTGTTAGGAAAGGGCAAGGAAAAAGAGGTGACTGGGTGTCTGATGAGAAACCAGTAAATGACTAAAAACATGACTAAAAACTTATATATATAATATATAATTATGTGTGTGTACACAATATCTGCACATTCTAATTTATATATGTGTGTGTATACGCACACACACACATAGTCCAGACATCTCCCTCATAAAATAACCATCAGTTCCTATGAAAACCTTAAGTGGAAGCCAATTTCCCATAGTAAATAATTTAGGAGAAAATTATAATGCTTAAAATGTTGCTCAAAACCCCTAACTTATTACTAAACTATAATTGGAACAGTAAAATGCATATATGTAACTATCATATCATGATTTAAAAATTGCTTAAACCATTGCTGCATAATACTAATCAAACTTAACGGCTGCTAACAAAAGTTGTGAATTATTATGTGGCCCCTTTGTAACGTGCTGCATGTTTTTTGAAACATCTCTATGTGTGTGTTTGTTCCACTGCTGGTATTTGGAATGTAATTTAACAGTTCCCACGCATGGTTTGGTTGTAAATTCTGTATTGCCTTTTAGGGATATAAATATATATTTTTTTCTATGTAAAAATTAGCTTTAGCTGTCTAACAAAATTTTGTCTTTACTACATCCTTAATACTTAGAACCTGAGTTGGTGGTTAGGGAAACCTCAGGAACATTTTAATCACATTGGGATTCAGAATAGCAACAGAACCAAATGTTTTTTGGTGTGTTTATACAATCCCTGGATTTATAGGTGGATTTTCTAGAAAGGAGAAATGATGTAATTAGTATCCTGGTTTTTTTCTAAAGAAATAATACTATAATAAAAATTCTGTCCTCTGTACCCCAGGAAAATGGACATGAACTTTGAATTTTCCCTTTCTCCAAATGTTTGACTTTTTATTTTCACTGATAAGTATTATGCGATGTCTTTAGAAGACAAAAGCAACTCTTGCCAGTTTTGAATACTTTCTGCATAAATAGATCAGTAAGAGGTAAGTAGCCATGACTACCTATATGTGTTGAGACATAAGGTATATTTCTTTAACATCCAAGCAAGCATTTCAAATTCTCTTAACTACTATACATGCTCTAAGCTAATTCAAATATAGTATTGTGGCTTTTTTCTTCAATTTTCTCAAAAGCTACACACACAAGGCATTTGTATGTATAACAGACTTTGATGAAGTTTTGGTTCCAGTAACTCAAACACTTAAGTTTCCCATTTGACATTGCTTTTTATTGTCCTATTCTCCCTCTTCCAGTTATGCTTCATCTTGCAAATATAAACTTGAAATGTGATTACTATTGCCTACATTACTCCCGTGGATATCATACTTTTTTGTTATATCCTGAATTGTATAGAATTATTATTATTATTATTATTTTTTTTGAGATGGAGTTTCACTCTTGTTGCCCAGGCTGTAGTGCAATGGCGGCGATCTCGGCTCACCACAACCTCCGCCTCCCAGGTTCAAGCGATTCTCCTGCCTCAGCCTCCCTAGTAGCTGGGATTACAGGCATGTGACACCACGCCTGGCTAATTTTGTGTGTTTGGTAGAGATGGGGTTGCTCCATGTTAGGCTGATCTGGAACTCCTGACCTTAGGTGATCCGCCCTCCTTGGCCTCCCAAAGTGCTGGGATAACAGGCATGAGCCACCATGCCGTGCCTGCATTGGCTATTTTTATATTACCAAATTTGTGTTGAGTTTTGAGTTAATGTCTTCTAGTTATAAAAACAGGTTTGATCCATTCTTTGCAAGCACCTCAAACTTATCTCAAGTGGAACTAATTAGTTTTGCATACAGATTGGTGCTATCTAGGCTATTTCTCTGAAATTTATCTTGTCATATAAATCAGATGTCAAGGAGTTATGCGAAACTCCTTTTCCTATCTAACTCCTAAAATGTCTTCTTCTCTGTCTGTATTTCTTAGACATAGTTACATTATAAGTAACAGACGTATTTAAAGTAGGTTAATACCAAGTATCTCATAGGTAGAAAATTTTCATAAGTTCCACAAAAACTTACGGAACTAATAAATGACTTTAGCAATCTTGCAGAATGAAAAATATATGAAAGTCAATTCTATGTTTCTATGCAAGCAATGAACAATCTATAATTGAAAGTAGGAAAATTTAAATTACAATATCAACAAATAAAATATTTAGGGAAAAAGAAAACTGTAGACATTAAAAATGACAAAACATTGCCAAGAAATTAAGATCTACATGAAGAAAAACTGTATGTTTTTGGATTGGAAGATGATAATTCTCAAATGGGTCAGTAAATTCAGTGCAAAATCCCAGCAAACTTTTCTAGAGAATTACGAATTCTTATTAAGAATCATCTTAATAAGATGATCCTTGAATTTATATGGAAATGCAAGACTTAGAAAAACCGAAACAATTTTGAAAAAATAAAGTAGGGAAGTACTAGCCAAAGCAATCAGGCAAGAGAAAAAAATGCAAAGCATCCATATAGGAAAAAAAGTTGTCAAACTACCTCTCTTTGCTGACACCATGATGCTATACCTAGACAACCCTAATATCTCTGCCAAAAGGCTTTAAAAGAGATAAACAACTTCAGTGAAGTTTCAGGATACAAAATAAATGTGCAAAAATCAGTAGTATTTCTATACATCAATAATATTCAAGTTGAGAGCCAAATCAAGAATGCAACCCAATTTACAATAGCCACACACACAGTAACTACCTAGGAATGCATGTAACCAAAGAGGTGAAATATCTCTAAAAGGTGAATTACAATACACACTGAAAGAAATAAACAAAAATGTTCCATGCTTATGGATTGGAAGAATCAATATCATTAAAATGGACATACTGCCCAAAGCAATCTAAATTCAGTGCTATTCCTATCAAGCTACTAATGTCATTTTTTCACAGAATGTAACAGAATAGAGAATTCAGAAATAAAGCTGCACAACTAGAGCCATCTAGTCTTTGACAAAGCTGATGAAAATTGGCAATGGAGAAAGCACTCACTAATCAATAAGTGGTACTGGAATAGCTGGCTCGCCATAAGCAGAAGAATGAAACTCAAGATGGATTAAAGATTTAATTATAAGATCTCAGACTATAAGAATCCTAGAAGAAAACCTAGAAAACACTATTCTGGATATCGGCCTTGGGAAAACATTTATGCCTAAGTCATCAAAAGCAACTACAACAAAAACAAAAATTGGCAAGTGAGACTTAAATAGTTTCTGCAAGCAAACTATCAACAGAGTAAACAGACAATCCACAGAACAGGAGAAAATAATCACAAACTGTGCACCTGACAAAGGTCTAGTATGCAGAATCTATAAGGAACTTAAACAGTTCAACAAGTAAAAAATAACCCCATTGAAAAATGGGCAAAATACATGAACAGACACATCTCAAAAGACGACATACAAGTGGCCAATAAATGTGAAAACATGCTCATCATCACTAATCAGAGATATGCAAATCAAAACCACAGTCGGATACATTTCACGCCAGTCAAAATGGCTAGTATTAAAAACTTGAGAAAACAACAGATGCTGCCGAGGCTGTGGTGTAAAGGGAATGCTAATACACCATTGATGGGAGTGTAAGTCACTCAGTTCAGCCACTGTAGAAAGCAGTTTGGAGACTTCTCAAAGAACTTAGAACTGGCATTAGACCTGGCAATCCCATTACAGGGTATATATCCACAAGAAAATAAATCATTCTACCAAAAAAGACATATGCATTCATGTACGTTCATTGCAGCACTATTGACAATAGCAAAGACATGGAATCAACCTAGGTGTCCATCAATGGTAGACTGGATAAAGAAAATGTCATACATATATGCCATGGAATATTACACAGCCATAACAGCAACATAATCATGTCCTTTGCAGCAATATGGATGCAGCTGAAGGCCATTATTCTAAATGAATTTATGCAGAAACAAAACCAAACACCATAT
>NC_045446.1:41541129-41659607 GCF_002776525.5 Piliocolobus tephrosceles
TCTAGAGTGGGGAGAAAGGGATGAGGGCAATGTTTGTAAAACTTAACTATTGGGTACTATAGTCACTACCTGGGTGATGAGATCAATTGCACCGCAAAGCTCAGCATTATGCAATGTATCCGTGTAACCTTCATGCGTACCCACTGAATGTAAAATAAAAGTTGAAATTATCTTTTAAAATTGCAATTTCTGAGAAAAGTAGGAAAATTTATATTACCTGATATCAAAATGTACTATAAAGCCACAGTAGTCAAGATAGTGTGGTATTGGCCTAAGGATAGCTAGCTAGATCAGTGAAACAGAATAGAAGGTTTAGAAATAAACTTACATTTTTTACAGGGCACTTCAATGGAAAATGGGGAAATAACATTTTCAACAAATGATGCTGGGAAAACTGAATCCATATGCCAATAAAATTAAACTCAAACCTTTAGTTCACACCATACACAAAAATTAAAATGTATCATCGAGCTGAATGCAGTAACTAAAACCATGAAACTTCTAGATGAAAACATGGGAAAAAATCATTATAACCTTGAGTTAGGCAAAGATTTCTTGGATATGACACCAAAAGCATTATTAATTTAAAAGATAAATTGAACTTCATAAAAATTTTAATTTCAAAAGCACTGTTAAATTTCAAAGACAGCTGGGTGCAGTGGTTCACGCCTGCAATCCCACCACTTTGGGAGGCCAAGGTGGGTGGATCTCTGGAATTCGTGAGTTTGAGACCAGCCTGGCCAACATTGTGAAACCCCGTCTCTACTAAAAATACAAAAATTAGCCAGGTGTGGTGGTGTGAGCCTGTAGTCCCAGCTACTCAGGAGGCTGAGGCATGAGAATTGCTTGAACCCAGGAGGTGGAGGTTGCCGTGAGCCGAGATTTGTGGTACTGCACTCCAGCCTGGACGATATTCCATCTCAAAAGAAGAGGGAGGAGAGAGAGGAGAGAGAGGTGGGGGCAGGGAGGTGGGGGGTGGGGGAGGTGAGTGAGGAGGAGGAAGGGAGAGAGAGAGAGACAGGAGGAGAAGAGAAGAAAAGAAAGAAAGGGCAAACTGCAAACTGTAAATAAGTAGCTTACATCCAGAATTTATAGAACTCTTACAACTCAGTAAGATAATCCAATTAAAAATGGGCAAAAGATTTGAATAGTATTTCACAAAAGAAACCATAAAACAAACATTACTACGTAGGTGTTCAGCTCCGTTAGTCATTAGAAAAAGGGAAATTAAAGTAAAAAACATGATCTCCCTTTTGTCCTCCAATGGCTATGATTTGTAAAAGTGGAAATAACAATTGTTGGCAAGGATATGGAGAAACAAACTATCGTACATTGCTGGTGTAAAGAGAAATTGGTCCACCCATTTTAGAAAACAGTTGTATATTTCTCAAAATGGTAAAAATAAATTTCCCAAAGGGCCCTAAAAATAATATGAATTACTTTTATAGGAGGTAAACACATGATATAGCAATGTGAACAGCAGTTATCAGTCAGGCCATTCGTCTTCAATACTTCAAGGCTCCTTCCAACTCTCAGCTACTAAGATCCTTTTGTGCACAAAGGTTTTGACACTAGAGATAATAGAAATAACATTTAATTGTGCATCTAAAGGCCTGAGTTTTAGATGCATGTTTAACTTTGATGTTTAACTTTGGGGAAATTTAGCTAGAAAATTTCCTCAACTCTAAAATCAGAGGATTTTAGATAATTTTTTATCTTTCCACTTTTGAGTTTCAATGAATTAGGATTGAGATTTGACCTGTTTTACCCCACTCTGATTAAGAGTCATGAAATACAATTCTAAGAAAAGAAGAGCATTGGAATTAGAGCCATTACCTGTTTTACCTTAGGCAAATTATCTAAACTTTCTGATGCCTTATGGCCCTTAAAATGCAAAATGAGAGGATTATAAGATTTCATAACTTCATGGTTTATCTGAAGATATTTTACACATTAGAGATGTAGTTGGTTGGTTTCCTTCTTCATATCTAGAAAAACTCATTTCATGCTCTGTTCTGAGAGACAGTCAATGGTCTTCAGAAACCCTAAGGACAAAGATAGCCACAACATGATCCAGAGAGAGCAATCTGAGAAAAGATTTAATTAATCACAAACAAGTTGAAATTTAGTTTACTCACCCAGTGTTTTTAAATGTTCCTGTGGTAACATCTTTGAGGAAGTCAACTCTAGTTGATATTGTCTTTTCAGTGACAAAGTGTCAAGTACCTTATGAGGTGGGCATTGTGTCGTGAATCATTTTTGTAACACAGTTCCTCTTTCCTTTGAGCTACATTGGTGATCCAGAGTTTTCTCCTCATTCTCCCTGCTTCTATTCTTTTCACTAGTACAAAACAATCTGTAGACAAGACAGCTAACAGTTCCTCCAAGTAATTTCTTAACAGTAAAAATGAATACCTCTCAGTGTTTCTGAAATCATTCCTTATATGTCTCTGATTCAAGCACTTTTACCACATATCCTGTAGGTACTATTCTCTCCCCACCCACATCAGGAGACACTGAATATGATAGCAGTGAGTCACTTTATTTCAGAATCAGCCTAGTCTGCTCAATGTGTTGATATTATTTCTCACTGTGGCCTTTTTACTATTTACTTGAACTTCTGGTTTGAGATGTTTCCACTCTGTTTGCAGCCAGATTTCTAGAGTACTTAGACTTTTTAATCATTTATTCATTGGCTATTGGACCCATCTCTCCATTGTCCTTCCTTGGATCTTACATCTAGCTGAGAATAAGGTGACATAAACCTACTTTGGTCTATGTCCTGGCCAGTCTTCAATAAGGAGTTGAGGAGTAAGAGGCTGAATATAGTCTAATTTTTTTTCACATCCTTGGTTGGTGCTGATTAGCAGCTAGACTCCAATGGCAGTTGTGACCATGTTTTCAGTAACACTTCAAAGACCATCTTAGATGTGGTATGGGTGTCATAATCCTTCCCTCCCCACCAAATATGTTCATGTCCTAATCCCTGGAACCTGTGAATATGTTATGTTACATGGCAAAGTGGATTCTTTAGATGTGCTCAAGTTAATGACCTTAAAATACATTATCTAGGTAGATCCAATCTAATCATGTGATCCTTAAAAGCAGAAAACCTTTCTAACCTATGAGAGAAAGAGATACGAAGAAAGAAGACGGGTCATAGAGATGCTACATTGCTGATTTTGAAGATGGAGGAAGGAAATCATGGAGCTTAGGAATGCAGGTGGCCTCTAGAAGATGGAAAAGGAAAGGAAATGGATGCTCCTCTAGACTCTTCAGAAAGGAAAACAGCCTTGGTGACACTCTGATTTTAGCCTATTGAAATCATGTTGAATGTCTGACTGCAGAAATGTGAGATAATAAACATGCTTATTCAGCTACCAAGTGTGTGACAATTTAATGCAGCAATAGATAACTACTAATGCAAAAGATAAAGAGGTTAATATTACTTTTGTTAAGCTGCACTTATTCTTTAATGAAGTTGACTATTATTTTAATTTTTGTTTGTTTTAGACACAAAATTATCAGTGAAATTATATTATTAAGGATATAAATATGCTTATGGAACAAATTTAGGCACAGGAGAAAATGTTGATGGAAATATTGTCATTAACTATACAAAGAAATTCAGTGTATTAGGTAATTTAAATATCTTAATCTTTATCACTCAAGATTGTATTTTTAAATATATTGGAATTATTCACTGTACCAACGTGACTATCACCTACAACACCTCAGGGGTTTTTTTTTTTTTTAATCTATTTTTTTTTTAGGTTTCATTGAATTTCTCTCCCCGAAATGATTATCATCACTTCCAGCACCACAAAATTATGCCATGCATGTTGTTTAAGAACTTCTCAATTATGTATGTTTTGACTAAATTTTTCATGTAACAAACATTCTTCCTTCCTGACTTTTTGGAGAAAGGTGGATTCTTTTGTTGATGTTGAAAAATTAGTACATGAAAAATTAATTTTCTATCCTTTTTATACTCAGAGCAGCACTTACGTTACTACCAATAATAAAACCTCAACTCTCTACTAAGGAACACTAACACCACCATCACTCATCTCCCAAAGTGAAGAAGTGCCAGGGAGCCCTAATTTGATTCTCTTATAACTCTTGGAGAAAGTTGCCATTTGAAAATTAACTTGATTTCAGAATGAGGCATTGATTTAGAGACAGATAACATTTTTAAAATATATCCTTTTAATTCTTGAATGAGTAAGGACAATATTTTGCTGTTCATTGGTATAAAACAGCCCTGTCCCAGGTATACAAGGGTATACGTAAGTCTGTAACATCATTAGCTACAGTGAATTTACTTTACTAGAAAGCATAGCAAAATAGGATTAACTAAAGATATATTTTTAATAAGAAAATGCTTTGAAATAACATGAAATCAATGAACATTTTGACTGTACAATTTACTCATCAAAGTATCAACGTATGTCAGCTCATGTGTGAATTACACTAGATCATTCTAAACACAGCCATGTGCTCAGCAATGTGTGAAATAACTCATAAGCTATTCTCTAAGGGGGTGTACTGAAAACTTCTAAAAGTACCCCAGATGTTTAGTCACAGATAAGAGATATACTTTAAGGCAGCCTTCCAAGTGAATGTAAACTTTTCTGAAGTGGCCTTTCCAGTAACATATTACTATTGTGAATATTCTGTACTTATTTGTAGTGCTGTTGGATATTATTTTTTGTAGCACATTATCACACTAATCAAAAATGTAATGTAAAAAAACAGCATAAAAATCTTGCAGTTATAAAAATGTCTGGGGTGCTTTTCCTCATGGATGTAAAGCAGGCACTTTCTGTTGACTTATCTGCAAATCCTAAATGTTCTCTCCTTATAGTGTTTATCTTTAATTAGAATTGTGTTTCTAATAGTTTGTGTTCTAAATACTGTGTTTGCATATTAAGAAATAATAATTTGCCTAAAATTTGGCTAATTTAAATTTGAGTTTAGAATTTAATAGGTCATATTCTACAGAAGCATTAAAAATAAATAGTGCTACTCTTTGAACATTTTTCAATATGATGACATTTTTCTGTCTATCTTTCTCCAAAACAGTTTTCAGAACATATAACTAAACTGACTATACTGGAGAAGCGGATACAGGCCATTATGAGGGTCCCCTTGTCGTGACCAATTTGTTTCACTTAATTTCCTTCTTAGCCTTATAATTGGCAGAGACCACCAAGTAGTTATCTGGATTCATGTCCTTTAGAGTTGGAGATTTGCTTTGGATAGGGGATGTTTTGCCATCCACACGGGAGATCTGCAGCATTCGGCAGGGGTCGTGTTTCAACAAATACCCTGCAAAAGTTTCCCAGCCTCCTCCCACACGGACCATGACATGTTTGTTGTGCAGCATCTGAAATGAAAAAATATCAAAAGTGTTAAATTATGAAAATTCTTACAGTATCTTGAATCAACCCCTGGTTCTAGTGAAATTAGTGTTTTGGTTTGGATTTCATGACCCATTGTTTTTCTACTTGGTACACAATGTCTGAGGTAGCATAGGGTCTATGAAAGAAGTCCTTTTTTTTCTATGGAAGTGAATTAAGGATAAACATCTCCAGAACCCAGCTTTGCTGTGCTATGGGAACCAGCACCTATGTATAATTCTTTGGTTTAATGTGTCTGGAGGCTTCTCTCTGACATCTGATGTTCTATTACAGTTCCTATCACTGCCTCTGGTTCCTGCCTACTGACTCAGCTTCATGCTCCATTTTCCCCAGTGGGTTATTCTCCTCTGTATCAGGATTTTAAAGACCATGGAAATGTCTGTTAATGGATTATAATGCAAAGAGTCAGACAAATATTCAATACAAAATAACATGGAAAAATGCACTAAATAATTATTGAAGTTTTCCCCATTGTCTGAGCCCTTGAAGGCAAAATGTTTTTGAATAGGCAAACCTTTATGTTTTTTCTTTATTCTTTTTCTTCCTAATTATCATAGAATATGTCTTTTAAAACAAACAAACAGCTTACCCCGAGGCCCAGGAGCCATCTAGAGCTCCAACTTAACAAGGTTATTGATTTAAATGTGAAGAATGCATGATTCTTTGTATCTAGTAAAAATATATTATGGCGGTTTGACATGGAAAACCACATAATTTGTCATCAACTTCTTTCAAATATCAGAAAATTTAATATTAAGAGGTAATGTTGCACAATCATCAAAGACCCTGCTGACACCCTCTCCTGCCCAAAATGTTATGGATATATATGGGCACTGTAATGTTGGGAAGAGGATGTGATTGTGAGAGAAAGTCTGGGAAGTCACATCATAGAGTCTATAAAATCTGTTTCAATTCTTCTTACTTGGTGTCAGCTTGAGATCTAGGCTTTTTTTTTTGACTCCCAGCCAGTGGGAGATGACTTGTGTTCTTACCACTTTCATGTAGCTTTTGATAAAGGTTTTGGACCTGCTTTCTATCTGCCTGTATCTAAAATTTCTGCATGTGTATTTGGGGGTTTCATAGAACTACATTTAAGTGGTTGACATGAAGCAGTTTTCAAAATCAAATATTGTACCAACTAATAAAAATTTAATGAAAAATAGTCATTAAAACTATTTGATTTATATGAATTAAATGTATTTCTACTGGTTATTCTCATTTGAGTATTAGAATTTTAGAACAGAAAGTGAAACCAGCACTACTGTCCCATAGAAATGATGTTTGTGGTTTCTTTTGAATAAATATAGAAATTGACCCTCCTAGTCTTAAAATTTGAGAAAATTACAATTGTCTTATTTGAGTTTCCTTCTCAGGAAACCAACCATCAGGTGTTCCAGTTAGTATCAAGGAGCTGAAACTTACCAGATCACCACATCTGGACAATGAGACATCAGACCCCTCATCTGTTGTGATTGCCTAATAGACCATCTGCTCCCTGTTGACCAATTCCTCTTCCTTACCCCTCCCTAATTCCTGTTTTCATGGTTACATATCTTCCCTGCTATATATATCCTTAATTTTAGTCCATCAGGTAGATGGATTTGGGACTGATCACACAGCACCCGAATAAAACCTTTTTCCCTGGAAATACTCATTGTTTCAGTGACTGGCGTTCTATGCAGTGAGCAGCAGGACCTAGATAGAACGTCTGACATTTCAGTAACAAAAGGACCTTAGAACACATCTTCCAGTTGGAAGTCTTCAAACTTATTTTAACATCAGAATGTACTCATTAAACAAAATCTCAGTGAGAATCCCTGAAACATAAAGCAGATAAAAAGAGGGTTTAGCTTGTAACTACTTTGCCTTTCCTGGCCCTGCCAGTGGCACTGAAATTGGCTCAAGTGTTGCACAGAACTAATATTTACTTTTAAAAATAAATAAATATGGTCAGACGTGGTGACTCACACCTGTAATCTCAACACTTTGGGAGGCTGAGGCAGGTGGATCACCTGAGGTCAGGAGTTTGAGACCAGCCTGACCAATATGGTGAAACCCCATCTCTACTGGAAAGAAAAAAATATAAAAATTAACTAGGCATGGTGGCAGGTGCCTGTATTCTCAGCTACTCAGGAGGCTGAGACAGGAGAATTGCTTGAACCTGGGAGGCAGAGGTTGCAGTGAGCCGAGATCGTGCCACTGCACCCCAGCCTGGGTGACAAAGCAAGACTCCATCTCAAATAATAATAATAATAAAAATAACAATAATAAATATAGAAATTGACCCTCCCTGCTCTTAAACTTGAAACTTAAATTTGTCTTATCTGAGTTTCTTGCTCAGCAAACTGATCTTTAGGCAAGGAACAGATGACACCAGACAATTAAATGCCAGACTCCTTGCCCCTCCCTAAAATTCCTGTTTTCCTGCATGTAGCTACATTCCTTCCCCATTATAGAAACCCTGAATTTTAGTTGATCGGTGAAATAAATTTGAGACTGATGTGTTCTTCTTGGCTGCAGCATCCAAATAAAGCCCCCTTCCCTGGCAATACTCATTGTCTTAGTGATTAGCTTTCTATGTAGCAAGCAAGAGGACATAACTTCTGGTGTTTTGGTCACAGTACCATGTTGTTTTACAGATGCAGACACTGAGAACCAGATCTTAGGACCTAAGCAAATCAAATCAAAGATCTGGTTCTCAGTGTCTGCATCTGTAAAACAAGAATCTAACTGGAGTCAGGTTGGACTGGAGCCAGATTCTTAGCCCTGACTCTAGTCTAGTCCTTTTCTCATGACAGCTTTTACTAAAGAAATAAAATCAACTAGGGCTTTTATAATTTTATCCACATATTCATATTCCTATGAGTTTCTGCATGTGTTTTACTACCGCCAGCTTCTAAAACTTGAAGTCAATGGGACAAAAACTGCAAAGGTCAGTGTCAGAATAACACTTGGATTCTTTCTACCACTGTTCAAGAGAACAACTTTGCCTATTTTGAAGTTCTGTAAATTACATTTAAGTCTTGTCTCCAAACATTCTTGGTATCAATGCCCCGGGCAAAATGCCCAAGTCTAATTCAGTGTTTGTGAGCAGGTCATTTCAACCAGAAAGAACTACCAGTCAGAACGGTTTTTAAACAATTCTAGGAAGCAGTGACAGAAACACTTTTCAGCCTGGAGTATACTGGCCATTTAGGCACATATTCAGTTTGCTAATTTCTTAACGAATCAATAGTATTTTGCAAAGTGGATAAAGCATGGAACAGAGTCCCATACCGAATATGAATAATACAGGAATTAAATTTCTGCTCACTTCTTCTTCCACATCCTTTCTACTGTAGATATTGGTTTCAGTCCAATATTCTTACCACAGTCAATAGGGGAGGATTAGCAGGAAATACTTTTACAATGTATCTAGGTTTACTTTCCTGCCTTTGTAAGAGTAGTCTAATGGACATAATTATATTTTTGTGAATAACATCCATCTCCAAAGTCCAGCTTCATCATGTGAAAGCTCCTTTAATAAGAACTACAGTTGGAGGAGGCATACAGCTTTGTTGATTGCTTTTGTGTGACTGTGAGGCGGAGGGATATATTTGTTGTTTTCTCATTTTGAACCCCGAATCTAGGTTTTCCAGGAGATTATCTCATCCTTTTGAAACTTGCCCAAGGGTCCCATAGAACTGATGTTTATGATTTCTTTTGAATAAACATAGACATTGACCCTCCCAGTCTTAAAATCTGAGAAAGTTAAAACTGTCTTATCTGAGTTCTTTACTCAGAAAATCAGTCATCAGGCCTCCCAGACAGTGTCAAGCAACTGAAACTTACCATCACATCTGGACTACGGGCGCCAGGCCCCTCACCCATCATGATTGCCTAAGGGAACACCTGCTTCTTGTAACCAACTTCTCCTCCTTACCCATCCCTAATTCCTGTTTTCCCACACATAGTTACATATCTTCTCTGCTATATAAACCCCTCATTATAGTCAGTTGAGATGGATTTGGGACTGATCTCCCCATTCTCAGCTGCAGCACCTGAAAAAGCCTTCTTTCCTGGCAACACTCATTGCCCAGTGATTGACTTTCTACGTGGAGAGCAATAGGACAAAGACCAAACCTCTGGTGTATTGGTAACAATTTCCCTTTGATTGTGGTTCTGTGGCAATAACTGGAGAGGTGTTTTTCTCCAAAAGTATGAGATGACCTCCTTCCACTCCCAGGCTTTTAAAGGAAATAATGAACAGACAATTTATACCTACATTTTAAAAACGTGCTCCACAAAATTAGAGAATTGTTTTCCTTTTAGAAACAGATGCAACTTCCTGTAAAACACTTTACATGAGACATTGCTTTATATGGACACCTTAAGAATGGGACATTACTAATAGTAAAATCAGATATCAGAGGTTTCTTTCTCTTGGAAGATTTCTATTAGGTATCAGCCTTAGTAGTTCGTTTGGATTTTCCAATTATTACAAAGACAGTTTATATTTTTCCTGACCTTCTCTATGGACCTAGTCAGTGCTCTGCAGCTTGGGTCCTTATAAATTTATCAGAACTGTAAAATGCTTCTCTCTTTCTTTGAAGGAGTCGTTTTTTTTCTTTTTTCTTTGCTTTTGTGTTTCTAAGCTACACTGAAAAAAATGACAACATACATAAATATACTATTGCCTTTCACTGAATGCTTCCTTGATGCTGTATTTAACAAGGGTGTAAGTATCCATGATTCATGTACTTACCCATGATACTTAAAACAGAAAGGACTTTCTACATCTTCAAAGAGAATATTGATTTCATATTGAAGAGGAGTATTTGTGGAATCCATTATCTTTCCTCATGCCTCATTTTGGCTACTCTTGGGAGATGGAAGGGTTTTAGGTCAATATTATGAGGTTTCCACAGCAAATCTTACAAACTCTCTCCATGAAATAGGTGGCCCTGTCTGTGGATATACTCTAGAAAACAGATTTTCAATTCTGAGTTATTCTTGCTGACGTCTCAGTTAGACCTTGCTAATCAGTAACCTATAATTTGCTAAGAAAGCCAGTGGCTAAGCTGTTCAGAGGTCTCAAGCATGGGATTAAGATATTAGGGTCATACAAAAGATAACAAGTGTTGGCAAGAATGTAGATAAAAGGGAACCTTTACACACTATTGGTGGAAATGCAAGTTAGTACAGCCATTATGGAAAACGGCACAAAGATTCCTCAAATTATTAAAAATAAAGGTACCATATGATCCAGCAATTCCACCCCTAGGTATATATACAAATGAAATGAAATCAGTATATCAAAGAGATATCTGTATGCTCATGTTTACTGCAGCACTATTCACAATAGGCAAGACATGGCATCAACCTACATGTCCATTAATGGATGAATGGGTAGAGAAAATGTAGTATATGCACATAATGGAATACTATTCAGCCATAATACAGAAGAAAATCCTGTTGCTTGCAACAACAAGAATGAACCCAGAGGATATTGTGTTACTTGAAATAAGCCAGGCACAGAAAGACAAAAGTACCATATGATTTTGTCGGAGGCATGTGAACAAGAGCAACTCCATCTTGAATAGGGGCTTGGTAAAATGAGGCTGAAACCTACTGGGCTGCATTCCCAGATGGTTAAGGCATTCTAAGTCATAGAATGAGATATTTCACAGGATAAGTCATAGGATAAGGTATAGGATAAGGTCAGCACAAAATACAGCTCATAAAGAAATCAGCCAAAACCCATCAAAACCAAGCTGGCAACAACAGCGACCTCTGATCATTCTCACTGCTACACTCCCACTAGTGCCATGACAGTTTACAGAGGCCATGGCAACATCAGGAAGTTGCCCTATATGGTCCAAAAGGGAGAGGCATGAATAATCCATCTCTTGTTCAGCATTTCATCAAGAAATAACCAGAATATGGGCAACCAGCAGTACTCAGGAATGTTCTGTTTATGGAGTAGTCATTCTTTTATTTTTTTACTTTCTTAACTTACTTGCTTTCACTTTACTCTGTGGACTCATCCAAAAACCTGCTCTTGGTATCTGGATCCAGTCCCCTTTTCTGTAACAATTTCACTCATATGTGGAATCTAAAGATGCTGATCTCATAGAAGTAGAGAAAAGAATGGTGGTTACTAGAAGCAGGAGTGGTTGGTGGGTGAGGGTGATAGGAAGTTGTTAGTCAAAGGATATATAATCACAGTAAGTAGGAATAAGTTCAAGAGATTTGTTGTACTGCATGGTGACTATAGTTAAGAATGATATATTGTATTCTTCCTTAATTAAAATAATGCAAAAAGAGTGGATGTTAAGACTTCTTGCCACAAAAATGATAACTATGTAGGTAATACATTTGTTAATCAGCTCTATTTAGTGATTCCACAATGTATATGTACTTTAAAACTTTGTTGTACATGATGAATATGTATAATTTTATCTGTCAATTTAAACAAATACATACATAAATAGAAGAGGACCCATACATAAATTCTTTTTTATAAAAGACACTACTGTCATAGAGATTTATAGCCCTGATTATAGAGATTAAAATTCCATGCTTTCCTGGTATGTGATCGATCTAAAAAAAAAAAGTTGAATGTTCACCTCCATCTCCATAAACCAAACTTCCACTGTTTAACCTATAAGCAAATCAGTCTGCTATTATTATTCAAACTCTTCCCTCCCTTTCCCTAGAATGGTTGCACTACAATGAGCTTTTCCAGCACAGATGCTGAGCTGGTTTAGAAGGAAGATTATATACTTCATCCAAGAACTCTTCCTCCCACAGATTAGTGACATTAGGTCAATTGCAATTAATTGAACCTTTTACTTTTAGTTTTGGTTAGCTCCATTTCCCATTTTATCCATAATTCTCAAACACACTACTTGTCCCCCATCCTCCATCAGCCTATTGATGACTTCACCTTTATCAAGCACACATCCTCTATTGACACCTCTACTGGCCAATATACCTGAATCTATATTTATCATTTACTCCACCTTTCTTATCTCAGAAGTTCTCCTGTCCCAGTTCAATTCCTCCCACCATGTTCTAACTCTCGTTAATTTCTACTCTTATTCTTATACCTTCTCCTTACATCTGACCTTCTTGACAGTTACATTCACACTTGGTGTCTTCACTTCTAACTTGCTCATCACGGTATAACCTACAGTACATTTTTCTTCTGCCCCCTACCTCTTAACTGACTGCACAGGGAAAGAGAGCCAGATGGCTTCTAATGTATCAAATACAATGTATGGTCCTTAAACTTTATTTCTCAAGATAATTCTGTCAAGTAAGGTATCTAATGATATTGACCACTCCTTCCTTGAAACGTCCCACTTCTTGACTACCTGTGACAAGTGTGTCTCCTGAATTGCCTACTACCTATCTTGTTCTTTCTCTGACTCCTCGATAGGTTACATTTCTTCTACATTTTAAGTTTTGCCATTCCAACATATTCTATCCTTTGTCTACTGCTTTTCTGACTCTAACCACTCTCTATTTGCAACTTTATGGTTTTCACTACCACCTACTTTTGTCTCCAAATTGTACCTCTAGCCCTAGCCCTGATGTTCAAAACGTCACCCCCAATTGGAAAATCTTTCATGGTCACCTCCTTCCTCAGATAAGTGAATCCTTCCTTGCTGTCTACTAATTAGTTTCCACATGATTTCACTGTTACATGCATCCCACAATATTGCAATTGCTGATTTACCTGTATGTCCCTTTTCAGAATATGTGAGCTCTCTGAAGAGAGGGATGATGTAGTCTGCATTTCTGGAATCTCATATATGCAGGCTCAGAACAGGGTCAATACTGTCATCATATAATACCTCTTTTCATTTGATACTGCCACAGGTTGTACTCACTTTATCTTATCTATAATGTCATTATCAGTATTACTGCTTTTATAGACAGGAATACTGATGCTCTGAGAATGTAAGCAACTTAGGCAGGATCACACAACAAATCAGTAGCAGAACGGAGCAAGAATCCTTTATTCCATTAAACCATACCTGCTAGATTTTGGTTTTCACCCATGCTTGGTTACTTACCTGTGGTAATTCAGCACAGGCAAGATATCACTACTATCAGAAGTAGTAAGTAGTGTAAGCAGATTAACTGTGCTCATTTAAAATGATTCATAGGCTTATGTCCTAATAAATCTTAAATAAACATTAAATTTAATTTCAGAAGATTATCCTCAAGTAGCCCTAATTATTTCAGAAGTAAATGTGTTAAGTGAGGTAACACGATGGAATACATTCATATCTAGTTATCTGTTGGCATAAGTAAGAAGGGGCTTTGATTTCTGTCCAGTGTGTATCTCACTGTTTTTTTTTTTTTTATGTTAATGCTTCACAGAGTTGAACCTTTTGTTCCTCATTCCAAAAGGCAGCAGCTCTTGACCAGTAGCATCAATGCGTATGTCAATTGAGGATGGTCGTGCAACATGTAATAATGAGAACACAATCCGAGAAATGTGTGTTAGGCGATTTCACCACTATGTCAACATCATAGAGTGTACTTACACAAAACTAGATGGTACAGCCTACTACACACCTAAGCTATATAGGATAGCCTGTTGCTTCCAGGCTACAAACCCGTACAGCAAATTACTGTACTGAATATGGAGGCAATTATAACACATGGTAAACATTTGGATATCTGAACATATCCAAACACAGAAAAAGCACAGTAAAAATCAGTATTAAAATCTTATAGAACCATTCTTATTGACTGAAACATAGTTATACAGTACATGCCTATATTCAATATCGAGTCCTATGTTGTTGTTATTTTTCTTTATTTTTGTCGTTGATAAGAAACACAAGAGTTGCTACAAATAGCCTCTAACACCATATGTTGCAAAGCAGTAGTTTTTGCTTGTTAGTTTTATTATGGCTGTCACCATTTTGAACAACTGGTTTCATTCCTTACTATGCCTCTGATCATAGCAAAGCCCAGGCAATCCACTACTGACTTAAGCAACATTTCTCAATTCTCTGAATGGGGAAAAAAGACAGTGACCAAAATCTTATCTCAGCTTTTATCCCAGTGGCCCTAATGAAGTTCTATAAGCATAATCAGGCTGTTGCAAACACCGTAAATCGTTTCTTTGTTTCTATTAATGACACACATTCCTTGAGGAAAGAATCAATATGCCTCAGAGTTGTCTTTTTTTTTTTTTAATATTTTCTCTCAGTAATGAGAAGAAACACTCCCATTCTTAATCAAGAGCATTTTGTTTCATGACTCTGTCTTACTGTGATGCTTAATTATGTGCTATAATTAGAAAATCTCTTCATATGTGACACTAAGAGGGAAAGTGTTTCCTTGGATGACAGAGTCATACAATAGTAGAGTGCTTATTACGTGCCAAGTAATCTACAAATACCCCCTGTTGAAATTAAGAGAATAAAAAAAAACATTGAGATCACTGGCAATGTTTCACAGATGCACAGTCTGAGAGGTCACATAGGTGGTTCACCAGAGCCAGGCTAGAAACCACATCTTTATTCCCAATCCAGCATATGACCTTACAATTAAGGAGCTGTGTTATTTCAAAAATTATTTTCCTGGCCGGACGCGGTGGCTCATGCCTGTAATCCCAGCACATTGGGAGGCGGAGGCAGGCAGATCACGAGGTCAGGAGATCGAGACCATCCTGGCTAACACGGTGAAACCCCGTCTCTACTAAAACTACAAAACTTTAGCCAGGCATGGTGGCGGGCACCTGTAGTCCCAGCTACTCGGGAGGCTGAGGCAGGAGAATGCCGTGAACCCAGGAGGTGGAGCTTGTAGTGACCCGAGATGGCACCACTGCACTCCATCCAGCCTGGGCGAGAGAGTGAGACTGTCTCAAAAAACAAAAACAAAAACAAACAAACAAAAAAATATTTTCCTAATAATGAATGCAATATTTAAGGGTGGGTGTATCATTTAATATATTGAAACAGCAGTGATTTACATGTCAGGTAAGTCACTATGTTTTACTGAATTGAATACACATTTTTGAGACTATCATATGTTTACTTAATGCCTACTTTTTAGTGCCATCTTTTAATTTTATTTTCCTAACATTAAAAAAAAACAAAAAAACAACAACAACAAAAACTATCCCATGCCCCAACCCTAATCAAGTTTCTTAGCTCATTCAGATACTCAATCCAAAGGGGAAAAATAAGTTGATATGAAATAAGTTAACTTTCCCATGTTAACTCAGAATATAATAAAAATTTTGTAAGTTGTAGAAATGATCAGTCAGCAGCTTCCTATGGGTCTTGGGGAGGTCACTGCAGCATCAAGGGGTCTAGTGCTCTGGTTCCTATGATATGTGATAACAGGATTTCAGAAAGGAGTTTTTTTTTTCCCCCCCTCTGTCTTAATTATGCAGTTTAGCAAGATAGGTTGGAATCACATTATATGGAGTTAAGAACTTAAAGCAATAAAAAAAAGAAGAATATCTTTTCCTTTTTTTGGGGAACATTTGTGTTTAGAAAGAGAAGCATATCAACTCACTTTTCATTGAAAAGGTAAAGCCTACATTCATGTAGATCACAGAAAATCATATATTTTACTAAGTGAAAAAGTAATGGCCACATAGGAGAGCCAGAAAAAAATGTGCATTTATTGGTAATGTACTTGTTTTTTAAGATAACCAAGCTGTATATATCTTAGCTATATTACATAAACAACAAACAAGCAAAACCACTAACAAAAATAAAAACTACCCAACAGAAAATTAGATGAGAATTTTAAATTAAAATTAGATAGAAAATTAGATAAGAATTTTAAATTAAAAGGTTCACGTTTATATTTTATAGTTTTATTTAATTCCCCAGCATAGATCTGCTTGAATGTCTGTGTCTGTTTGAAATCATAATTCGTATGAAATGCATCAGGTCATCGCCCTCTCAGGATGACAGTGACAAATCAGTTTCATTCTGTCTCTAATATTGCGCTGGTGGCCCTGAAGTCTGAGGGCAGCAGGAGTATCTGTCAAGTGCTCTGAACACAGATGTCATTAGACCTTGAGGACGTGAACACTCTTCTGCAGGATGCCCCCTCATCTCTCAGTCTTCACTAATCCACCTTCTACTCCAGAGCCACAGTAATCTTCCTCAAAGAAAAATCTGAACATGCTACTGCCTTCTTAAAAACCTTTGAGTGGCTCTCCATTGTCTAGTGTTTCTCAGACATTCTTAGCTATAGCTCACCTGAGAAATATGACTCACAGTAAATTAGCAATGTAGCAAAGATCCTGGGAAAGCGGGGGTGGGGGGTGGGGGCGGGGGGGTGGTAAGGGGAGGATATCAGCATCTCCATGGTGGTCAGAAGCATACATAATGTGGAAAATTTGACAGCAATTCTGATACCTTCTCTTTTACCACTACCCCCATCCCTCCATAAGAATAAGTAACCTGGCTCACAAAGCACTTTACAGCCCAGCTACTATTTTCTTTTCCCACATTCTTTCTCACTATGCCAGAGTTACCATGTATTACTGTTCAGGATGTGCACTGCACAACTGTAATGTACTGTATGTAGTCCTACCTTCTAAGCTCAGGCCCACTCTCCAAATTACACACTCCATAGATATTCAGAACTCCTTAAAATCCCAAGAAAGTTTCCTGCCTTTATACATGCAGAGAATGGTTCCACATTCACCAGGTGAATTAAAGTGAATCCCTTCCTTTGACCATTAAAATAAATATTTGTTGAGTGGCAGGCAAGGTTATTCTTTGCTAAATTTCATACCCTGGGGGCCTAGCACAGTGTCAGGCACACAATGCTTACTAGATGAATATTACATGAATAAATGCATGCTAAACGACTGGATGAACAAAACTAATACTTACTAATGCCCCATTCTGAGCAACACTACCTTTATAAAATACATCTGCATTGCTTATTTATGAAAGGATAGGAGAGGCCGGGCGCGGTGGCTCAAGCCTGTAATCCCAGCACTTTGGGAGGCCGAGGCGGGCGGATCACGAGGTCAGGAGATCGAGACCATCCTGGCTAACATGGTGAAACCCCGTCTCTACTAAAAAAAATACAAAAAACTAGCCGGGCGAGGTGGCGGGCGCCTGTAGTCCCAGCTACTCGGGAGGCTGAGGCAGGAGAATGGTGTGAACCCGGGAGGCGGAGCTCGCAGTGAGCTGAGATCTGGCCACTGCACTCCAGCTTGGGCGACAGAGCGAGACTCCGTCTCAAAAAAAAAAAAAAAAAAAAAGAAAGGATAGGAGAAAGGGAAAGGTAAAATGGTTTGTGCCCTTATTTAGAAAGAGAAGTCTGAGAAAAAATCTGTGTGTGAATTATAATTCAGACACCAATTTTTGCTTCAAGAATTTCTTTGAAAGAAAGATAGTTTTGGGTCAAAAATTGAAGCTATAATAGGAATTGCATAAGAAAGTGGGAGACTGTATTAAGAATCAAGAGAGAAACAGAAGAAGAAGAAATGGGGAAAAGGGAAGCAAAAAGTACATTACTCTCTTCATGATCTTCATTCACAAATTCTTATTATACCTGGAATGCATTTTTTAAAAAACATGGTTTACAGGAGTAATAAATTGCTTCATAAAATTTTCACCCCTTCCTTTTCTCTCTTTTAATGCTTAAGTGCCATGGTTCCCTCAGTGCAACTCTGGGTCTCATTAAACGATTCCCCACTTAATGGACCACAGAGGCTCATGTTTCTGCACAATCTGTTAACTGCTCTTCACTGAAGTCATCCTTTTAAGAGGCAATGGTATCTGACACCACCTGCCTAGAAGAGACAACCCACCTAAATTTAGATCTGTTCAGTCCCCTGGGATATCATATGCTTCCCAACACCTTCTTGTCAACCCCATTCACTGTGTGTTTTTACAAGCCATCATAATTTGAGAGAAAATATTGTTTTTAGAATGCAGTCATCTGCTCTCCAGAGGAAGAATGTTAAATTAATTTATAGGACAACAGACTCTGTCATTGTCTACTATTATTCTGAAATGGCATATGCTCAAAATTGGGCGATTGGGAATTCAGCTATCTGCCTGAGGTACCTTAACACATGGAGGAGTGAGACAGCAGGTGTTCCATGGATAGTTTGCCATGTTGAAAGCTTGATTCTAGCATTTTCAAGATAACTGATAAGGTCACCGGTTAGCAGGGCAAACTGAGGCACTACTAATAACAAATGACATTTGAAGACGTCCTTGCCAAAGGTGGGGAATTCATTTCAACCTCTCTAGTTATGTGCAATTATAAATAGCTAATCACAACCCAAATAAACAAGCTTCTGGAATTACCGTTTTACTGTTTACAAGCATTTTTCTTATTTATTATCTTATTTACTATCTCATTTTAACTTCCCAATAGTCCTTTAGCTTATTATACCCTTTCCTTAGATAAAACTTCAGAGAGATAAATAATAGTAAATAAAGCAGAAGCAACTATTTGTTTTTCCTTTATCAGACTGCCAACTTGCTGTATGACCAGAATAAATTTATTTAATCTGTGTCTCAGTTTCTCATCCGCAAAATAATGACTATAGTAATTCCTTCCTCCCATAGTTGTTCACACACAGATATTAATATGTGTAGGCATGTAGAAACAGTGCCTGGAACATAATGTAGACCCAATAATAGCCTGCTATTGTTATTTTTAAATAATAATATTGTGCTGCTGCTGCTACCACCGATAATGATAAGGTTGTTACAGGTTTTATTTAATTTAATCCTTGGAGCAACTCTAAGTGGTTTGCATTATGTCCATATTTAAAAATGAGAAAACAGTGGCTCGGCAAGGTTGAGTGAATTGCCCAAGGTCACCTAGCTAAGAAGCAACAAAGTTTAGATTTGAAAGTCTCTTACGATTCAGATAATACTCATTACCACTCAACTATACATTCTAAAGTGACTTTGCCAAGGGTTACAGCCACCTGAGTTTTTATCAAAGGTCTTTCCATGGGCAACACCCCTTTTCTTTAGGGATACATATTGCCATTTTATCAAGTCCTTGCTGACGGTCATATTGCCCAACTGGGAATGAACTCCAAAACCACAATAAAGAAGGTGTTTTACATGCTTGGAACAATTTACATGCTTGAAACACTTTACTTGAATCTGAACCTCATTGTTTTGGCCATACAAAAACGCTGAAAACTAGGTGCAGCCTGCATGCTTAGCCCTTGAGCCCACATTCAAAAATGAAATCTTATTAAAATCCTGACAGTACTTCCTCCTATTTAATTTTGTTATCACAATTACCCAGTGGCTCAGTAGGCAAGTATTACTGTTACCATTATTTGGATAGAGAAATAGAGCCTCAGAGAGGTTAAGTGGGTAGCTCAAGGACACACAGTGCACTAGTCTTCTGATGCTCAGTTGTGAGGCATTGTCTCCAGTGATAAATCATATATTAGGGTGAATGTCATCCTCAAACCTTTATTTGAAGGGTGAACTACAACTATAGCACCCTAGATGTTGAGAACCAATCTCCCAACATGGACAAGGACTTGGGTCAGAAATATTCTGGCTATTAGAACTGAACAGAAAAAAGTTCCTGGGCTGCTATAATAGTTTCCCTCTGGTGGGGGAGGGAATTCAGCTTCATAAAGCAGGCTCATTGTAGAGACAAATGACTTTCACTAGCCTCTTTCTCTGGAAGCAAACATGGGAAAAGCAGCAAGCAAGTGACATATGATGATGGACTGGTGAAAAGTTCCATTTGCATCTTCTTGGAAATATGTGTAGGAGCACTTAACGCCAACTGCCTGTCAGTCCTCATCTCCTTGTTATGTAAGGTCTCCATTTTCCCAGCCCAGCATCAAATGAAATTAAGAAGGCTTAGTCTCCATCTAATTACCAGTGTATAGCACCATTTCAGACAGAGAAGACAAAGTCATAATAAATATTTTATAGAACAGTCAGCATAGTGAAAGCAATGAGATAGAAAATTCTGGTGTTAGAGGAAGGCTTGGTAGCTGGTCTATACCAGAGTGAAATTAGAATTTATCCACTCCAAAGATGTAATAACCTATTTAGGAAGGGAAGCTGGATTCCACAGGGCAAAGAAAAACCATTCCCTCTACTAAACAGACAGGGTCACATTTGCCTGATTCAGTCTGAATTCCATTATCACTTCTAAACACTAATACCAAAATCCAACAAACAGGCTAGAATAAGTAAGCACTGGGAGAGCCAAAGTTTAACACTGCATGATAGTGATACACAACAGTGGTTTCCAAACTGATGTCCTCTTGAGTCTTAAAAGGCAACAAAAGAGTTAGTAACCTAGATACTCTGAAAAACTATTACTTTGCTACTAGTTTTAATGTGTCTTTAGTATATTGCTATTACAATGGAAAATTAAGTATTACTAAATATATTCAGTTTTTTCTATTGGTAAAATATTTAAAAATATGAGCCTCCTTCCTTTTAAAACCCTGCTCAAATGAAAGGGAAAGAATAATGTTACAAAGTCAAAGGATAAGGGAAGTTGAGAGGATAAAATGATAGAGAAGAAAGAACAATACATTTTTAGAAGCTGGAAAACAAATGAGTTGTAACTAAGAGGACAGAGGTGGAACTCAAAGTCTGAAATGGCAGCTATCAAAAAGAAGCAAGCAAAGCAATGCCTGGAAACTATAGAAAACGTAGGCTTTAGAATCATCATACCTCCATCAGGTGAGGAGAAAAATGCAGTTTAATAAAGTAGAATGGGTTGAAAATTGGTATAAGGATTGGTTAGCACCCAGAATTACTATGTCCCCACCCCAGATTTCCTATGCCAGTGACTGTGTTGTCACAGCAGGAGACTGAAGGTTTATCTCTGCAGAAACTGAATCAGAGAAATGTCTGACTGGCAGATGATTCAGCCAGAGGATGGAGAGAAGGAAAAATATATGATAAAGCAAATACAGCAAAAATTTCATTGCAGTATCCATTTGGTAGTTACATAGCTATTACCATCTCTATGCGTATGAAAATTTTCACGGTAAAATATTAGAGGAAAAATACATCTAGAATCCAATCTTTTCTCACCATCTTCATGGCTGTCTCCTTAGTCCAAAATTCTTTGATCTCACCCAAATTATTGTAACAATTTTCAAATTTGTCTTTGGGCTTTCACTTTTGCCCTTCAGTGTATTCTCAATGGAGCAACTAGAGGGATCTTGTTAAAAGAGAAGTCACTTCATGCCATAACTCTTCAAAACCCTGCTTGGCTCCCTATTTCCCTGGGAGTAAACTACAGAGTTCTCCCAATAACCTAAATTTCCTAGGGGATCTGGACTCCTGTTAATTCTCTGACTTCGTCTCCTACCACTGCACCCTTCAAATGCTCTGTGACAGCCACACTGGTGTCCCTATTTCCCAAACACTCAGGTCCACTCTAGATATTCTTCACTTGGTGTTCTTTCTGTCTGGAATCTTTCCTCCCAGATAACCTCAGAGTAAACACCTCACCTCCTTCATGCTCTTGCTAATATCTCATCTTCTCAATGAGGGTTATCCTAACCACCTTGTAAAAATTGCTATCCCTCCTCCTGTTACTCCCAATCTGCCTTACCCTGTTCTGCTTCTCCTTCCCCATTGCAGCATGACATTGCTCACTCTCTATCATGGTATTTATTTACCAGGGTTTTCTGGTATACAGTCTAATCCCTCCCAGTTAGGGTTGTCATATTTAGCACATAAAAATGTAGGACACCCAGTCAAATTGAATTCCAGATAAAAAATTAAATTTTCTTAGTATATCCTTTACAATATTTAGAAAATATTCCTACTGAAAAGTATTCGTTGCCTGAAGTTCAAATGGAATAGAGCACTCCATATTTTATATGGCTAGCCTACACACTACACACATAAATACGATGTCCTTAGAGAGTCATGGATCTTCTGTTTTGTTCCCTGATATACCCTTATTTCCTAGAACCCTTTTTGTTTCATAATAGATGTTGAATAAATATATGTTGGATGAATGAATTACTGATTTTCTCAGGATGAGCTCTGGAATTTGAGGGAATAATACAGAAGACTCTGATCCAGTAAACAGGGGATCCAACAGAACAAGGTAGAGAAGTTTCAGGGTGACACTATGAGATCAGGCTGGGGAAATGTAGGGGACCGGAAATGAAATGGATAAATTCACTGGCATGTTTGCCTGTGACATTATTGTGAAGGTCCTACCCTTCCCTAAGGGGATCTGGTAAGGGCCTTTTCTTCGTACTTAGTACAACACAATGAAGCATTATTGACTTCAAGAAAAATTGAAATTATTTCAAAAAGGAAGAGCTATAATAGCACACTGTAATATTTACATGATCATTATAAAGTAAATGCTGAATAATGATTTGACCAACGTTATGGCATGGCTAATGATGTTGAGCAAATAGAAAGAAAGGAAGTGTAATATGTGTGGTGAGTGGGGGAAGGGGAGAGAAAAGATGGCTAGATCATCATCTCCCTACTCCTGCTACTTCATGAATATGCCATAGAAAATATCTAAAATTTAAAACTAAGATAAAGCAGCATAACTGAAGAATTTAGAAGCTTGGAGATAAATACAAGAAGAAACAGCCGTCACAGCTATCTCTGGGGAGAACTAAGGAGAAAAAAAGAGTGGAATGGGGGTAAGAAAGGAGGAGCAGGTTTGCTGTTTTGAGGGCATAAGTCTTATAGCACCATTCTATTAACAATGTATATATATTTCTTCATAAAAATAAAATCAGGTTTAAAATGCTCAGCTCAGCTACTTAAAAAAAAGAAGACAGAAATATTTCCAAAATGTCTACATAAGAAAATGTTTTTCTTCACTGGAAAAAAATTGTTTTATTAGCATGAAGACCTTATTCTTGTTGTGCAGACTAGCTGGCATGCTGTCATACAATTCACTATATAAAGATGCAATTTTACCTGAAATCATTACAAAAGTAAGGATGAATAATGATCTATTCCCCCTTCCCCACCATACTTCAGGAGTAGCAGATAATGGAAGAGTCCTCAGACCTTAGGCACAATCTAGCCACCCAATTTCAAATCCATTTCCTAACATTTTAATTGCACTTTATGGTTACAAAATCTCTCTTACACCATTTCACTTTATCCTTTAATGTTACTTTTTAAACTATTTTCATATTACACATTATTTGAACTCCTCCTATCACAAAACACAACCATCATAATATCCTCAGACAAGGCCACGACTGAATTAGGACTCAGAGCTTTGCTATCTGTATTGCTTTTCCTTTGTTTTATCTTCCCCTTTCTATAACATACTTCTGACTTCTGAATAATTATAAGCCTTCGTATTTCTCTCTCAGAAACTTTCTCCCCAAGATCATCATTCCCTGTTCTTCCTATTTCTCTTCACACTTTCCATAGCTTCATCATTTTGTTCCCTATACATCTAATAGGCTCCAAACATTTTATCTGGGGCACAAAGTGTTCTTCTTTCTCTAACTCTGTGTTTCTCAATCATTTTTTGCCCAGACTATTACTAGTTGACTTCTTTCAAAGCTTTAATGATCATAAAGTTTTCCTACTATCTGAACAGTTAATGAGCATAGAAGAAAATTATAAACCAATTTCATTTACCTATATGTAAAACTGACTTTTGTAATTGTGTGCTTTTTAAAATTTTTATTTTATTTATTTATTTATTTATTTATTTATTTTTGAGATGGAGTCTCACTCTTGTCATCCAGGCTAGAGTGCAGTGGCATGATCTTAGTTCACTGCAACCTCTGCCTCCCGGGTTCAAGAGATTCTCCCAGCTCAGCCTCCCAAGTAGCTGGGATTACAGGTGCGTGGCACCACACCCGACTAATTTTTATATTTTTAGTAGAGATGGGGTTTCACCAAGTTGGTCAGGCTGGTGTCGAACTCTTGACCTCAGGTGATCCACCCACCTTAGCCTCCCAAAGTGCTGAGATTATAGGCTGAGCCACTGTGCCCAGCCATGGCCTCTTTGTAATCCCTGTTTTTGTCTTCCATACATATGATCTTTGTTATGTCTTTTAAATTGTTTGACCTATTCTGAATTACAAAGTCTTTCTTTACTGAGTATTCTGATTCCATCACTCATTTTCCAATATGAGTAGGTGATGCTTGGAGCTCACTTCCAAATTGTTCAGTCTTCTTAAAGATGAAGTCCAGAAGAATTAAACAATTCATCACTGACTATGTCTATCCACCCTTGCTTCAGAGCTGGTCACATGCTGACTTATAAATGAGCTTATTGTTCCATGGGGCCACCCAGAGGTCTCCATAGGGAGGATGACACAAACGCTGTTTATAAAAGCCACACATAACGAATGCCCTAGGAACTTTTCACTACAAACTGCCTGCTGAAATTCAGCCAGTTTTTAGACATAAACTCCCAAAGCTCCCATGTTGACTTTTTGCTCTTAAATTTACTTTTGCCTATAGAAATTCTAGTAACTTTATTCCTTTCAAAATTTACACTAAAAATTGTCACCAGTTCATCTTCTATTTTTGTATTTCCACAATTTTATATTTCTATTCTCTCATTTCTATAATTTTTTCTCATGATTTCCTAAAGTCTGTCATATGTGTGTGTACAGGTCTCTTACATGCACACATGTAGTAGAGAAAAATGTATATAAATTTATCCCATCTGATATAAAAAATATATATCCATCCCATTCCCATGTCTTTTTTCCTTCAACTATTGTTAGAAGGATGTTGTTTATCTAATTAGGGCCCAGCTGGCATACTGAAACTACTTTCTATTCGTTTAGTCCACCTCTCTCAAATGATGTGTGTTTTCTTATGACAAACTATGGCACAAATCTTCAGCTATGTGGATCCCTCAGCCACTTCCTTTTCTTTCCCCAGTAACCCACTGTGTGCAATGATATGTTCCTACTTGCACAAATATCTTTAATATTTCAGAATTTTCCCTGCATACCCATATCACTTCATGTCAGTGAGAAACTGTAAGTTTTCTGATAAACACCTTCCTGGGCCTTTTGTACTTTAAGCTAAAAAATGATGTTGAAGGAACACCAATATTCACTCCTCACTGATAAGTCTAACCTATATTTCCTAATACCTTGTTTTCAATTCAGCTCAGCCTCCAGTGATGTGCTTGTTTATATAAGGGCCGAGTATACAAAACCATTCCTAAGTTGCCACCACTTTGGCTTCATGAAGTCATCCCCTTATCCATAGTATGTGTGTAGGAAGGCAAAACTGGCAACAGTGTAACTCACTCTGATTCTGTTCATTCCTTCATTTGTCTTAAAAGCCCTCTTTCCTTGGCTCCAATATCTTTTAAGTTCACCCATATCTCTTTTCTGCCACTTTGTGATTCATTCTCCCTAGTATCTAGCCAGCTTATTTTAGTGAGATCAGAAAAAGAAAATTAATTAACATTAAAGTCACATTAGCAGCCTCCAGATTTTAAGATCCTTCCTCTTTCTTTTCCTGTATATTATGATTAACACATATACTGTAATGGAAATGGATATTTCATCTTTGGCCCATTAGCTTCTAAAAGTAGTTGCAAAAAGCATGTCTATCAGGTCTTGAAGACCTCAGCACTGAGACCTGCAAACTGAGATGTGCTCTCCATCTATACCACAGACCTGGTGGTAATCTCTGATGTGTGATGTCAGCACCTAAAAGGCTTGCTTCTCCCTTTTTTATTTTTGCCTATTTCTCCGTTTAGAGATTCCTCCATCCCCTCTATACCTTTTCTAGATTTTTAATTCAGTGTCACAAGAAATTCCATTATCCAGTCTCTCAGCATCTTCACCATAAATTCATTCTCAAATCTCACATTTACCATTTTTTTTCTTCTCTGTCTATCCATTACCCTAACAGGTCTTCAGGAAGGGGATTTAATCTTGCCTAATCTATTCTTTTTCATTTTGAGTTTATTTGGTCTCTGATAGCAGCCATTTCTGCTAGAATTTCTTCACCTTTGTGATTTTATTTATGCTCTCAGTGTTATTTTTATTTGCCCTCTGATGTCCATTTATATAGCTGTTTTATTTCTCAATTATCTTTGATACTCTGAAGCAAAAAATAGGTATTCTCTGTATGTACTACATTTCAAATTTCTCATTATAATGTAATTTTAATAATCTATATTACCTATATATTTAATAATATATCTTTGTTAAGCTTATTCTAATAAAGGATGCTAAGAAAGCATACTGAAAACCAGGTGTGGTGGCTCACACCTGTAATCCTAGCACTTTGGGAGGCCAAGATGGGTGGATTACTTGAGGTCAGGACTTCGAGACCAGCCTGGCCAACGTGGTGAAACCCTGTATCTACTAAAGATATCCTGGTGACAGAGCGAGACTCTATCAAAAAACAAAACAAAACAAACAAACAAACAAAACACACACACAAAAAAAAAAAAAACCTTGAGGCTACTTTCAGTCTAGTCTTTGAGGGCAATAGATTTTGTGAAAATGTCTCATTGGAGGAAATGATACGAGCATTAAAGAAAAGTAGGACTTTGTTGGAGAAAAAGGATAAAAATGCATTCCATCTGGGGGAAATCAGGTGCAGAGGGACAGAAATGTAAAGCAGCATGGCTCTGTACACAGCACTGAGTAGTTCACTATTAACACAACTGTGAGAGGGATAGGAGAGGCCAGTCTGAATGCTATTGCAGTGGTCCAGGCTAAAGAGGGTTGACTGCACCAGGGGTGGTGTAGCTACTAGAATCTTTCTCACAGTGTTCCAGTTACCTCACTCTCATCCAATTTCCCACCAGATTTTTGCTATAATTTTCCCGGGATGCACCACTGATTCACAGAGAGAGATCATGCCATTGGCTGTGACATGTGTTAGGTAGGTAGAGTAGGTAGGGGTACACATAACCCATTTAACAGAGGAGAAAAGGGAGACACAGAAGGAAAATGTGCTTACCAAATATGTTGTCTTTTAATGACTTCCAGAACAGACTCAGAGAACCATGTTTATATATCATGCCATGTTAGAAAAATACACTTGCTTTCTCATAATTAATCTGTTATAATGAACCGTTTACTTGTTTTATAACTCAGTCAGCATTCTGAAGTAAAATATATATCTATATATCTATCTCTCTCTATATATAGATATATAGATAGATATTTCTTTTCTGCTAGTTTCAAAAACTACATTAAAATATATATCATATGAGATACACACACACACACATATATATATATATGAAATCTAGGCATACTGCACAAGAAATTGAACTTTTTCTACTTCAGCCAGTTAACTACTGACTAGCATTGATTCCCAAAGGCATCTCCAACAAATTGGTGTCAATCCTAATAACAATGACATGTCATAGGATCTCGTACTTCTTCTCTATTACAGTAGTGATCAAGATAATTATATATATATAACTATATTTGAATTCTTTTCCCACTACACTGATCTACTTTGGGAAATGATGATAAATCATCATTATTTCCCTAGTAACTGTAACAATTCCTGGCACATAAAGGGATTTAAAATATCTATTAAATGATAATTAATAATTGCTGAGTTATTACTAATTGGTAGACACTGTGATATGGACTTTAAATGCAATATCTCATTTAATTTTTACACTTATTTTGTGAAGGAAACACAATAATTATCTCCAGTTTATGGCTGAAGAAAATGGAACTTTAGATTTTAATATTAATAGAGATAGTAAATTATTTAATCACAAAATTAAGTAAGTGGCAGAACTGAGATTCAAACGTATACTACTTATCATTATATGATGTTGTCTCGCTCAAATACATAAATGAGGGAATAAGTAATTAAATAGCTTGAATTTGCTGGCAATTCCTGAGGCATCACACAAGCTCTGTCCCCAATTAGTACAAACCCTAGACTAATTAAAACTATAAAAATCACTTTTGATCTGTAATTACCATAGTGTGCCTTTCTATCAGTGGTTCTCAATCCATGAGACATTTGACAATTTCTGGAGACCTTTTTGGTTTTCACAAGAAGGGGCAGGGAGATGGGTGCTTATACTGGTATCTAATGGGTAAAGGCCAGTGATGCAAAGAAATCTCCTACAATACACAGGACAGCCCCAGCCCCCAAACAAGGAATCATCTCATTCAAAATGTCAAGAGCCTGAGTTTGAAAAAATACTATTCTGCATCATGTGATTGTTCACATGAAGAAGTCAAATCATACCGAAACTTTTCCTGTCAAAGGAATAAAAACATATTTTCCTCATATTCTACATCTCAGTGATAATTTTTTGTTTCTCATGTCTCTTGGGCTTTCCTTTTGGTGCCACTTTTACTACCATGAGCTTAATTAGCAGGCAAGACTTACACTATAACATTTTACTATAACATAATAGCGAAAATGGAGCAGATTTAGTGCTACATTCCTTTTTCTTGCAGAGCAGAAGTGTCTTGCTTAAATACAAACTTAAGGAAACGCATACCATTTCATGTTGCAGAGGCACTCCAGCAGCTTTCAAAAAGATGAGCTACATGACAAGCAAGAAGCCAATAAACCATTCCACTTAAGCCAGAAGCTATTCAAAATTACATACTCTAAAAAGAAAGGTGAACCAATACACTAACACAAACATGTATCAACCATATTTAAGATCCCTTTCAAAAGAACCAGCAAAATACCAAGCTGTTTTCCAAAACTGAATACCTGACATTAAAATCCGCATAGCAAAAGAGTAGTTATTGAATCTAAGCACTAGGTGGCAGCAGCACATTAAGTGCGTGGGTTTGTCCCGGAATAAAAATGTAGTGCTGCATTGTTTAAATTCTACCGGAACTAAAGAAGCAAACATGTTTTTCCCCCAACGCTTCTCACCAATGTCTCCAATGCATTTTACTGGGCTAAAAACTATTTAGCTGCTCTTTTTTCTTTTTCTTTTTTTTTCCGGAATAAATCTACTTGTCATTCCAGCACGTGTTTCTCTGTGTGAAAGTAACAAATGTTTAATGTGCATGTGTGTATGTATACATATATACACACAACAATTATGTATACATAACTATGTATATGTACATGAACTGCATATATTGCATTTAATTGTATAAGTTATGCACATGAAATTGATAATAAATACTAGATAATAGGAACAATATTAATTTATATTGAGCACTTTATCTCATTTAATGCTTCTAATAACCTTATGAAGAAAAATATTTGCTTTCTCCCTTTGCAGTTTAATTGCCAAGGATCAGAGAGATTGAGCAGCCTGTCCAGGGTCACACAGCATAAATAGCTACAGAGCCTGGATTCACGTCATACATTTCAGAAAACTCTAAGTCTGGGAGCTTTTTGAGAGAAAGGAATCTTGTTTCATTAGTGTCTATTCTCTCTCACCAAATATAGACAAATGCTCAAAAATGTATTATATCAGTTTTAAGAACAATTGTGTATTTTCATGGTGGTGAGGAAAAAGAATTCATGTGGGGAAATGAAAGTGATTATTGGAATACATGTTAAAATGTGGATTATCAGGCCTCACTCCAGACAAATGAAATCAGAATTTCTTATGGAGGGTAGTTTTCTAAAAGTTATCCATGTGATTCTAATATGCATTTTTCGAATCTATATTGCTATAGTAGTGATATATATCTCATAGTAGCGACTATGAGAATGAGATTTTAAGTAGTAGTAGAGGCCTTTCTCACTTTTCTGAAAAAGTCCTCAAAAATAAAACTGAAAATACCTAATGCCTAATAGTGTGATGTTTAGCACTGAAGGAGATACAAGTTTGTAGCTCACCAACATTGACAATGTTCTGCCCATTCGCATCTACTTTTGTGGTCAATTTTGTGACTTCATTGTCAGAGACAGGTATCTATTTTTGTCTATTTCCACACAAGGCCAACATTCATAGAAGTAAATGGCAGATAAAATTACAATCATTTCTGTACTACATTGCCGATTATCTTCTAGAGATTCAGCAAATTGTTCAAGACACATCTTGAGATGTGACTTATTATTAATACTCTCCTATATTACTGTTACTGGACACCAATCCTTGCATAGTGGACAGTGATAAGTTCTTTCTGCATGAGTAAGTGGATAAATGCTTATCTATCCATAAATAAGTAGATGAATGGACATACGATGACTTGTTAGGTAATGAGATATGCAGTTGATCTTATTGGTTAATCTTCAAAAACCCACTTCAAGACATTCTCAGTAATTTCTACCAGTATTTCTATCTAGCCAATTGTTTTTAAAAATAATAAAAATTAATGGCGACAGCTTGGATGAAGTTCATTTTCACAATTTTTTTTAATCCAACTCATGTAAATGTAAATCTCTTTTCACAAATAAAAGCCCGGTAAGTTTTGTGATTGTTCTAACAGAACTAAGAGACATAATTAAGAATGTTTTAAGCCATTCTGAGGTGGATACCACAGAAGCAGAATCTGTTTTTGGACAGATAGAACAATAAAAGGGTAGTTCTTTGCTTGGTTTGCTTTGGATTTTAACCAAAACTCTCCATAGAAAACTAAGTCCTTTAGAAGGATTTATCCAAGAAGTATGCCTTGCATTTATTATATCCTTTCATGTTCAGAAACAATTTCAGATAACTACATATTACTCACAGTCCATATCATCATGAAGGTAATTCCTGAATGTGCTAATATGCTGACATCTGCCAGAATTATAATGCCACTTCTCCCATAAAAACACAGCTATCTATGCTTACAGTTTTTGCCCTATACTTCCTTACAGACTTACAATCCTGAAGAGAGAGACAAGGAAGAGGACACTAGAAAACAATCTTTTCAATGAAAGTGGCATATATCTAGGACTTTGAATGGCAAGCAGCTTAGAGCAAAAAACCAAGTGCTGAAGATATAGTTAAAAAAAAAAAAAAGATAGAAACATGCTTAGCAAAGAGTCCCCCACAAAACTTGTAATCTGCATAAATTGTCAAGGCACAGCTGTGGAGGTGACCGGGGCATTTCCTGATTCCCAAGACATCAGCAAAGTCCTTTAATCAACACATACATTATTCTGTTCTGTATGTAATATTGTTCTTGAATATTAAGCAGCCAGCGATTCAGTGCCATCTGGCACTTCCTGGTTAAGCACAGCTCTGATACAGTAAGAATGTGTCAAGAGTCCAGAAAAGCACTTTCTAAGGAGGATAATGCAACGGTGAATTAGACGGGCTAGGCAGGAGTGGGAGAAAAGATACACTCTTCCTTCACCAGGATGAATGGAAAAAGAGGAGGTGGTAGGGCATCAAATGCTTTGTGCCACTGACCCTCTTCTTCCATGCAGACTATAAAGATGCACTTTCTGAGTGCTATGGGGGGATTTTTGTTTCTGTTTTTTACCCCTCAGCAATGATGTAAAGTGTGGCAGAGTACACTGGGCTTAGATGACAAAACATCCACGACTCACACAGACCAAACAAGTTGTTCTTGGCCTTCAGAATCTCTAGATTCGGAATATGTCGAGTGTGATGGAGGAACACTGGAATTTTTGCTATTCTTTTTCCTCTTTTTGTCCTCTAAGACTGAAGACGTCCTTGCAATTTAACCACAGGATTTTGCCTGTGTCAGGTTTACTGGAACCTTCTGTAGCCATGCCAGAAGATGCAAAATGGTCTTCAAATGAATCTAAACCATGACCTCAGATCTTATAGTTAAAAGCAACAATGAGTTGGGGAAACCAGGTAGAAAGAGAGACAGGAGAAATGTCTCAGAAATGAAAGTGAATGCCTCTACATAGGAATAGAAGACAGAAGATACACAGAGGATTTAGGCTACTTATAAAAGCATATTTGTAGGACTGGGTTTGATTCTGAGGCTCATATTGGAGGAAGGATATAGTCAACTTGGAGCATATACAATAAATGTGCATAGGATGGTGAAAAACCTATGAAACCTTGCTTGTGGGGAAAGGCTGAGTGAGCAGCTACCACTTACATTGTGAGCAATGACTATTATATGCCAGGCTCTTAATGTATAATCACTTGGAAGGCAGTTATTTCTATATCCATTCTATAGATAGGGAAATTTAGAGTTACAGAGGATTCATGCCTTGCCAAACAAAACTATCTGTAGCAGACCTGGGGAGGGTGGTATATGATAAGGAATATGAACTATCTAACCTAGAAAGTATCTTGAAATTTAGTTAACTTTACTAGTAACTTACTATTATCAATCCAAAGCTTTCCTTCTTATCGTTGAAGACAAGGAACCCTTAAATGATATAATTACTTTCCCAAGATAGTTTATAACAGAAAATACAAACACAGATCAGTTGAGTCTTGACTTCATGAGTACTCAAACACTGCTTCCCAATTTACAGATTCAACACTATTCCTATCAAACTCCCAATCATTTTTCACAGACATAGAAAAAGCTAAAATTCATATGAAACCAAAATGAGTCCAAATAGCCAAAGCAATCCTAAGCAAAAAGAACAAGGCCAGAGGCACCGTATTACCCAACTTCAATCTATACTATAAGGCTACAGTAACCAAAACAGCATGGTCCAAGTATAGAAACAGAAATACAGACCAATGGAACAGAAGAGAGAACGCAGAAATAAAGCCACACACCCCCAATCAACTGATCTTTGACAAACTTGCCAAAAATAAGCAATGGGGAAAAGACACTAATTCAATAAATGATGCTGGAATGGCTGGCTAAGCATATGCAGAAGAACGAAACTGGACTCCTTCCTTACACATATACAAAAAATAATCCAAAGTAGATTAAAGACTTAAATATGTCTCAAACTGTAAAAATCCTACAAGAAAACCTAGGAAATATCCTTCTTGACATGGGGATTGGAGTAAAGACTCACAAAGGACAAATAAAGAATTTCCACTCCTCCCACAGGCATGCTAACTCAAAAAAAGTAAGTGGGATCCTTAAAGGGCCAGAGAGAGGCTCTATGCAGGTGTACAAATTGTTTCAAAAGTCACTGGAAAACTCGGCCTGTGGGAGTAACAGGAACAAAAAGCACATGGCAAGTCATAAGGAGCCTTTGCAAAGAAATTATGGCTAAGTCCTCAAGAGCACTGCAATAAAAACAAAAATTGATAAGTGGGACCAAATTAAAATAGAGTTTCTACAAAGGAAGAGAAACTATCCAGGAAGTAAACAGACATGTTACAGAATGAGAGAAAACATTCACAAGCTATATCTCTGATAAAAGTGTGATATCCAGAATCTATAAAGAGCTTAAAGAATTCAACAGGCAAAAAACAAATAGCCCCATTAAAAAGTGGACAAAATACATGAACAGACACCTCTCAAAAGAAGACAAACAAGTGGCTAACAAACATGAAAAAATGCTCATCATCACTAGTCAAAAGAGAAATGCAAATCAAAACCACAATGAGATGCCATCTTGTACCAGTCAGAATGGCTTTGTTCTGTCAAAAAGAAAAGGATGTTGGCAAGGTTGCAGAGAAAGGGGGACATTTACACAATGTTATTGGGATATGTAAATTAGTCCAGGCTCTGTGAAGACCAGTTTGGAGATTTCTCAATGAACAAAGAGTGGAACCACTATTTGACCCAGCAATCTCATGACTGGGTATGTACCTAAAGGAAAATAATCATTCTACCAAAGGACATGCATGTGTATGTTCATTGCAGCACTATTCACAAGGGCAGACATGGAATCAACCTAGGTGGCCATTAGTTGTAGATTAGATAAAGAAAATATGGTACATATATACCATGGTATATATATACTATACAGCTAAAAAAAAAAAAAAGAACAAAATCACATTATTATGATTATTATTATTTGCAGCAACATGGATGCAGCTGGAGGCCATTACCCTAAATGAACTAACATGGGAACAGAAAACAATGTACTGTATGTTCTCACTTATAAGGGAGAACTAAACATTGGGTACATGTGGACATAAAGATGAGAACAATAGACACTGGGGACTACTAGAGGGGAGAAGAATGTGGGAGCAAGAGTTGAAAAACTCCCTGTTGGATACTATGCTTACTACCTGGATGATGGGTTCAAGTCATACCCCAACCTCAGCACTGGGCAATATAGCTAAACCTGCACATACAGTCTCTGATTCTAAAATAAAAGTTGAAAAAGGAAGACAAAACACAGTGCTTTCCATTTGACTCACAGCTAAGGAACCCCTTAACTTTATTTTTCTTTTAAACTTCCGGTTTTGAAAGAAAAAGAATGATAATGATGCTGCTGCTGCTTCTACTGCTGATTATAACTCTCCATCATTAAGGGGCTAGGCTACTATGTGCTAGTTATGAGCTAGTTATGAGCTAGTTATCTCCAACTCTCACAACAAATCTGTCTAATTAATATCATTAATCCCTTTATATAGATGAGGGAATTCATTTCCACAATAGTTGCATAACTTATTCAAAGTGACAAAACAGTCAGGACCAGGGTTCCACCTTACAATTCCTTCCAAAATCTGCATTATTTTTCACATACCATGCTGAAAGACTTTATCAGCAGATGTTATTCATTAATAAATAACTTGGTGCCCATTTTAATTAAGAAAAAATATATGAAATGCAGAACATCAACTGATTAGTAGAAAGAAACAATTTTGATATTAATTTGGCCTAAAGTATGTTATTTGGTGACTCAATGCAACCTAGCTATTGGTAAAGGTTCAAGTTCCATTGTCCTTTCTGAAACACTGAAATTAGCCTATGAATCCCAATTTTTATAAGCATAAGACCCAGGGATCTAGACAGTCCTAGAGGGGAACTGCTTTGTTACATTACAGTATTATAAAAAAACAATTCCTGCTAATATTATATTTATTGGACCATATAATATATTACACTGGGGTCAATAATAAACCTCAGGGAGTTTACCCACATATCTTTAGCTCAAAACACAGACTCACAATTACGATTTTCTTTCAATCAAGGTTGCCAATGAAAATCTATATGTTGTTAAAGGGGTTACTAATCTCTTCCTATAGAAAGAAAGGCACCATAACCATGCAAGAGGCCATGAGCACTGAACTTTTTTCTCTCAGAGAGAAAAAATTATAAAACAGAAATGATAGATGGTGCTTGCTAGAAATTTTAATTAAACCTGTGAGTGAAAACATCTAAATCAGGCTGAGAGGCAGCTGCACTCATACATGACCTGCTTCAGTAGCAGAGGCGGGAACATGTCAGGATATAGATATTCTGTGAGAAAAGCCATAATACCCTTGAGTTTCATTTAATCTAACTCTCTACATGGCCTAGTTCTGAAGGGCTTTCTAGGAGATGCCCCCGCCACCCCCCGCCGCCCACCTCAGTGAACAGCTCGGAATACAAAGAAATCTCCTCTTGGTTGCTAAGTGACAATACAGTGTGGACCACAGGATGTCTGTAGTGTGTGTGGGCTGTCCCTTGTTTATCAAAGGACAGCAGACTCTGCCACTCTGCAACTTCCGTTTTTGCTACAGTAATTAAGCAAGACTCTATATGCAATTTTGCTAAGAGCTATGATTAAGAATACTAGCTATCCATAAAAATATCATAATGTATGCTCCCTTTCTATATTGCCTACTTCACCAGAAAGACACTTAGGCGATCCATCTTTTTTCATCCATAGCTTTACATATCAGGCTTTGACATGCCCTTGGGAACAGGATGAAGAACTTGGACTTAACATAGGACGAACATGGCTCAGTCTTGACTCTATCACTTATAAGTTGTCTGTCTCTACTCTGATCTGCTATTTTCTCAGGTTCTCACTTCTTAATCTATCTAGTTTTGGGAGATGTTATGAGGTCAAATGCCCTAATTCAGAATGCTCTGCTTTGTAAATGGTCAAGATGCTGTGATTATCTTTTTAAAATTTCTGAACCACATTTACTTTGTCATACTTTTTGAAATTTACAGACATAGAAGGCTGATTGAATTTAATCCTGAATCCAGGTTAGAATTAAGCTATTTCCAAGTCAATACATTTCATCAGAAAAACATGCAATTCCTTACAAAAGCCATCTTTTTCTCCATGTTTTTGCCTGAGACACAGAACCACCTTGGACCATATGTGTCTGAGACCTACCACCAGTGATGGCAGAGTATTGAGCTGGAGTAACTGAGTCTGTGGGGACTTCGAGTCATCAAACCACCCTGGAATTTTATGATGAAGAAACAATCTTTTATCTTCTTTAAGTAACTGCTGCTTGATTGTTTTCTGTTACTATTGTTTAAGTAACTACTGCTTGATTGTTTCTGTAAGATTGTTTCTGTAAGACAATCTTACAATCTTTTTTTGAGACAGAGTCTTGCTGTGTTGCCCAGACAGACAGTGGTAGGTCTCAGTCACATATGATCCAAGGTGGTTCTGCTCTGTTGCCCAGGCTGGAGTGCAGTGGCACGATTTTAGCTCACTGCAGCTTCTGCCTCCCAGGTTCAAGCAATTCTCCTGCCTCAGGCTTCTGAATAGCTGGGACTACAAGCGTGCGCCACCACGTCTGGTTAATTTTTCTATTTTTAGTAGAGACAGGGTTTCTCCATGTTGGCCAGGATGGTCTCGATCTCCTGACTTCGTGATCCGCCCGCCTCAGCCTCCTAAAGTGCTGGGATTACAGGCGTGAGCCACGTCCGGCCCTCATAGCCAATCTTAACCCTAGCTAGTGAAATTACTTTTCTACTTTTCAGAGTTCCCTGACTTCCCAAAATCCTGTATTATGTCTAAACAGTACCTGTTTGTTTTAGCTCAATTCATTTGACAAATAATTATTAAGCAACTCATATATACCACGCAATGTACTAGAAAGTACACTGGGAAGAGAGCAACAATCAACTCCAAGTCAACCCTTAAAGTCAAAAGCAATAAAGAATGGAAGAAAACACAGCAAAGATTATGACATCATGAATGTCATGAAAGAAAATTATAGGGTGCTTGGGATCAGTATCCCTCAACAGGGAGACCTAATCTAACAGTGGCCTAATTTCGGGAGGAAGGTTGGTTAGTTGTAGGACAGGACATTGGGAGTAACCACTAAAAAAAAATTGAAATGAGATGTTAGACAATGGATAGAGAAGGGAGGTACATCCCAGAAAGAGTTACTGTAATTCTTTTGTTTGTTTGTTTTTTGAGACGGAGTTTCGCTCTTTGTTGCCCATGCTGGAGTGCAGTGACACGATCTTGGCTTACAGCAACCTCCGCCTCCCGGGTTCAAGAAATTTTCCTGTCTCAGCCTCCCGAGTAGCTGGGATTACAGGGCCATGCCACCACACCTGGCTAATTTATATATTTTTAGTAGAGACAGGGTTTCACCATGTTGGCCAGACTGATCTGGATCTCCTGACCTCAAGTGATGTGCTCACCTCAGTCTCCCAAAATGCTGGGATTACAGGCATGAGCCACCACGCCCAGCTGAGGTACTGTATTTCAAAAGGCCCTTGAACAAGAAACAACACACTGTGTTGAAAAAAGAGAAGACCAATATGGCTACAGAACAAACAAGAACTCAGACATAGGTGTAGAGGTGGGCACCATCCCCACATTTTCACTCTATTCTCTATTGTCTCCCCACCATCTCCAAAACTAGGGAGATGGGCACAAAATGAGGGCAATTACTAGGGCTCATGAAGAAAAAAATTCCAAGAACCATTTTTCAGATTTTTTTTGTGGGTGGAGAGATAGAATTTAAACCCACACAACAGAATCAAAGTATTCCCTGATTCTATCTTTTTTCCTTTATTTTAACTACCCCCCCCCCAGAAAAACACTGAAGTGAAAAAAAAAACCTTAATGGGGTCATTGTTTTGCCCTAGTTTATATAAGAATGAACAGACCAAACTAAAATATGCAAGTCATCCCTCTCAACAGAACACTTCTTGTTCCCCTCTGTTTCCATTCCTTCTCATTTACAAAAATAAATAAATATATTCCTCTTCAACAGAAGCTGCCTTCTCAGAATTCTGTTTCCTACATAAAGAAATAGTAATGCATTTCACAGAACAAATGCACACATATACAGTTTGAACATTCTTCATGGCACTTGGAAAAGCCTATTAACAGGATTAAATAAGCCATAGAGGACACTAGAGGGCATGTGACCCTTTTAAATCTGCTATGATTTCTACCCACAGACTAACAATTAAGTATTACATTTGTAAGTGTGCATTTCCTAAAAAGTCTGCTACACTGCTCCTCAAATAAGCCAGCCTTTGCACTTGCTCTTCCTGTTACCTCTGAACTGTTTTTCCTGCTCTTCGCAAGCCTGGCTCCTTCTCATCATTTACATCTCACTTCAAATATCACTTCCTTGGAGAGGCCATCTCTTCAAGCTTTACCCAAAGTAACCCCTCCTGAGCCCTATTACTCTACATTGAATCAAATGTTTCCTTTCAACTCAAGGTTTAATCTTTTTAGAACTCAAAATTACCTGTATATTTGCTCACTGAGAAAGAATCTGTCTCCACCAGAAAATATACTTAACGGCAGGGACCTTGCCTCATTCATCACTCTATTCCCAGGAGCTAGACAATAATTGATGGAATATCAGCTGAATGAATAATCAGCCCTCTAAAAATGAGTAGCATTATAATTCGCATCATAGATGAATCACAGAGATTTTAAATAACTTGATCAAGGTTATGTAGCAAGTGGACGACAGAATCATTTCACCTCAGAAACTCTTTTAAGCTAGAAAGATTTCTTTTCAACTAAATTTTTTTCTAGGGGAGGAGTTATTTGTTTTAAGAAATCACTATTTTCAAAATTCTAGTTTCTTCTTCACCTTTTCCCTCTATTCCATTAATAGCCAATCAAGTCTACCCTCAAAATACCACTAACATTGCCTGTCATTTTCCCATTCTACCATTTTTGTGAATGCGCATAGCATATGAACAACTGAAATAGCCTCCTAATTGGCAGAATTGCCTTTGGTTTCTTTCTGCTCCACCTATAATTGTACATACATATCTCTGTCAGATTAATTGGATTAAACTTCAATTTACCATGCTATTGCTCAGTATCTCCAATTGCTGTGTAATGCCTTCAGGTTAAAATACCAAAATTTTGATTTTATCAAGGCCCTCCAACAATTGCCCCCAACCTACCTTTCCCACATTATTCCCTGCTGGAATTCTCTAATAATCTCCAGTCAAACTAATTGTGCTCATTGTTCGAAGAGACCTTGAGTTCTTCCTATTCCTCTGCCATGCTTACCCTTTAAAATGGCGCTCTCAAATTTAAAATCCCAAATACTTCTCAGGACACTGGTGAATTTATACCTTCTCTTTGAAAGCTTTCCAGATAAATCTATACCATATTGATCCTACTTGTCACAATTCATCAGTGTCCAGAACAATATCCAGCTTATTATAAGTACTCAGCACAATTTTGTTGAATGAATATGATGAATATGTACTCTAAATAATGCTGCTTCATGGAACTTTTCATTTTGTCTTATTTTATTTGTGTAATTAACTCTTGAGTCTTTCTCAAACTGGATCGTCGAGGTCTGAAGTCATGGCTTCCATCCAGTTCCTTATATACAAGAGGTAACGCCTGTTGTCTGACAGATAATTCCACATGCATCAACAAAGCGAGCCAAATGACACAGAGTATTGTTCATAAACTTGTACTCTTGAATTTGTTGTATGGCTTAGGATTTAACAACAACTACAGTACACATAAAACAACTAACTCTACAAATCTTAGAGAGATCACTTGAGATTCACAAGTAAGCCTCTCCTTTTCCTTCAGCTAATGTTTTCCATATAGGAAGTTTTCATGCATTGTGAAAGCAAATTATCAATCTGAGCCACCTCTTCTTGGAATCCTAGCTGCACTCTCTTTTAACTTTTCTGATCCTCATAAAAGGGTAATTCAATGGTTATGACATGCCAATGACAGAAGAATGCCAAACTGAGAGGCCAATTTAGAAATTAATATATAACACTGCCCACACACTTCAGGTCAGCATACACAAAAGATACACTAACCAATGTTACATTTTCTCGGGGCTAAGTGAATCTCATCATTTAATAAATGCCATGGAAATTCAGAGGGAAGTATGAATTAAAGAAGGCTGGAACTTTTGAGAAAGATGTTATCTGAAACTCTCTTCAACAGTAGGACAACAATTATTGAGTCCAGGTATACGTCAGCATGTTCTATATGATTCCCACCTCCTATAAATGTGTGATATATAACTTAATTTTCATAGCTTTATATATAATTTTAAGAGAAAGGTAAATAGATGATAAATAGATGATATTCACAACTTGCTCTTTAATCACTTGGACACTGATTTAACCCAATCACAAAAAAAGTCTTGCACAATCACTCTGGCCAAAGCTGCCACAACTACTGCCTTCCATATTCTCCTGTTCTATTTTCTTTCTTATTAGTAAATAAGATGAACTTCCTTATTTAATGATCTATGTTAGGGTCAGCAAACTATATGGCTTATAGAACAAACCTGGCCCATACTCTATTTTTGTAAGTACAGTGTTATTGGAACACAGACATGCAAATTCATTGCTAAAACAATAGAGGTAAGTAGTTGTAACAGAAACCTTACACCCCACAAAGCCTAAACTAGTTGTATCTGGCCCCCTTGGTCTATGTATTTATTTCTGTCTTCCCACTCCCAGAACATAAAAACAAGACTGTTTTGTTCACTGCTCAATTCACGACACCAGTTCCAGGCATATAGTAAGTACTTACTCTTTGCTACTGACAATCAACAGGCATAATAGGAGGTAAATAAATTGTGTTAACGTGTACCCAAAGTTCTTAACTCAGCCATACATCTGGAATCAATGTTTTCTGGATATATTTGCAATGAACTCATGTAAAGAAATTTGTAAATGGCCAAAGAATGCTCCAGAATGGATCTTGGCCCAAGGAACAGTTTTAATATAATGTCTTGGTCTCTATGAAAGGCTTATTGTGGGCAGAGCCCTATATTTTTTATAGTTCTTCTATGATAAATGAGGCATGTACTAAATCATGAGGCAGACCTAGAACTGAGAATCTGAATAACATCTGGAGAATAAGAGCTTAGGGTAACAAATTTCTAAAAACTTGTTGTTAGGAGCACCAGTCTGTGCTTTTTATTAATTTATTTGACTCTTGTCAGTTGATATTACCTGTTTTTTTAATAACAAAATAAAAAAAACTCACTACAGTGGTAAAATGTTAAAATACTATTTCCCATCACTCTCTTTTAGTTTCTGTGAGTAGCCCACAATTTTATTCTACATAAAATTCTCACCGAAGAAACCACGCATTAACAAGCAGAAATTCTAATATTTTGAAACCCAGTCAATTCCTCCATGCCAGGCATATGTATCAGAATAAGCCAAAATCAAAATGTTGCTTTTCTGTTATTGCTTGCAGGACAAAGATGAACTTAACGGTGTTTCCATTTTAAATAACCAAAACACCAAGATAGAAAGCCTCACCCAGCAGATAATAATATACATATCTGGAATTTCATGAGATAGGTTCCCAGACTGAGCTGCCACTCTCTTGACCTACACACTCTCCAAGACAAAACGGTGGGATGCTATTCCTCCAACTTTATACCATTTCAATTCATTATCTGCACTACAGCCTGGATGATTTAAAATGCAATATACTCATGTTTCTCCTCGTCTAAAAAGTATTCAGAATTTCCTTACTGCCTTCAGGAGAAAGCCAAAGCTCTCATCATACAGGTAACTCTCCATGAGCTGGGTCTGTATGTCTGCCTGGCATCATGTCTCCCTTGCTAACCAGCCCCTCGCTGCCCACTCCTCCTCTTGTTCTCAAGGCTGCACTTCTACAGTTCTGATGAGGTCTCACTCTTTCTCTCTCTTCCCCTCATCTCCACCTCTGTTACTTATGGGCCTTTTTGTATGCTGTTTCCTTTCTTTCTGATTCTGGTTGAAACACTTTCACTTCTACTTTGTTTAGCCAACATGTGCTTATTCTTTGAGTCTCATCTCAGACATTACTTTCTGCAAATACCCTTTATTGACTCTTGAAGTCCAGATTAACAGCAAAATAATAATAATAATAATAATAATAATAGGTAAACTCTACTGGCAACTTCAACCCCAAATCTAACCAAAAGAAATGTATTGCATGAAAGATTCATGAAAGGAAAATCTCTACCTTAAGTTTGATGTTAAGTTGGTATCTCCTCAAACATAATCTCAGTCCTCAAAGTCAACATACCAAATACTGCCTTTAGTACTTGCTCACACAATTCAGTTTGGGTCTACCAATCTTCAAGCGCTTTGCTACCAAAAAAATCTAGGAGTTGTTACTTTAAGAAAATGCCTTGTTTAAAACGTCATACTAACTACATTTTCATGAAACACGGGTCTTGTTTTGAAAGCCCTTCACTTTAAGAAAATCAGAAAAAGATCATGTTTGAAGATAAGTCATTTGTAGTAGCTCTAACACCCAGTAATTTGAGACAGTTCTGGGTCATTTTAGAGAAATACTTGTAACAGTAAATAAATTTGGAGATCATTGAACATAAAATTGCACAAAAGGCTGGGCGCAATGGCTCATGCCTGTAATCCCTGGACTTTGGGAGGCTGAAGAGGGCCGATCACCTGAGGTCAGGAGTTCAAGACCAGCCTGACCAATATGGTGAAACCCCATCTCTACTAAAAACACCAAAATTAGCCGGGTGTGGTGGCACACTCCTGTAATCCCAGCTACTTGGGAGGCTGAGACAGAATTGCTTGAACCTGGGAGGCAGAGATTGCAGTGAGCTGAGATTGCACCACTGCACTCCAGTCTAGGCAACACGAGCGACACTCTATTTCAAAATAAAATAAAATAAAAGTGCACATAAAATAAAAATGGAGCTCTTATGTATTAATTGGGAATGTCTAGGAAGCACATGCCAGTTGGGAAGCACATTACATACATCAATGCCTCCCTCACTAGCCTCTGGTTATGTGAAAATTGCTGGAATCTAAATGCTTAAAATGGTCTTTGCCACCTTTTTTTATAACCTGCTGTGGAAGGGGGGTCAGGAAGGAGATCATGTTGAAATGACGATCAAGTGAAAGAAACTGATCTGAGAAATGCAAACAAAAACAAGTAGAAAGGGCAATCTTGCTTCAGAGAGAAAATATTTCATAGCAAATAAGCCCCAAGGAGAGTGCCAATTCCAGCCCTGTACAGATCTGGCAAGACTTGATGGTGTTCTAAAGAGGAGAGATTAAGATTGAGGTGTGACATTGGACATAAAGAGTAAAGATGACTGGAGCATAAGTTCCATCCTTGGAAAAGTGCTTGAAATTAGGCAGGGAAAACCGGGCCCAGATGTGGATAATGAGACTCAGGAATGAAGATATCTTGGCAAGCCTCCTTACCAAAAGTCAGAAGGGCCAGAGGACTGAGGTTATTCTGGGGAATACTGGGAAAATGAACCGCGACCACAGACAGAAGGCTGCAGCCTCTAGGAGGAGGAAGAATTAAGAAGTTGACACTATGTAGCCTCTGCTGGCCTCCAGGTGTTTCAGCCCTAGGTGCCAAGGCATGATAAAGCCTGAACCTCTTAGCATTCTCCTGGAACTTCCTGAGTTCAAGAGTGGAAGGAGAGATGACCCTGGAAGGGGTTATACACACTAAAGTTCACTCTCTTTATTCTAGGACTGAAAAAGAGCCCACTGGTGTAGCTCAGCTCCAAATTATTTCTTTGGGCATTGCAGAGTGTGAGGAATGTAGGAAGCATGCTTTGCTCTTGATTTTATTGCATTTAAACTTTATGTAGGATAATGCCAATGCTGTCATTTGATATCTGCATTTAGAAAGAAAAACAAATCAAAATGGGGATGCCACTGCCAAAACTTAGCAAATTATCCTCCCTCCTTATACTCATCTCTGGGAAAAGATGGAAGGCAGAGGAAAGGAAAGAAGAGAACTCTGCATGAGTTTTAGCTCCTCCAAATGGAGACCTGAACTGCCTTCAAAAAACTATCACGCAAACTCCATGACAAACCTCCAGAATAAAATCCATGATGCCTACGGAAATCATACTAACTTCAGCGATATTTTTTTGAAATTTATTCTAAAATAAGAATTATTCCTAGGGTTTTTAGAAAATGCCACCTCGTCTATATAGTCCAATACACACACCCCTTTAAAAGATACTGATGAAAAGTAAAAAACAAAAAACAATACTTTTATAAGACACAAGCAGAACTGTGGCAATTTAAATAGTGAAAATAACAGAGGTACTCATATTATTTGAAGAAAACCTGTCAGCCAACCTCTTCCTCTTGAACCAAGTGACACCTGAATAGTGAAAGGGGGAAACTTAACACCAGCCAGCAAGAGGGGTTCAATCAACTTTGGTGATGAATGGGGGTCAGGGCTGTCATGGTCAGATTAGCTCCACAGACTTAGGTTTCATATTCATTTACAAGTAACTTGCTTCATAAGTCTATACAATGCCTTTCAACAGCTCCAAGAAAAGTCATGTCTGGTGTTTCTGTCACACAACTGAGTTATACTTGTATCTTGTATGACACATTTGCAGGTCTGTTGAAGGAATTTTAGAAGTAGATTTTCAGAAACTCACATCTGGTCTTTGTCAATTATTAATGGGGATAAGAAATTAAATTATATTGAACTGTCAAAATAATTAGTAGTATATGACCGATATTTACATTATTAAGCATTATCTTTACAAGGAAACAGAAGCTACAAAGAAATCACATCCTCAAGATTTCTAACACTTCTTTCAAATAGCACACCCTCATATATGTGATGAATGAATGACAAAATAAATGATGGACAAGGAAACACATTTAACCGTGCTCTTTTAGAAATCTAAACATTCTCATAATGTAGTTTCAAGATACATTCATCTAGTTTGAAGTAGAATTTATAACACGGGGTTTCTCTTATAACTACTATAACAGACAAGACTTTCTCAAGTAAGCTGTGCTTTCTAGATATAATTATTAATATTTAAAAACTAAAAATGAGCCAGTTTTTCTGCGTGCAATGCAACCTCAGTACATCAAAATCAAGTCCCATTCCGTTTCCATCCTCTCTAACTTTCATCATACTGAAGTGTTAAAACATGACTGATACATCTGGAAGTTTGGTATGGTGTCAGGAGCAAAAATGTGGTAGAGGTCCATGAGGTTCCTTTTGCATTAAACTACAAATAGGAGTAGAAATGAGACATTCTGAAATTATATGGTGTTTCATTTTTTATTCTATAAGTGTATTGTTTCAAACATTTGAAAGTAAAGACCAAGATGATATTGCATACAGAAGCTAAAACCCAGCTTTATACAAACAGTTTTTAACAGTAAGCTCAACATTCCTGGAGCACAAGAATTTTACTAAGAAAATGACAAATATTATATTACTAGATTACTGTCTTCTAACTACCCACAATAAATCTGAGATTGCCATTTTTAAAAAGTATCATGGGAAAAACGAAAGAAGAAACAGTGTTTTAGTATCTCATAAAAAAAGGTAAAATATGAACTTTTGAGCGCCCAACTTCCCTCATTTGACTAAAGGCCAAGGCACCACAGTGAAAGCAAAGTGGAGATTTGCCCATTAATTATCTAAGTAATTACCTTAAATGTCTGCTTTGCTTTGGCTGTGGAGATATAGTCACAACCATGAAGACCCTACTGAAACAAGAAGATATTAAGTTCATAAAATGCTCTCCGTCTTCAATGAAGAAAGGTACATGAACGCCACCTAAAAATGCAAACTGTGATCTTTTGTGACAAAACTAAAGAAAAGCTTTTTGAACGACAATGAGAATAACTATTTCTATATTTTTCATATCTTATAGTGAAGTTTCATTGCATGGTAATCCATATTAAATGATATGTGAGACATACATACTCTGAGAATCACCGGCTACATTGGCTGTTGGCAATTTGAAATACATATGTTAGAATTATCTCTCTTCTGGGGTTTTAGTCTCCTGTTCCAAAATAAAACATACCTGTAAGGAAATATTCTTTGCTTAAGATGACAGATATCAAGTCTGTGTCTCAATTCTACAAGAGAAACATATCAGACTCTAGAGAATGTCTAATAAAGTCCTAGAGAAAATTGTTAAGTAAATGAAATGTTTAATTTCAGTTTAAAACTTTCTACTTTGGGGAAACATCCTAATATATTGTTCTGAGTTCCCTCTCACTTCACTTGTTTTGGCCCTTTGCTTCCTGTCTAGGCCCTATTATGAAAGTAATGAACCTACCATTGCTATTTATTTATTTATTTATTTATTTATTTATTTATTTATTTATTTATTTAAACTTCAGTTAAGTTTAGGGTAGCTGTGTCGAAAGTGCAGGTTTGTTACATAGGTATACATGTGCCATGGTATTTTGCTGCACCTATCAAGCTGTCACCTAGGTTTTAAGCCCTGCATGCATTAGCTATTTGTTCTGATGCTCTTCCTCACCTCACCTCCCCTACTCCCACAGGCCCCAGTATGTGTTGTTCCCCTGCCCTTGTCCATATGTTCTCATTGTTCAACTCCTACTTATGAGTGAGAACATGCGGTGTTTGGTTTTCTGTTCCTGTGTTAGTTTGCTGAGGATGATGGCTTCCAGTTTCATCCATGTTCCTGCAAAGGATATAAACTCATTCTTTTTTATGGCTGCATAATATTCCAAGCCTACAATTTGTTTCAATGGCAAAAACTGCAATTACTTTTGCACCAACCTAATATTTACCCTCAGAAAGTTATATCACACAGGAGGCACTCTTTTCTACTCTACCACTTTCTTTTTCTGTAATTAAAAATGTAATTTAGGTAGCATCTTAAGCTCACAATTAGAGAGATTAACTCAAAATTAGAGATTCCAAACTCACAAGGAGACAGTTTATCTGAAAGGTAATTTGCTGAAAGGCTTTCAATAGGAATCAAAGGATATGTTTCAGATTTTCTGACTAAGCATCAGGATGACAAAGTTTCATCTTTGGGAAAACTATTTCCCCTCCATGATTAGATAGTATTATGGGTGTAATTTTTAAAATTTATTATTTAAGGCTACTTTCCCTTTTGTCTTTATAATATTTCATCTTCACTTTTCCTCTAGTTAATATATGTATACATGTTATCTATCAGATCTATGAATGCTGTACATGAGGGAAGAGACTGTTCATGTCAATGCTGCCAAGCTGTCAATTAAATTTCAGGTTCATCTGGAATTCTTTCAGTACTTATTGGTGGATTTATTTTTGTTACAAGATGTTGGGGAAATACAAGAGATAAATAAGATCTTTAAGGTTGGACATGTTATTCCTTGCTGTGCTCCTTAGAATGCATGCCCCTACCTGCTTGTCATGTTGGCTGTAGGTTGTTAGAGAAATAGTAGGAGGTATGAAGGTTTTGTAAACATCAACATGGGAGAGGAGTTTTGTGATACATATCTTGTAATTCAAAGTGCCTCCCTGGGCAATGCTAAAGCCCACTTTAGGTTAAGTCCTACCAGGTGGACAGGCAGTGTGATGTGAATAAAATTGTGTGCCATATGAGTTTCCATACTTTTTCTATTAACCCTGGACCTCATTAGGAACATAAAGAGTTCCTTAAGATCTTAGCATGATTATCAAAATAGAGTCCGGGACTGAGTTACATTAGCATGCATAACACATTGGTAGATGATGACAAATTAATGTGTTACTTTGTCTGCATGTTACAGTTCTGGAATGAAATTCTTAGAGACCTTATGCCTAATGCAAAAGTTAGAAGACAAATTTGAAATAAGACCTGCCCTTTATCTGCCTTTAAATGAGATCTTAGATAGACTATTCAATCATCTCTGCATTCCCCTATAGTCTATGAAGCTAGATTTTAGGAAAAATATGATAAATGAACTATGTTGAGAGTGAAAGTTAGAGACTGTGAACCAAGGTATCAGTTTCTGAGAAAGGGAAGTAATAAAACGTTGGATAGGTTGGTTTAGCAACAACAACAAAAGGTCAGGAAGCCCATTACAAGGTGAAGTCTCAAATAATTTGTTCCCACAGAGTTTGTAGTCCCTGAAAACTTGCTAGAGAGAAGGCAGTTTTCCATAATTGGCAAGAGTGTTTGAAGGGCAAGGTGTGAGTGTGGGGCTGGGAGATTAGAAGCTGGCATGAAAAGCTGATGTGTAAAAGAGATAGTGATGTAAAAGAAAGCTACAATTGGGAGATGAATAACACCTTGATGTAGTGATTCCTTATTGCTGGTGTTTGTTTAAAGAAATAGACAAAATGCCATTAAATAACTTGCCAGGGTTTTTGTTGTCATTCTGCTTTGTTGTTGTTTTAATAACATCTAGAATTTCTTTATAAAGAAAATTGAGTAATATATCTTTAGGACAATATGTAACCCAAATTTTCACACACTGCTCCTCCCAAAACCTACATAAAGAGCTCCTTAAGATCTTATTCTACTTCTAACAAGATGGCAGACTATGTCATGGAACACTGTACACCGAGCCTTCAAATGAAAATGTTAATATACCATTTCTGTGAACTAAAAGTTGAATGTGAATCAGTAAACCTCTTGCAATGGAAGGACTGGCCGTTTAGATGAAGGAGGTGCCTGCTGGGTCCAGGGCCAAGATTATGTGTTTTTACTGAGGAGGTGAAATTCAAAATGTCAAGTATTAAAGGGAAATGCAAGGCAAGCTCTAAAATGACCAGTCATGTAGAAACTTAACTCACTAAGTTTATGAAAAAGATAGCACTAAATGAGTCCTAATTTATCATAGTGAATCTTGTAACAGCAGCATTTCCACCACGCTTGACTATGTTCAACACAAACTCAAAATGGCCACACGTGCAAAGCATATTTCTTAATGAATCTAGCTACATCCTACTTATGCAACTTGAGCCCATGGGAGAACTACAGACAATTTATATGACAGTTATTTCACAGGTTTTTTTCTTTGGCAACTAGAAGACATCAATTATTCAATAACAAAACACATTGTGCATAATTATTTCATTTCTTTCCCCTTTGCAAAAAAATCATTCACATATCAGTATAGAACATATAAACCAAGAAATATTCTTGTCAGGGTGTCTACAAAAAGATAAAAGAAAAATCTTACAAACATTGCGAGTAGACATTACTATGTGTTATTTACTTTGTAATTTAAGGAAAAAATGCCAAAATCAAAAACACAGTGAACAACTATTTTCACTTACATAAAGTTAAAAAAAAAAAAAAACTTCAAAAGGAAATTTTATTGTGTGAAGTTTAAATCATATAAAATTTAGATATAAAACTTTCATAATATAATTAAACCTGGTTCAATCACTTACTAACAAGATTACTTTAGGAAAATTACTAAATTTCTGTTAGCTGCAATTTCCTCATCCATAAGTTTTATAAATTAACAATCACATTAATTTTTGTCATAGAGTACTAATGAAGCTAAATTGAGATAATGTGTAAAATGAAAGTACTTTACAAACAATACAAAAGAAAGATATCTGTACTGCTATCAAGAAACAAGACAAAAACAGTTAAGAAAAAATGTTATGTAAAAATTACTTGATGCTTAATTTTAGGAAACTCACTTTCAAAGCATTAGTTGCTATGCCAACGTTTTCAGTTTGCACTTGGTCATATGTTTAGTTTAGACCCTTTAATAAAAGTAAACAATGATACAAAATGCAAATTCATCTCTATGCTATATCATAGCATGCTCAGAAAATCCTTCCATACCTAATGAAATTAAGAGGATTTAATCTTGACTGACCAAGGGCCATAAATATAAGTTTATAATTGTAGTAAATTGTAAATGTTCCTTAGTTTCTTCATTCCTAGAATAAATTTTTTTTTTTCTGGAAGACTTTTCAAGTAAAGAAAAGAAAATCAACAACTATACTGAACTATACTGAACTACTGAACTATTCTTGGGTTTTCTAGTTTATGTTGTTGTTGTTATTGAGGCTGTTTTGTAAGATTCTGTTTCCTGAGTGCTTTTTTTTTGTTTTGTTTCATTTTTTTGACTCTAGAATAGGGATTGGCTGTTAAATTCCTTGTTTTGCCAAAGCACAAAGGCAAAGGAATAAGCAAACTAGGAGCCATGCATCAAGTATAGGTAAATTACTAATGGATTTTAAAAGTTGAGCAGTAATACTTACAAAATGACATGCCAAATGTCTATATGGTCTGAAATGGAATGAATAGCATATAATTAAAACTGTGGGCTCTGACATCAGATACATTAAATTCAAATAAAGTCTTTGACGTTTACTAACTGTGTAATCTCTGACAAGCAATTAACTCTCTAACCCTTAATTTCCTTATTACTATTAGGAAAACAACAGTGCCTACCTCAAAGAGTAGTGAGAGTTGAAAAAAAAAAAAAATCCAAGGAAAGCACTTAGACATCAGATACACAGAAAGTATCTGGTGAGTGTTAAATAGTATATGATACAGTTTAGATATTTATCTCCCACCCATGTCTCATGCTGAAATGTAATCCCCAATGTTGAAGCCAGGACATGGTGGGAGCATGATGGGGGCAGATACCTCATGAATGGCTTGGACCATCCCTTTGATGATAAGTGAGTTATCGCTGAGTTCACAGAAGATTTGGTCATTTAAAAGTGTGTGGCACCTCCCCTCCCACTCTCTCGTGTTCCCACTTTCACCGTGTGAAGTGCCCGCTCCCTCTTTTTCTTCCACCATGAGCAGAAACTTCCTGAGGCCTCCTGCGAAGCAGATGTCGCTTTCTGTACAGTCTGCGGAACCGTGAGCCAATTAAATCTATATTCTTTATAATTACTCAGTCTCAGGTCTCTCTCTCTCCTCCTCCTCCTTCCTTCCTTTCTTTCATTTCTTTCGTCTCTCTCTGGCACCTAGGCTGGAATGCAGTGGTGTGATCTCGGCTCACTGCAAGCTCTGCCTCCCGGGTTCACTCCATTCTCCTGCCTCAGTCTCCCAGGTAGCTGGGACTATGGGTGCCCACTACCATACCTGGCTAATTTTTTGTATATTTAGTAGAGACAGGGTTTCACCGTGTTAGCCAGGATGGTCTCGATCTCCTGAACTTATGATCTGCCCGCCTCATCCTCCCAAAGTGCTCGGATTACAGGCGTGAGCCACTGCCCCCGGTCAATCTCAGGTATTTGTTTATAGCAATACGATAATGGCCCAATGTGGTAAATGTATATACAAATATAGGATTTTTCCACAACATTTTTAAGTTGGCATTTCAATTTCAGTTATAGAAAAATCAACCTGAGATCCCTGTTAAAATCAGTTAAAATGCCAAATCATTGAACCAGTTCAACTCTCTACTATATTGTTGCTTTTCACTATATACACATGTATTTCTGTATTTTTTGTGTCTGTATGGAGGTGTGTGTCTATCTGTATAATATATACATACACACATATATATATACACATATATATATACACACACATCACTAGGTATAAAATACACATATATGGAACAAATTTATCTTAATGGAAGGAAGGTCATAGCAATGTAGAAATCTGAATGCAGATTATAGAAGCTGTGCAGTTTTTTCAGTGAAGTCATTTGACTTTTCAATGCTTCCTTTAGTTTATATAATTTTGATTTGTGGCCAATGAAAAAGCAATTGTACATTGATTCTAGAAACAGCATAATGGCAAAAGAAAATTATTCAAACTAAAGTAAGGTGGCATGTGTATTGTACAACTTAAAACCACAGAAAACCTTGCTAACTGAGTTGGAGATGAGTAAGAATGCTTATCAGGGCAAGTGAAGGTAGACACTATTGAAAAATCTACTCACTATTGGCTAAATGGCCAATAGTGGTAGTTTTTAATGAAGAATAATTTTTGGTTTTGAGCTTCTATTTATTTACTGTTTTTCACATTTAATATGTCAGTGGAAGAAGAAATGAGTTATCTAACTTAATTTAGAATATAGAAAACTGCCCAGATGTATTATTAGGTTGGTGTAAAAGTAATTGCGGTTTTTGCCATTACTTTTAACTATTGTAATAAATACCAAATTTCATTATCTTTCTTGCTTTTTTAAAAAAATGGATATAGTTTCAGGGTGCAATTCTTGACAAAGTTTGTTTTGAATTTTAAGATTTTTTTAAAGGTTTTCAACCTGAAAGGGTAACTCTCAGAGAAAAAAAAAAATACCTGAATTATTTACAGCAATGGTTAGTTATTACTTAAATTGCACTTATCTAAAACATATGCCTTTCTTAGACACTATAGGTTAAGAGTATTTATCAGTATCTGCAAAGTCCTTTGAGATACTTTTTACCGAAGCGTCATCAATGGATGACAAAACAAATGAGAGTGTCTTTAGTGAAGCAAAAACATAAAAGAATTAAAAGCTAAAAGCATTTGAACACATTTAAAATACTATTACTTGCATTTCCTGAATTAGTGTTTAGTTTTGAGGCAGTTGGGAAAACTGAGTTTGGAAATATTCTTGTATTAATAGCACTCATATTTCTCTTACTATGGCTTAGAGCACTATAAATGTCGAGATTTTATATACCTCAGAAGCAAAAACAGCCATATTTTCCCCCTAGAAACAAATCTAGGCATTAATATAATTTTAAAATTGTATTCATTGTTCTCATACATTGCTAAATTAGATGACTTGTGTGTGTGTGTGTGTGTGTGTGTGTGTGTGTATGTGTGTGTGTGTGTTTTAATTAATTGTTGACTTTCAGCTGCTGAGTAATGGCTGCTTCTGCAGCGTTTCCACTAAGGATAAATGGAGGTTTTAACTTCCTTGCTAGTTGTTTAAAACTCCTTTACATTTTCACACAACAGCCCATTTTTCATCACTAGGAAAAATATGAAATTTGAACCATGCTACATTTTACTCACAGTAAATCAGCATGTGTCATAAGAGCAAAAAAGAACGTAATATCACTCTCTATCATGGACCTTTCCTTAGAGCAAGTCCCAGAAGACATTGCCAAGTTCAGTTGCTATAGCAACCGAGCTCTGGTGCCTCTCTTGCTTGGTTTGTTTCAGAGAGTTGATTTTTACCACACAGGCATAATCCTGAAGAATTTTTATGCTGAGGAAGAAATTACACAGAGTCAATAACAATGTGTGTGACCTTTCTATTGATCGGTGATGATTTAATTTAAAAGTAGTACAAAGGAGGTAACGCCGCAACATTTCAAATCCCTTTGCTGACTTCCAATTAAATTATTCATTGTCGTTTCTTTAGGCCCCTCAAGTACTCATATTTCTTAACTAGAAAAGTACCCTTAAGCCACTGGAGCATCAGTATGGAATTTCATATTATTTTACCCAACTGTGAAGTTCTGCTATGAAAATATCTTGAAATAATACCAATATACTTTAAAAAAAAAACTACAATTAGCAAGAGAAGACTCAACAAGACTATACGTGCAATATGGGAGAATTACCTTCTGATTTCTATTGAAAAGATATTAGGATGGATAACAATATGTCTTATTATAGAATTCTAGTTAATTTTGCCTATTAAGGAGATAGACCACATAAAGCATTTTATACAGTGTCCATCATACAGTAACAAAAATATTATTATATGTTTTATCCTGTCATAATATAGTCAGGCAAATATATTATGTATCTTTATATTAGGCACTATTGATTATGCAATTGAATGCCCTTTGGATACTGAATACTTTTAAAGTAAAAATGGTATAAAAATACTTTACTATAGTTAAGCATGAAATATATTATAAAATATATTATAAAAAATATATTTCTACACAAAGTTATTTTATACGTAAATATAATTTAAAAGCCTTTTTTACTTACAATGACATCTTAAGCATTTCCTTCCAACAATACATAAAAGTCTTCAAAATGATCATTTTTAGCACCTAACTGCTAATATTCTTTCATGATCAGACATGCAAATGATTTTGAGTTGTGTTGATTATTTTTAGAGGACTAGCCTTTTGAATAATATATGTGCATTTAATGGACATGCCACAGGCAGCAGCTTAGAGAGGAATGTGTTGTAGGTTTGGCAAGTCAGGGCTTTGACTTTTATTTATTTTACTACTTACTTAAGAACTTCTCTAAGACTTTATTTTTTCACCTGTAACAAAAAGATAAAAACAATTTCCAAGCTGTATGGTTTAGAAAGAATCCTGTGATATAAATATAAACATAAAGCAGCTGGTAAAATGCCTGGAACAAATGATCCTTATTAAATTTTAGCCGTCTTTTCTTTAAAGGTTTTCCAGTCATGTCCTTGAAAATCATTTCCAAATGGAATTTGAAGGTAAAAATGAGTACAAATTAAATATTCCTTAATACCTTAAAATATATGAGTTTTAACTGTGGCAAGATGTGTAAAACTTTCAATATAAATTCTATGTTACAAATTATTCCACTTGCTTCAATTGACAGTCTTTCTCAAACTATGTTTTCATGACCTCCTAGCACAGGAAGATGATCTGGCGGGGGCGGGGGAAAGAAAGGTGGGAGGGAGACTATTTCTATGGTTAAATACATTTGGAAAATGCTGAACAATATATTTCCTTCTAGGAGCTTACAAATCACATTAGTATTTTGAACTATCCAAGAAATTCCAGGTAAAGTGATCAATACTGTTTAGTGGTAAAGAGTATAAATTTAGGAGTTAGGCTGCCAGGGTTTAGTGCCCACTTCTAATGCTTATTACCTTAGAACTTTGAGAAGTTACTCAACCTCAGTGTCTCAGTTTCCCCATCTGTAAAACGGAAATGGCAACAAAATTTTCCACACGAGTTTGGGAGATTATAATGAGATATATCAAGTGTTCTGATTCAGGCTAACAAAGGCAATTATCAGTAAATAAGAACAATTAAAGAAACCTGTTTCAACTCTTAACCATGTTAACTTTTCTTTACAAATAATATTTTTGAACATCTTCTGGAACTATTATTCTTGGGAACACACTCTGAACAACTCTAAAGTATAATATCAGGGTAGTGATAAATTGCAATTAAGTAAAAAAGTATTCATTACATTAGTGAACAAACCAAGAAGCACAAAATGTCATCTACCTCACAACATGTGACCCCACTGGCTGCTACTTTGTCAGAAATTTTTATTATCAGAACATTAGAGCAGCTTAGTTAAGTGTGAAGACCTTATCCCATAGATGTTCTATTCACCAGGGCCGTCTGCATCCATTTCATAAATTAGCACAGATAAGTTTATCATATTAGGTTATTTTCCTGTCACTAAAAACTGAGCCCTAAATGAATGGAACACCAAATGGTTAAAATTGTAATGATTAGTAGAGAAAAATCTGAGTATGTAGATCACTGATAGGGTCTGCAAAGATAAGGAAAGACAAGGCATATTATCTAGACAGTAAACAGTTGCGTATTTCCAGGTGCTAATCCTAAACAACATCAGTTTCCAAAACGGAGAGAGAAAATAGTAAAGGAAGACAGCTTCATCTAACGAAAAATATGCTACAAGTTCACAATAATATGCAATAATTCTCTGTAGTCTAAATAATACCATGACTCCAAAAAACCTACCCACCCTTTTCCGGAAGATAGGAAGCTCAGCAAAAGGACCATTCAAATGAGCAGTCTGCTAATTAACCTGACAAGTTTCAGAGGGCTTTTAATTTATTCTCAAATTTTTAACTATATCTGGTTGCTGGTTTATCCTAAAGAGTTCATATTTTTTAAATGATCAGAAATTTGCAGAACAGAAAAAAATCACTCAATCATAATTCCATGTCCTTGACAAATAAAAACTATTTTCTATGTTTACTGTTTTCTTTGTCTTTATGCTAATCATTTCTACACAAAGTTATTTTATATGTAAATATAATTTCAAAGCCTATTTTTTCACTTACAATGACATCTTAAGCATTTCCTTCCAACAATACATAAAAGTCTTCAAAATGATCATTTTTAGCACCTGACTGCTAATATTCTTTCATGATCAGACATGCAAATGATATTGAGTTGTGTTGTTGGTGCACTGAATCCCTTCCTCTATATTGTTCTAAAGTGATTTTCAAACTTCAGGACACATATGAACCACCTGGAGGACTTATTAAAACACAGGTGGTTGGGCCCTGCCCTCAGAGTTTCTGATTTAGTAAGTCTTGGGGGAGCCCCAGTGATTTGCAATTCTAACAAGTTTCCAGATGATGCTGATGCTGTTAATCTGTGGCCATTTTAAAAATTACTGTTGGAAGAGGCTGAGTGCGGTGGCTCATGCCTGTAATCCCAGCACTTTGGGAGGCCAAGGCAGGTGGATCACTTGAGGCCAAGAATTCGAAACCAGCCTGGCCAACACGGTGAAATCCTATCTCTACTTAAAATACTAAAAAAAAGAAAAAAATTAGTTGGGTGTGGTGGCACACATCTGTAACTCCAGTTACTTGGGCGGTTGAGTCACAAGAATCACTTGAACCTGGGAAGTGGAGGTTGCAGTGAGCTGAGATCGCAGCACTGCATTCCAACTTGGAGTACTTAGGTAGAACATAGCCATCAAATTGGAATTGATAAGTCAAATAACACAGACATTATTATTGCATCTAAGACATATTTCTGAAGTCCCTTTTTACAGGCTCATTCGGATTTGTATTGCCAAGTGACTTCTTGATACTTGAAGCCTATATAAATACCAACTGACTGAATAAACAAATGAACAAGAGAAAATTCTCTCCTCCCTGAAATCAAGACATTAGTCCCAAGATCCACCTATTTACATTTCAAAGATATGTATTATGATTGAACGGGAATAATCCAAATCTCTATTACTGCAGAAATCAGCAAGGTTTTATCATCGCTCTCCAAATTCAAAGTCCCTGAAAAATAACTGAAATATTTATATCTTGGAGGAGAGTATATTTGCATGTACACAATATAGATAAAAATTAGCTGCATTTGATAGTTCAAAAAAATTGCTCTTTGGAAAGCACAGGGCAAAATCTGGCTTTGACAAATTATTTTTCATAAGCTAGAAACAAAAAACATTCCCATTTGGCAATGGATTATTAGGATATTTGCCTAAATCCTCAGAGGTTTTTCTTTGTACTAAAGGATTCTTAATATTTAGGCATGGATTAATCCTCACCTGTAAATGGAGAAATATGAACATAAACAAGTCTGTCTACAAAAGTACATCCATGCTTCTATTAATACATAAGTACACATTAGATAGCCATGTATGTGAAGTATTTATTCATACATTGGTTTCCAGAAATCCATAGACAAGACACATGCTTAGTAAAGATATTCTCTGCAGAAAATATCTTCCTGAGTCTCCCTTTGAAATTTGCAGGCATTCTTATTTTTTTCATTCATAGTTGTTATTACTGTATCTGTTTGAATGTATAGGGAAGATACGTTCATATACATACATAATCATAAATTGACACATAAAGTAGTTATTGTCAACAAACCTTGTAAGGTGTTTAGCAATGGAATTGTGAACTCTGGCTTAGTTAAGCATCAGTCAAGAGTTAACTGTGTTAGGCACAGGCTTATCAAAAGACTATGATTTTATTTTCTTTTCTTTGTTTCTTTTTTTGAGATGGAGTTTTGCTCTTGTTGTCCAGGCTGGAGTGTAATGGCATGATCTTGGCTCACCACAACCTCCACCTCCAGGCTTCAAGCGATTCTTCTGCCTCAGCTTTCCAAGTAGCTGGAATTACAGGCATGCGCCACCAAGCCTGGCTAATTTTGTATTTTTAATAGAAACGGGGTTTCTCCATGTTGGTCAGGCTGGTCTCAAACTCCTGACCTCAAGCGATCCACCCGCCTCGGCCTCCCAAAGTGCTGGGACTACAGGCGTGAGCCACCACGCCCAGCATATCTATGACTTTCTAAGGAGTAATTCTGACTGAGTTAGTGTTCTGATCATTGTTTTATCTTTAAGTGAAGGTGAACAGTTTCATTAGCCTTAAGTGACTCTGAATTGTTCTTTGCATTTGGCATGTTCATTATGACCACATGAATACACTGCTGCTCTCAGGGTGAACAGCTAATTGGGGGACAAATGTTAAGACAAAATGTATATGTCATTGTATGTATATTTTATAGAATAATATACATAAATACTGCCAGTAAATATGACCATATTAGGCAGCCTCTAAAAAGATGTGACAAAGTTTAAAATATGCCCATGTGAAAAATGCGAATTTAAGAAATGCAAGAACTGCAATGAAGACATTATAAGGCAGTTGTTCACCTAGTATGTGTGAGAATTTGACTATAGGCACTTACTACTTAATCCAGGTGTTCAAGGAAATAAAGTTAAGACATTAGCAGTGACAACCATATGATCATTTGAAAACCAATTCAATACCTATGAGGTTTTTTAAGTAGTAATTGCCAGTTTCTTACAATGAGTTGGAGCAGAATGACAATCCCTACCACAAATCGAAAGTACTAGCATATGCATATGCACATCAAGGAGACATTTTTAGTTTTTCTAGTTAACACAGAGGAGGAAATAGGGGAAAATATGCAATTCAAGGCACATGTGACCTATGAAATTTTAATTCTTAAGCCTCCACGGATAACCAGACACATAGAGAGAAGTCTTTTTTGAATCACGTTACTCCTTCAGGGTGGAAATGAACTCATGACAAGCCAAAGGATAAGTATTTCAATCAACATATGTTCAAGAATGTTTTCTCTTTTTTTGACAAAAAGTTTTGGTTTGTAATTTAGGCAGTGATACAAATTTATCTTTATTAAAAATTAAATTTAAAAAAAATTTCATTTTAGAGGGAAATGTTATAAAAATAGTAAAATTGTATGTGGATAGTACAAAAATCAAGCGAATAAATGATTAAAGTTCGTTAAGACACTAGTCTAAAACATGTCATAATAGCATGATGCCATAACTTGCTGGGCTAATCAGTGAATAACCGCATCACAGTTAACTCTTATTGCAGTTTCACCTGGAACATTAGAAGTAAGAAACTGAGTGTGCACAATATGTTCTTATGTATCAGTTGATATTAAATTAATATCCCTAAGAAATTTGATACAATTTTTTTCAGTACAGCAAATCTCAATTTCTCTATAACTAATGCATGAATAGATTTAATCAAAAGATAAACATTTCTTGAAAAGAAAAATGGAACAACGAAAAACCTGTCTTATATAGTAAGGACTATAAAAAATGTTATTCATAAATGTGGACATTAAAGTCTTTGACAAATGACTAAATTTGCATGTGAAAGCTCAGATGCAAATAAACATATGTAATATATATATTTTGACCGAAGATAATAGGTTACGTCGGAGGGAGCAGTATATAATTTATTAATCATGTGTTTTATTAACACTTTTATTGCAAAAAGGAATAACTGTTTAAACAAATGACTCTCTATGTTTTGATTCTAAGCTCTGGAGCCTAATATTCTAAAGGAGACTGATTATCAATTGAGAAAGGTCAACCTGGTAAAATTTAAATACATCTGTGGAGATTCTAGATCACTATTATTTAACGTACTAACGTGATAGCAGGCAGTTTGACTTAACAAAATATGTATGCTATCTTTGCAATAAAGAAGAAAAAAACAATAAGCAACTCAGACAACTGCCTTTCCTAGTGAGGCCATCTACCCAGATCTGTCTCATACCCCTAATAATAACACATTGTTATATCATTTTTGCTGCTATTCCAAAGCAGAACAGCAATTATTTCCTGGAAAATTAAGAAATATATTAGTAAACACTAATCTAAAATTAGATTAAAATTCAAAATCATTAACATTATATTTTAAGGCTAAAATTATGATTAAATTTTCTTTTTTCAACTACATGTTGCAGAGTCTTTAAAAAGACCTGTTATACAAATAAATTTTGGTCAAAAGTAGAAATTAAGAAAACTTTACAAGGGCAAAATTTCAACAGAGTCATTGCAGATTTGAGTATTGTGAGAATACACATTGCTGGTACTAGATGTATGTATTCAAATCATTGTGTTCTACGAAACAGGATATTTTTTAACTTTTTCAACTGAGGAAAGAATATAGCTTTTTTTTAAAAAAATCACAACCTCTGTTCCTTTAGAAATGACTAAATCATAAAGCAGAAAATTACTTTTATTTTCAACTGCCGAGTTCTAGGAATGTATCGCTATTTTTCATTTTCTTAGTTTTTTTAAAAAAAGAATTATTGGTCTTAGTAAAAGTCACAAACTTGCTTTGAGAGATTAAATTATCTTGATTCTTAGCAAAACAGAACACAAATGGAAAGGCTTCTTCATTCTATTTGATCTCCACCTGTCTTTGGTGTGTATGTGTTTTGGTATATGTACAAAGAGAAAACAGTTCTATTTAGCCTTCAGTAGAACATTATAATGTATGCTACTTAAAAAAAAAAAAAATTCGTACCATATATCTTTAAATGTAAGCACCATATGGAAGTTCCTGCTCTTATCTGTCATATTTCCCCTAACTCAAATTCTGAATGTTCCCAGAAAGAACAAAATAAGTGAAAAGTAAAACTTTACCCTAATGAAAAGGATCTTCTCTCCCACTCGGTATCTTCCTTGGGAGAGCCGCTCCACACAGAACTTGTTTGGGCATTTGCAAGGAGGATCTTCAGAAATTCGTTTCACCTGAAATAGAAGAGCAGGCAAATTCATTCTTCTTAATTAGGTTGCATTTATGTTAATTTGCTCCAAGGACTCCACGGTCGCTGAACCCTTAATGACTTTAAACTTGTTCTTTATGTATGGACATCATGTGAGCATAGGAATATCACATTAAATCGTAACTATGTAAAGTTCAGGTCCCAAAGACATCTGAAGGCAAATGACTGCACTAAGGCATAAGCTAGCTAATGACAGTGATGAGACTGGAGGATAATGAGCAGGAAATCAACTGAAATTATAGAATATAAATAATCAGCTGGGTTCCTGGTTTTGGAGAACTGAAAAGACCACATACATTTGGGTTGTCAAGGTCAACCTGTTGAAAACTAGAATATAAAGTATGTTAACATAGAGTTGATGTTACTTCAGTATAATTTTAATTAATTTTACCCAGTTTCAGAATAAATTAAGAGTGAATTTAACAAGTTGTTGTTTTTTTTTTAAATGAGACTATTGTTTCACCTTATTTTGAACCTAAGATTTTCTCTAATAATTAATCTCATTTACTCAGATTTACCCTGCAACTCATTCCATCTCAGTAATTCCTACCTATCAAACCCTACTTCTTTGACCATGTTTTACAGCTTATGTGTGTTCTATGTAATCGATGCCTGAATATCAGATTTTCAACCCTGTTATATCTATTCTTCCACTCTTTTAAACATACATAATCTAAATGATATGTGCACAAAGCTTATGAATAGTTGTGATTACTAGATTATATAATAGCCCATGATTTTAGGAACAATTTAATGTTTATGTTTTCCCTAACTGGGAACCACCCACTCTGTCTGCTCTTCCACTAACCAACCAACCAAACAATCCAAAACAATAATCTGCTGTGTTTTGAGGAAAAGTTTCCACAGAAGAAACAGAAAGCTATAAACGATGTGCAGCCTGCATTTAGAAGCTAGATAGAACAAATTTAGAAATTGGCCTGGATTTTCCTCACCAAAATTCTTCCACGAAGATGTCATGGTGTCTACATTTATGTCACGAAAGAAATGCAATCATTCCTTCAAATAATTCAATTTCTGACTTTAAACAGCCTTCTAAGCAAAAACTATGCAGAGAGTAAAACATGAACTCAATTGCATGTTAATGTAAAGGAATTAAACAACTTGTTTTTCCTAGAATGAGAAATGTTCCAGAAAGTATGGAAGCATAAGACACTAGAAGAATAACCAAAAAAAGGAAAAAAACCCTGAAATTAAATTTATCTCATAAACAATTATGACTCAATGAGGATGTATACAAAGAGAATCAACACTATTTGGGGGGGAAAGAACAAAAGAACCAACTTTAATATATATGTTGCCATCAGTCCCTTTTGCTGTCCCTAATTCTGCTGACATATAAACCTATAGCTTTTGGTACTTATTTTTATCATAGCATATTGCATCTCATTTAATGATTAACCTTAATGTCTTCTTACTAGACTGAGTTCCTTTAGCGTTAAGATGGTATTTCACTATATTTTAAAATCATTGATATAAAGCATGTCTTAATGGCAAATAAATATTCATTAAATATACATTGACTAAATAGATAAATAAGAACATGAATCTATACAGGCCACAGGGGGAAATTAGAGGAACAAAATAATCATGGATTCAAAGAATCTTAGAAATAGCTTTCATCAAAAAATGAGAAAACTACTTAACATTAAGTTAGTGATTAGGGCAATTACTTTGTGTTCTGTGCTTGTTCTATCTCATTATACTTGGCTCATAGTACTAATAGCCTTCTGTTCTAAGAAATTTTTTGAAAGGTTATTTCTAATGGGACAATGATAATAAAACAAGATGTACAAAAGTTGAATAATGATCATATCATTTCCTTCCAATAATGCAGAATCACATTCTGGGACTGAGGGTAGGGTCACAGGACCAATGAATGTTGTCTATGGTTCCTGTTTTCAGTGTTTTTTCTATGTGTATCTCTTTCTATATGTGTTTTAAAATACGTTTAAATATAAATATGTGTATATATATGTAAATTATGTTTATCCCATTGCTAGAAGTGGTACAGTTTTTCTTTTCACCACAAATAAGGGCTTCCATGAGGAAAGCAAGGATGAAGAAAAGGAGGGGCATTGGGAGAAGGGGTTGATCATCCAGAAGAAAATCAAACTGACAGCATCAAGAAAGCACATGGCCTGAGGCCTAAACTTTAGGAGGATCATGCTTGGCACAATTTTGCTGCCATGTGGTAATTAACCAAAGAGTAAATTGATGTTCAACTGGTTCCTCCACTAAAAAATGACAATCATAAGTCTGTGTGGAAAGTATTTCCATTTTTCCGTGTTCTTAGACAAAAGACAGAAACTCTTGGTATCAAATGAAGTAAAATACAAGAAACATTTTCTCAGGTGGCCTGCCCTTCTCTAATGCTTTTCTAGCTTTGAAAATGGAGTTGATTTTAAAAATCAAGCGCTGTTTTTGTAGTTGTATGAGAGGTGGAAGCAGAAATGGAAGAAACAAGGCCAGACTGTGGCCAGTGGAAATATACTGTTAAGTAAACAGTGACTGATGACATCTATGCTTCTTACATTACCTAGGGAAAAGTCAGTCTGGCAGGTGTTCTTTTTTGGCTAGGAACCCAGCCAGTTTTCTGCTGAAATGGGATTTCAAGAGGAGCCTGATTACTCAGAATTATGCTATCTCTCATCCCCAGACTGAGGAAGTTGATGGAGAAGAGGAAGAAAGTAAGAATGATTTCTGAGAACTGTATTCAACTCATTGTGTGAGAACTAGCCCAGCGAAGCGGAGAACTAAACCTGACTCCACCGTTTTATCACAGCTGAATCACTCTATCAGGACATCTGGAGAATAAATTAATCTGAATGGACACCACTGTGTTTCTTTCATGATATCTTGATTAAAGAAGGTGATATATTTTCCACATAAAGGGTCACCTATTTTTTCCCACTATTCCCCTAAGTATCAAACAAAGAAATGTGAAGAAACATTGAAGGTTTCAAAACTGGCAGTTATTGCCGAAACTGTTCACTGGGATATAATAACTTAACAGAGATCTGCTTACTTTGCTTTCTGTCTTTTATTTTTATTTCTTGATTTTCCCCCCCTTTTTTACCCCTCTTCTCTTTTTCCTCCTCCTTTTCTTTTTGGAGGTGGCAGATAATAGCTTTCCCAGAGTAAAAATAGCCAATATTATTAACTAGATGCAGAAACTCTGCAAGCAATCTCTATTTTATATTTCTATTCTAAAACCCATGTTGGGGTACATCAATTTCAACTCCCAACTGCTATATATGCCTTACACGCAGTGAAGCGGTTACTATAGGAACAATTTCCTTTTATATTAGATATATTAATTTCTGATTTCAAACGTTAGTGAAGCTCAAATTGCTTTTCTCTCTGTTCCACTGTTCATGAAATAAAACACTTCAGTAAAAAAAAAAAAAAAAAAAAAAAAACCTATCAAACAGAATGCAAATAGTTCAATGCAGTTTTCTCCAGTGTAAAATGAAGGAACAAGAGGCTTCTGTGGTCAAATAAGTTTGGAAGATTTCAGGTTAAACAAGATCTTATTATGGAACTCACTAGAGCCTTTGATATGCCAAACTATATCACCAGACTCTAGGTGAGGACTATAGTAAGTTGTATTTCTCAAACTAATTTAACCATGGTGTCTTTGATCACACATTCCTTGAAAAATGCCATTTTAAAGACTTGTGAAACATAGTTTTCTAGCTGACAAAGGCACAGAAATATCCACATTGTATATTTCCTACATTCGATTAAAACCTTTAACTAAGCAGATGGTTATGTTCTAAACTCTGGTAAACTTTAAAGAAGGTTTAAAGTTCCTGTGAAATCCCTTCCATTGTTCTCAATTGAGAGCACACAATTTGGGAGTAGGGGAGAACCACCATGGATTGACTGACTGGCTTACAATTGTATGGAAAGTCTTTATCTCACTCTCTTTTTCTGAACTGGAGTATTGGTTTAACTCTGAAATCCTTTTCATAGATTTCCTACCACCTTGCCCTCTCTTCTTTTTCTCCCCATCCCAAGGATTGCCAGATATGAGACAAGCTAGTGAAGAAAGAAAATCATCCTAGCTACTTCTTCTAGGTTCACAGAAATAGCTTCAAGTGGCAGCATCTCCTTCCTCTACAAAGTTACAATAGAAATGAAAGGTGCATACATTTTCAGAGCACGTGGCCAATTTGGATAAATAGAATAAGGGAGAAGGTTAAACTTTGATTAGCTACATTGATAATTTATCCAACAAACATGGTACTGGATGTAGATCAATAAAATATGGTCCTTGTCTTTGAGTACAAGGTCTGCACCTTGAGATGAAAGGATATTTGTACCTAATACTGTAAATGCTTCATTAAATATATACAAATCCTTGGAACACCAAGGAATAATTTGCCAAGTATACCTGGGATGAGAGATACCAGAAAAATATATAGGAGGTAGCACAACCCTAATTTTAAAAGATGGAAAGGTGCTTAAAAGTAGTGTGATAGGTGAGTAGGCAGAAATATGGTGAGAAAGCAACAATGGCTACATCAAAATGCAGGGACAAATGCAGCAGACAAAATAGCCAGAAAACACACAGTAGGCCAGAACATGGAGGGCAATGGACTATATGACATGTGAACAAGCTTGGGTTTCACCCTAGATGTTATAGGGAACCCTATATAATTTTAATCAAATCCAAAGTGCGTTTAGTTTGATCCTTCTGGTAGCGGAAATGTTGTGGAGATGCATTTCAAGAATGGAGTGGTCAACAGTGTCAAATTCCAGGAAGCGATCTCATAATTTCAGGACTAAAAAAATTCATTTGATACAGTAATTCATTCAATAGGAGGTTAAGAGGGACATTAGCCAGATACTCTTCAGTGGTCTGGAACTCTGACTATAAAGTATTTTTTAAAAAAATGAATGACGGTGATAGCTGAGAGGAAATGGACTATAAGCAAGTATATTTGCCCCAGGGAAATATATTTATAACAGAAAGACTAGAGGTACACCTTACTCTAAAGTAAGTCTAGTCAAAAAAGCATAATTGACAGAGATGAAAGAATGTTCTCATCAATATATAAACAATAGACCATTATCTACTATTAATATAATGTTACTCAATTTCCTTATAAAATAAAACGTGAAATACTATGAAAAGCAAGGTATATGACCAATTCTTTTTGATAAAGTTATGTGATTTTAAAATCCTTTTCAGTAGCATTAAATCAAAATGTCTTACCTGTTCTTCTTTAGTTCCCGAGTGATTGAACAGTTACCCAGAAGAAACCAAATTAAACTGGTTAAGATACCTTTAAGAGCTAATATGTTTGCTGCCCTTAAAAGAAATAAGGGTTCTTAATCTATAGGACAAACTGTTATATTTTGGCTCATCTAAGTCTGCAATAGAGTTTATAGTGTCACATGGAGAAAAGCAAAAGTCAGATAAATCTCTTTTTCTGTATCCTGTAGTGTCGAACCATTTTCCCAGCTCTTTTCTGCTCATATCCTTTAACTAAGCAGAAGAAACTCACAGCTATGGACAACCAGTCCTTTTCAGTTCTGCCTATTTTTACAGCTGGCATTGTGGTTGGTGCTAGTTTCTAAGGACTCTCTCCATGTATGCGAGATATATGTCAGTCTAATGCCTCTGGCATAGAGATTTTCTATAAAATTCATAAGCAACTACAACTCCCAAAATACAAACTTTGCATAAACAACATCCCAGTCACTCATGATTTATCTCCTTTATTAGTATTTTTTACATTTGCACTTAAAATATATGTGTGGAGGGCATATGCATACACATACTCAAGCACACCACTTTTCATAACCAATAACTCCTTAACAGACGACCAAGGTACCTTGAGAGTTTGAATTCACTGTGTTTGCTGTTATACCTAAAAACAATTTACTGTGATTCTGAGAGCATTGGTAAAACATTTCCTAACTACAAAAAATTGTGACTCAAGTACTCTGCTAAGTAGAGGGACCTTGAAGAGTTAGACAAAACTCTGTTGGAATCTAAGCTCCTCCCCTCCCCTCAGCAGGTTACTCAACTTCTATATTTCCATTCCTCAAGATGGAACCCGCCTTTCACATATGAGAGCACTTGAAAAACAATGGTAGTCCATAAAAGGCACTTATCTTCTCTATCACATACTTACTTTCCCTTCTTTAACAATCCTCAAGATCTTGTTTTCAGACTTGTTATCTGTGAAAGGGGGAATCATGATCCAGTGACAAAGAGACTTTCATGTTTTCAAATACAATTTTCAGGGAGCTGACTTATTATTCTAAAGTTTTAGATATTGCTCTGCAGCATTAAGTGACATTTTATTTTAAACAACTAGTGCAGTTTTGAATCTCAAAATGAATTGTAGGACTACAAAGTTTTTCATATGGGCTTAAAATAAATTTCAAGAAAATTGATACAGGTAAAGATTAGACTGATACGAGATTGCACAGAGTATGTTTTGTAGTGCAGGAGAGACTAACCGTTGGTAAGAAGTCTGACTGATTTTACTTACTGCATCATCCAGTAAGTTTCCTGTACTCTTTTTTCCAGAAGACTTTGATGAAGGAGAAGGTGAAGGAGAAGGGGCAGAAAGTGTTTCTTCTTGTTCAATCTCTTTTTCCAATTTTATCAAACCAGGAGGCTCCACACCATACCTTTAAAAAGACACTGGATCATTACACATGCATAACTTATAATGATAAAATTACAATATATTACATTTGATGACGAGTACCATGGGAGTAAATTGCTGACTTTTAAAAACAACATTCACTTTTTTCTGGCATTGAAATGGTAAGCTCTTGAATTAGCATCCTTCTAAGCAGAGGAAAAACACGTATACCTGCTGTGTATTCATATGTGCACATATATGGACACATATGGTATACTATAAATAAATAAAAACACTCAATGCAATATATTAATGAAACAGCAACATGAATAACCATGTAAAATTTGGTCTTCAGCATTCGCATTTACCAGCTTTACTGATATTAGTGCTGTAATTAAACTATTTTGAACCTAAGTTTGTTAAAAACAGAAATACAATCAGAGGGTCAGAGTCAAGTTTGCAAACAGCAATCCCCAGAAATAAACATCTTTAAATGATTTAGCAGGAGAGAATTAACTTTGAATATATTTCCTATGCGCCCAGAACAATGTACTATGGGTTATACAATGTCATAGGTTATGCTCCTAGGAACAGCATAATGAAAGCACATATATTGTGTTGGGAAACAACTGAGCAGAGAGGAAAGAGACATAATTTAGAGAAACAAGGTACAAAAAATGTGTGTTGCAAATTATAAATGCCAGAAAAGTTCAAAGGGAGAGACATAGTTACTATCTCCTGTAATCACGTATTTCTTTACCTAAACATAAAATTAGATTTGGTTTCCTAAGTAGATATCAGCTATACCTAGAAGGCCCACAATAATTCTAGAATTTGAGAGTTGTGAAGGGTTTTGTGAGTCATTAATTTACACCCTTTCACTTTTACAGATAACAATAGAGATCTAGAGAAAACATATAACTAGTGAGGAGCAGGATAAAGACTTAAATGCAGATTCTCTGACTTTAATCAGGTGATTGGGTGTTAAAAAGGAGGGGGGAAAAATCACTTGGAGAGTTACAAAAATAGGTACTTTAAAAAATCAACTACTATCTACTTTTTATCTATTTTTTAAATCTACAAAGTAAATAATCTATAGGTAGATAACACATTGACAATATGTTTTAGTACCTCTTAATGAACAGTATATGAAAACATCCTTAAATTTAACCTTAAATAACTGTCCTATTCTAATGGCTTATTATTTTAACTGATACCATTACACATATGTTCAGTACATACTCCTAGGGGAAAGCAATTTCCTTATTCTTGGTGTTTTGTTTTTGCAGTGGATGCTCAAGTAGTTTTATTCCTGGCTTTTCTGCTTCATTACCCATCCGCAACAACGTACAGGGATTTATAAAATCGGTAAATTTAAGAATAAACTGAACATGCTTTACTTAGTTTACCCTACTTCTTCTGGGGAAGAAGCTATCCACCAGGAGCCCTCCACATGGACCCCCACTTTGCTTGTGACTAGGCAGTTAATTGGCCTAATTCTAGAGCTCTGTTAAAGACACTAAGCATGTGTCTCAGCTTGGATCTTTTTAGCTGTAAAGGTGATATGTAAGTCTTTTATTTTCTATTTTTCAGAATTCAGACAGTAAAGAGGGGTGCTATGTGTTAGGAGCCCTTTGAGAGATGGAAAATTTAAACACAACAGTCTAGTGAGTTCAATTCTATTGAACAATTACTGCTTTGAGAACAGCCTCTAGTCAACAGATTCGTGTTTACTTACATCGATATCACTAGCTAAAAGGCTGTAGGCACCATTGAACATATTTCTAATATTTTCTACATAGGTAACAGTTTATGGGACAGGACAATGGCGGAAACATGCTAGACTGCAAATTCTGTAGTGGTAGAGACCATTGTCTGTCTCATTCCAAGAATCACAAGCATTTCACATAGACCTGGGCACAGGGTGATTACCTAATAGCTACCATTTGAATGTACAAAAAATTCCTTTATTCTCATATGAAAATAAGGTTTTTTTTTGTTTTTTTTTTTTTTGTTTTTTTGAGACGGAGTCTCGCTCTGTCGCCCAGGCTGGAGTGCTGTGGCCGGATCTCAGCTCACTGCAAGCTCTGCCTCCCGGGTTCACGCCATTCTCCTGCCTCAGCCTCCCGAGTAGCTGGGACTACAGGCGCCGCCACGTCGCCCGGCTAGTTTTTTGTAGTTTTTAGTAGAGACGGGGTTTCACCGTGTTAGCCAGGATGGTCTCTATCTCCTGACCTCGTGATCCGCCCGTCTCGGCCTCCCAAAGTGCTGAATTGAGTCTTATGATTTTGAATCCCTAACTGCACACAAGGCTTTAGTAAAACATGTAAGTATTAAATGTACAAAAATGCTTCACCAAAAAAAGTTAATCTGGAAGACTTCAACTTTGTCGAAAACTAGAGCACATTTTTTTTTTTCTAGTTTTCTAGTAATCATTGATTATGCTGAATTCTAGACAGCATCTGGTTACCTTGCTCTTGACAAGTACCAACAATACTCACACTAAGATTTGTTTCTCATTCTTCTCTGAGTTAGATTTTGGAACTAACTGCTCCACTAATCTACTTTTTAATTTTTTTGTTTTTTAAATAACTTCAACTTGTATTTTAGATTCAGGGGTACATGTGCAGAATTGTTACATGGGCATATTGCATAATACTGAGGTCTGGAGTACAAATGATCCCATTACCCAGGTAGTGATCATAGTACCAAATAAGTAGTTTTTGTTTAGCCTTTCCTCCCTCCCTTGCTCTCCACTCTAGAGTTCCCAGTGTCGATTGTTCCCATCTTAATGTCCATGAGTACCCAGTGTTAAGCTCTCATGTATAAGTGAGAACATGCAGTATTGAGTTTTCTGTTTCTGTGTTAATTTGCTTAAGATAATGGCCTTCAGCTGCCTCTATGGTACTGCAGATAACATGATTTGATTCTCTTCTATGACTGCATAGTATTCTATATCTTACATTTTCTTTATCCAATCCACCATTGATAGGCAATTAGATTGATTCCACGTCTTTGCTATTGTGAACAGTGCTGCTATGAACACATGAGTGCATGTGTCTTTTTGGTAGAATGATCTATTTTCCTTCGGGTGTATACCTAGTAATGGGATTGGTGGGTTGAATAGTGGTTCTAAGCTCTTTGGAAAATCTCCAAACTGCTTTCCTCAGTGGCTCAACTAATTCATATCCTTACCAACATTGCATAAGTCTTCCCTTGTCTCAGCAGCTTCACCACTAACTGGTGGGTTTTTTGTTTGTTTGTTTTTGAGACGTGATCTTGCTCTGTCACCCAGGCGGATATGCAGTGGTGTGATCATGGCTCACTGCAGCCTTGACCTCCTGGGCTCAAGTGATCCTCCAACCTTAGCCCCTTGAGTAGCTGGGACTACAAGCACATGCCACCATGCCTGGCTAATATTTTTTTTTCTGTATTTTTTTGTAAAAGTGGAGTTTTTGTAATTTTTTGTAGAGGTGGAGCTCGTCTCAAACTGGGGTCCAGTGATCTGTCTGCCTTGGCTTTCCAAAGTGCTGGCATTACAGGTGTGAGCCATTGTGCCTGACTTCATTATTGGTTTGATTCACATTTATCTGATGATTAGTGATATTGAGAACTTTTTTGTATGCGTTGGGGCCAGTTGTATGTTTTTTTAAGTGTCTGTTCATGTCTTTTGCCCAAATTTTAATGAGGTTATTTGTTTTTGCTTATTGAATTGCTTAAGTTTTCTTATAGATTCTGGACATTAGACCTTTGTCAGGTGTGTAGTTTGTGAATATTTTCTCCCATTCTGTAGGTTGCTTGTTACTCTGTTGAACTTCTTTTGTTGTGCAGAAGCTCCTTAGTTTAATTAGTTACCACTTGTCAATTTTTGTTTTTGTTGCAATTGCTTTTGTGGATTTACTCCTAGTATTTAGAAATCCCAGTATTTCCCAGGATTTTTTCTAGAATTCTCATAGTTTGAAGTCTTACATTTAAATCTTTAATGTATCTTGAGATAATTTTTGTATATAGTGATTGGTATGGATCTAGTTTCATTCTTCTGCTTATGGATACTCATTATCCCAGCACCATTTATTGAATAAGAGAGTCCTTTCTCCATTGCTTATTTTTGGCAACATTGTCAAAGATCGGATGGCTGCAGGTAAGCAACTTTGTTTCTGGCTTCTATATTCTGTTTCATTGTTCTGTCTGTTTTTGTACCAGTACCATGCTATTTTGGTTACTGTAGCCTTAGGGTATAGCTTGAAGTCAGGTAATGTGATGTTTCTGGCTTTATTCTTTTTGTTTAAAATTGTGTTTGCTATTTGGGCTCCTTTTTTTTGGTTCCAGATGAATTTTAGAATACGTTTTTCTACTTCCATAACAAATGACAGTTGCAGTTTGATAGAAATGGTGTGGAATTTACAGATTGCTTTGGGCAGTATGATTGTTTTAATGATATTGGTTCTTCCACTTGTTTGTGTCATCTATTATTTCTTTTCTGCAGTGTTTTGTGGTTCTTCCTGTAGATATCTTTCACTTCTTTGTTAGATGTATTCCTAGGTGTTTTTTTGTTTGTTTGTTTGTTTTGTAGGGAGATAATTTGACTTCTTCTTTTCCTATTTGGATGCATTTTATGTCTTTATCTTGCCTGATTGCTCTGGTTAGAACTTCCAGTACCACATTGAATAGGAGTGAAGAGAGAAGGCATCCTTGTCTCATTCCACAGAAATGCTTCCAGTTTTGACTAGCTTTTGCTTCAATATGATGTTGGATGATGCTGGCTGTGGTTTTGTCATAGATGGCTATTATTCTTTTGATGTCTAGTTCATTGAGGGTTTTTTTTTTTAATCATAAAGGGATTTTGGATTTTATCAAAAGTTTTTTCCATATCTATCAGATGATCATATGATTTTTGTTTTTAATTCTGTTTATGTGGTAAATTACATTTATTGGTTTACATACGTTGAACCAATCTTGTATTCCAGGAATAAAGTGCTGTTAAATTCACTTTGCTAGTATTTTGTTGAGAATTTTTGCACCTGTGTTCAACAGAAATATTGGCCTGTAGTTTTCTTTTTTCATTGTGTCTTTGCTAGATTTTGGAATCAGGGTGATGCTGGTTTTACAGAATGAAGTTGGGAGGTGTCCCTATTCCTTAAATTTTGGAATAGTTTCAGTAGAATAGATACCAGCTCTTCTTTGTATGTCTGGTAGAATTTAGCTGCGAACTCATCTGGCCCAGGGCTTTTTTAAATTTTATTTTATTTATTTATTTGGTAGGTTTTTTTTTATTGCTGATTCAATTTCAGAATTCAATATTGGTCTGTTCAGGGTTTCAACTTGTTCCTGATCCAATCTTGTGAGGTTGTATGTTTCCAGGAATTTATCCATTCCTCTAGAGTTTCTAGTTTGTGTACATAGGGTGTTCATAATAGTCTCTGAGGATCTTTTGTATTTCTTTGGGATCAATTGTAGTGTCATCCTTGTCATTCCTGACTGAGCTTCTTTGGATCTTCTCTTTTCTTTGTTAATCTAACTAGTGGTGCATCAATCTTGGTATCCTTTCAAAGAACCAACTTTGGGTTTCATTGATTCCTTGTATGGATTTCGGGGTCTCAATTTTGTTCAGTTATGCTCTGATTTTAGTTATTTCTTTTCTTCTGCTAGCTTTGGGGTTAGTTTGTTCTTATCCTTCTATTTCCTTTATAACCTACTTCTAAAATTTCACAAATCACTTAACCTCGATGAGTCTATTTATCTATCAGAAAAGTAGAAATGAAAATGGCCTGTTCTCAAGATCTATTGTACCAGTGTCCTTTAAGGAGGGAGGCAAGAGGAAGAATCTTAGAAAAGCAACCGCTACTGAACATCTTCAATGCATCTGACATTGTTGGATATCTTGACATATATTATTTCTGAATCTCAGTTTTATTTAAATATAAAATGGAAATTCTAATTTCTATGTTTTAATATTATTAGAAGGAATTAAGATAGTACACTTTATGTGCCCAGTATAGTGTCTGACACATGGCACAACATCCGAGATTGTTGATAAGTTATTCGACAAATTAAGTGTTGTACAACCTGGAAACTGCAGCACTAAGGTTCTGTTGCTAAAATTCTTGGTTTTTAGAATATATTATACCACTGAATGACAACAAGTTGACTTCAAAATTAAGGTATTAAAATACAAAGTAATATTGTTATATTCTTTACCAAAAAAATTACTGTAGGTATTTTTTAAATAAATTTCCCTAGAATTGTGAAATATCAGAAAAAATCTCAGTACTGGAGTTTAGCAGATCAAGTTATAAATTCAGTTTTGCTACTAACTCACTGGATAAAATTCGGCAAGCAGTCCCTTTTAAACTCTGTAAACTTTTCTGCCATCTTAGTTCCAGGAAGCTATAAAATTTGGTTATGTGTAATGTTCTTAAGAGTATAACATAAACTTGGTAGTGAGGCTAGAGTAACTTAAGACATGAGAAGTCACAGCCAAATAAAAGTCATCCATAAGTGAAAATATCATATTTGAAACTTAAATTAGGTGAATTGGAAATATATGATTTCATTTGTAATTGTAGGTGGATTCATGCCCCCTTTCAGGGAAAGATTGCATACTTTTTAAAATTTTTTACAAAGTGAAATAATAATAAATATGTTAGAGTAACAACAGACTTGGCTCTATGTCCAATATAAACAAAGTAGACTAGGTTTGAATAAAATTGGTAACAAAGTCACACATGGAAAACCTTTATCTGGAGATTTTTCTTTATCTGGGAATGCTGAAAATTAGTTATGCCACTGAACATAAAAATCAACACTAAGTCCCAAATCTCTGCTTATATTGGCTTTTGAATACTTCAAACTGCCTAAGGTACAGTCAGCCAGTCCTGAAATGCATACTTAAATACAATTCATTGGCTTCCTGTCTGTCTGGAGATGTCAACAGATTGTAAATCACAAAATTCCCTTTGGGTTGGGGGCTTGCACCTGCAAGCCAACTTAGTCATCAAATAGATCTTTTTTCTATTCTCCAAAAGGCTGCTTCATTCTAGTTTCCATGAACTCTATACCACTCCACATTTTTATTTTGTCTACGAGGTTTTTTACACATTTATAGTATTTTCCACTCCCTTCCAACTACAAAGATTTCAGAGTTTTAGAATGGGGTAGCTGTTGTTCTCCAACAAATTAAGGGTCACACTAAAGAGACCAAGAAGGTCGAATCTACTAAAATCATATCCTCATACCTTTATACCCCAGTGATATGAAAGTAGGGTGAATACTCAAAGGGCAACATACCCTTGTCTCATTTTTTTTTTTTTTTGAAAAAAAGTGATAGGGAACAGGTCTTATGATTAATGACTTTATGATGAGGTTTTAGGAATGGATTTCTCATTTTTCTGGCACTTGACACAATTTTCGAGCTCTAGGTAAAATAACTAAGTCCCCAAACTGAGACCTGAACTAGAAAATTTACTCAAACTGTTTAGTAGTCTAGAGTTTTCAAACAAAAGACATCTGGATCCTATTTTACTAGGGTTAGAGGGACAAATTTTACAGCCTAGTGCAAGAAACTGCCCTTTTAAAGGCATATAACAGACAGTTTATAGATTCTTGCAAGATAATTTTTTCCTCATTTATCTTCTGTTTTAAAGCAATTTAAAGATTGATTTAGATTTGGAAGGAAATTTCAACCATGTGAAAGTATATGATGTTCTTAGCAGTTAGTTCAAGTGCTTCAAATAGGATGGGTCAGTTAATCATCTTTGTATAATAATATTTTTTTCTTTTAAGTAACTTTTCCTTTCATAAGGCCATGAATTAAAATGAGAGATTAAAGAAAATGTTCAGAAAGTATATTTCTTTTAAATGGTCATAAATTTTGCTCCAAATCAAGGAAATACTAAAAAATAAAAATCATAACAAACTCCACTCTACCACTTATTATTGATTATGACCCCAAATGAAAATATCAAAAGTTGTTTTTTACTTCTATTATAAGGATCATCTTAATTCTACAGTCAAAAAATGTTGAATTTATACTAACTTTGTTTTCAGCAATGAATATCAAAGCACTGTCATTAAAAATATCTTTGAGGTTTTATTAACTTGCTTTTATACAGAGTTTTACTTTTCACAAGTCAAACACATATTTTATATCCAGAAACTGATATTTTTCTGAAATACTAGCAGAGGGATTTCACTCTCCAGTGATGATAGCTCTATTTAGTTGAAAATACAGGAAATTTTACCCATGAGAACAAAAATAAGTGGTCTCATTCAGCCATCTTAGAACTCAGAGAAGCCCACAGCTTGCAAAGGAGCTTCACTAATTAGTGTCCCCAGAGAGGAAAACATGGCAGAGAATCAGAAACTCACTGGGAATCATTTCCAAAGTGATGTTTATAGTTTTAAAATTTTGTTTATGTAATCTGGAAAAGTGTTTCGAATCAAATATAAGAATACATCATCTTTCAATGATGAAAAACACAAAACTCACAATATTGTACTGGAGACTTCATTAAGGTTTAAACTCATCTGCTCTGTGTGCAAATTACTGTTGTGATTTTTGAGAGCGCTCCCAAAATCAGTTCTAGTTCTGCCTAAAACTGTTTTAAGTTATTAATTTGTATAATCCTCTATGGGTTTGTGAGAGGCACAAATTTAAGCATTTAGATGTATGTTTAATGTATGTAAGGCAAAATTTAGGAGTAAAATTAGATTAAGAGAAATTTCCCTTTTTTCTTTCAACTAATTACGCTTCAACACAGGGGTAAAACATTGTAAGATCTGGGTTTATGGGGTTGCTGTTTGTAAAACACATTTGAATTTGCATCAAAATCAAAAAAACTTTAAATATATCCAGAGAGAAACCGAGACATTCTTACTTAAATGTTCAATCTATCCTACTGGTATTCAACTGTTTACCATCACGTCACACACTAAAACAACAGTAGCACCATGAATAACTTATTAGGATATTTTTATTGCTGGAAGTACACAATACTTCACACCATCCAAATGAGTAAAGAAGATAAAAGACCAAATTTGCAAATTAAATATTTTAATGTAAGGGGTATCTTAATCCTTGTGGATCTTCTTTTGTAAAATCCATAATTTATTTTTTGGTAAAGTGAATAATCACTGCTTTTATCAGGTTGCATGGTAATGAAGCACGGTCAGAAATGGAACAACTCCAAATTACAATTTTAAAATATTTGGGTGGGAGGAACCCTTCATATAATGTATCACCTTGAAAATGACAAGGCCATTATAATTCACTTTCATTAACCAAGATTTTAATTTGTTGTACATCCTGTAACAAGGGACAATTTATGCCAGACTCGGAGCTGGAGGAAAGGTGATCCTTAAAGGCATTTTATAATTGGGCAGCTTGTCTTGTTCTTTGATGGCTTGTCTATGATTAAAATGTTTATTCAGCGGGCTCCCTAATCAGAGTGCTTATGTAATATAATACATAATAACAATATATAAAATAAAATCCAGAAATAAGGCAAATGCTATAAACGTAAATTGGAGGAAAATGTATAAATCCCACCTAATTCTAGAGATAGGATAACCCCGTCTGTTTACTTCTGTATCACAACTTTCAGAAGCAAGATGCTTATCTGATGAAATATTTAGAATATTTAAGTAACAAAAAAGAAGTTTTCTTCTCTATTCACTCTTTAAGTGGGAACTCTAGACAATTCATATTTCTTTTTTTGTTTGTTTGTTTTTGACGCAGAGTCTCGCTCTGTGGCTCAGGCTGGAGTGCAGTGGCGTGATCTCCGCTCTCTGCAAGCTCCGCCTCCCGGGCTCAGGCCATTCGCCTGCCTCAGCCTCCTGAGTAGCTGGGACTAAGGTGCCCGCCCCCACGCCCAGCTAATTTTTTGTATTTTTAGTAGAGGCAGTTTCATCCTGTTAGTCAAGATAGTCTCGATTTTCTGACCTCGTGATCCTCCCGCCTCAGCCTCCCAAAGTGCTGGGATTACAGGCCTGAGCCGTGGCGTCCGGCCACCTTCCCCTTTCTTAAGCGATAGATGCTAAGTCCTTGGTTTTCACTTGACTCAAGGCCATTTGTCTTCCAGGCCAGAAGCCCCAAGGTTTGGTGGGGGAGTAGGTGTGGCAGGGTCCTAGAAGCAAGAGGTGTATCTTTATCCTGCTCCTTCACAGAACCCAAGTATGTGGCAGCAATGATAGAGAACGAAGTCCTAAGAAACAGCCAGATACCACAAGTTTGAACTCTGCCTGCGCAGTAGACATCTGAGAGCACCAAGACTAGAGAGTTCTCCCCCAGAGGCCTTCCCACAATTAACTGGGAAGAGTGTGAGGTAAATAGAAAAATCTTCACATGTCTCAAATTGTTTTTTTACTCCCTGTGGAGGTAAGACTCAAAAATATTCAATTTGAATCGAAAAACATTAAAGCAATATTTTGCACACCCAATTATTGTGGCAAAATAAAATCTATACCCGATGCACAATTCATGAAGATTATATTGATATGATGATGTAAAGAACTTGAGGTTACATATTCTGATTACAGGTTAATTTTCTATTGGATCAAAGAAAGGTCTATTAATTGGCAGCAAGTTTTCTAGCCATGTTGTAAATTGCTGGTGTGCTCACCCATTTTTTTCTTGATTTTATTAATAAATTCTTTGAGAATATTCATTCAGTGTTAGTTCTCACTTTATCTTACTTGTTCAGCTGATCTCAACCCTAAAAGTATACCGAGATGTGGATAAGAAACCATTTTCTAATTAATCTTAAATTTTTAATTTGCATCAAGACTTCTTCAAACGTTTGTATCTTCATTTCTTGTTCTTTGGGCTTCACGGACTGGCCAGAAGCCCTGTCTGATGGTATATGCAATATAATAAATGGGAAAACATGAAACCAAAGCAAGTAGGTTTAGCTAACAGAGTTCCTTCCTCTGCTTATTTAGCTATGATTTCTGCAATTAATTCTTCTTTTGCCTTCCTACAGGAAAAAACAGGTTTCAAAGAGGCTTCTACATAAGGATAGCATTCTATAATTTTTCTAATAAAAACATAGATAGTTTTAAAACTATCATCCCAGTCAGAAGTGGAAACTAAAAGAGCAAAATGTTGAATGAGGGAAAGTAAGAAAAGGAACAAAAAGGGAGGCTGAAAATTATTAAAAAGTAAACAGGAAGTGAGGAGGTTAAGGAGGAGGAAGATAGACAGAATATAGGAATAGACTTCCACTAAGGAGAACTGTCATATAAAACTGCATGTACAATGTCCTCTCCCACCCCCAGGAAAGTTTTGGAGGGAAAATGTATTTTATTAAACGATATTAGCAAATGCTTAGACATAGTGGCTTTGACAACAAGATCTTGAGGTTAAGAATACTGGTGGCACATTTTAGTTTGGTCAACTGCTGCCCTAAAGAAGTTCATATTATCATTCACGAATGAGTAGCTTCTCAACATCCAGGTTAAACATTAGCAATGAAAAGCCAGCAAGCTTCTGTGTTGCTTGGATGCTGAAATCGTCTATGTCTTGACATAGTTGCAGTGGTTTGACCTACCTGGCTGCAATCCGGCCAAGCTCTAGCAGACAGAGACACACTTCTCTGGGTTGCTTATGGAGGACTGAAAGACAAGACAGAGGCAAACACCTTTACAATAGAAGGAATAAGCAGCTCAACAGTACTCGCTTGCCAATGACCCTCATCCCTCATGCTCCCAGGAAAGGATCTAGTCTTCATTCTGACAGTCATAGAACCCATCGCACTCCTCAATTCACCTAGCTCTACTAAAAGTTTAAATTCGTTCTCAAAACTCTGCCTATGCTTCTTCTTGAAAGCTATTCGTCTCAGTGGCGTCATCTCCGCTCACTGCAAGCTCCGCCTCCCGGGCTCACGCCATTCGCCTGCCTCAGCCTCCTGAGTAGCTGGGACAAAGGCGCCCGCCGCCATGCCCGGCTAATTTTTTGTATTTTTAGTAGAGGCAGTTTCATCCTGTTAGTCAAGATGGTCTCGATTTTCTGACCTCGTGATCCTCCCGCCTTGGCCTCCCAAATGCTTCATCTTGAAAGCTATTCGTCTCAGGAACTCTCACCCCAGGTAAATCTCACCCTAAAATTGTTTTCTTCAATTAATTAATATTGGTAAGTCAATATTGGATACCTATGTAGCTGTAATTATTGATATCTGTCAATAATTGATATTTGAAAACACAAAACACAACTATGGAGCAAGGGCTAGCCATTTTAATATTATGGGCCTACCTCCAACAGTGGTTTTAGCAGGAAAAAAATGAAATAAGGATAAACATTTTATACTACATTCGTTTGTTATCCTCCAAAGATGAATGTCAAAGTGAGACCCTGTCACTTCATGTGCCCGTCGAATCAAATCTGATTAAATAATACTTTAGAAAGAAACAGTTTCAACTGACTGAATTTTGTAAATATGTACCAATGCACCATCAGCCAGTTTTGCCCATCACAGAAGCAAATCAAAAGGTTATACTTTGAATTGATATTTCTATTATAATGTGATTAATTAGTGCATTTGCTTTATTGATAGACATTCAGTAATGTTGACAAATCATACTTGTTTTTGTCGAGCCTACAAGAAGAGCATGTAAGAGCATACTATTCTCTTTTTTAAGCAAAATGTGGGGATTTTTACAATATTTTTTATTTAGCACTGAATAAAGATAAGAGAGATTGGAAAAAATTTACACTGAGAACAGTCTTACACTGATAAATAATATTCTAAAAGAAAATATTAGTTTATTGATTGTTTATTGATAGACCTTAAGAAAAAGAGAGTATTGCTTTTATTCTTAAACACAGAATTCTGTAATAATTTAACTTGCCAGTGTTATTCAATTAACTTAAATATTAACTTAAATATTCTAATTTCTTCTTTCTACAGATTATGATAGTGGCAATATTTGATCCAGTGACAGCACAGTGGAATTTGCTGGGTGTGTGTAGTAAATAGAAAAAACACTTTTACCTGATTGTAAAAGTATGTGATTTCATTTGGTTTTAGGGAGACATCCAAATGTATTATTATTATTTGGTTACAAAATGGCATTTTAAAGCTTTTAAAATAAATTTGAATCCTACCAGAATTCTAATGCCACCATTAAATTTGAAATCCCATAACTAATTATGGAAAATCTGAATTGCAAGATATTTCTATTACTGATAACACAACTTTTAGATTCAGATGACCATTAGTAAATTGTCACAAAGTCCTAGTTAGGGAATTTTTAATTACTTTTAATTAAAACGGTTTAAAATTAAGATATTTACTACCTCCAGTCTCAAATGTACTACAAGCTGACTGTGGCTAGAATGATATCAACTTCATAAGGTTTAGCATATTAAATAAATTCCAGCACACAGCAACCTAAGGGCTGTAATATCACACAGTCATCAATTTCATACAGAGAACAATAACACATATTGCAAAACAGAAATAAACAAATGAAAATGGATCTTCCTGTCTAGATCATCAATTTTTTTCTGATTCAGATTTTTTTTTTTAACATATTCGTGGTACAAAATAACAAAAGGGAGTTTTGAGTGGGAGAAAAAAGTACATAAAAACTGACAAGAGGAGGACTTCTAAAGCTAATGCTCTTATCCTAAGTAAAAGCTGTGTGAAGCAGTGGCTGTAGCATCAAGAGCTTTGGATACAATGTCATGCATTTCTTGATGACAAGAGTGTCAAAATCTAAAAACTATTAGTTAACTGACTAAATTGTGTCAATGTGCAGCTAATAACCAATTATAAAAGGTAATACCTGATAATAATGGTTCTTTAACCAACTTACTGTACATATTTTGAGTACTAATTTGGAAAATCAAATTCATTCTGAAGAAAAATAATAATGTGAGTGCTATAAGAAAGATAATTTCACATGTAGGATGCATCAATATTGTGTATTTCTTTGCTTCTTCATTTACCAATTTAAAACAGCTTTTGCATGCCAAAACTCAATATCAACTCTATCATAGACTCATTAGAAAATCAGTTTGGCAAACTGAGAAGAAACTGCATGATTCTCCATTTTTATTTCCTTAACAGAATCAGCCCATTAAAATTTAAGACAGATAAACCTCTTCCCCAGCATCACTTCTTAGGAAAATGCTAACAGAAAAATGGTGTTTTACTTTCAATTTTTTATGTAAATATCGCCTTTTTATAAAGCAATAACATTGCTTTAAAGCACATCTGTAATATTACCTCACATGTTAATAGCTTTCAAATAACGAATATACCAAGCCTGGCCACTAATGGACAAAAAAAAAAAAAAAGAATGATTGGTGACCAGTAAGCAATGACTTAGATAAATCTGTAGAGTTGCATAACTTAGCTCAATACTTAGAACAGAGAAAGGCCTTAGTAACTGCTATGCCTTATAAGACAAGGAAGATGATGGTTATGTGGTGGTGGTGATAGGGGTTGTCATGCTGAACAAACTGAATAAAGGCTAACGTTTTACCTTGCATCTTTGGAAGAGGAATTTAAATCATGCAAATATTTAATTGCAAAAGCAAGCACTCTTACCTTGTTGCTTGTTACTGTATGTAGTGTCTATATTATACTAAAAAGGTGACTTTTGTTGTGGCCCTAGAGCAAGTTCTAAACTAAAGTTAATAGATGAGAAGAGTATAATGGCTGTGTAATTCAAGCCACAAAGATCTGAGTGTGAGTATGAGCACTAATATTTGCTGGTCATGTTATTTTGGGAGGTTATTCTACAAAATCACATTTTTCTGCAGGAAAACAATAATGCCCACCTCATAATATTTTTGTGATGATTAAACAAAATAATATTTACTGTTATGCTTAGCATGATACTTGGCATATAGAAAATACCTGCTCAATGTTAGTTTTATATTTTTTCTTTTCATTAGTATTATTTTATTTGGTTTAGTCGATTAACATTAATTCACTTTTTTCCCCATAGGCACTTTTTGTACCTCATAATGTGTCAGTTACTAGACAGTGAGAGAAACTCTGGAATGAAGAAAAGATTACTGTTAGGAGATATGATTTTGATTGATTCTGTTATAATGAGTATACATTAAATTTTTATCTTTTATATTATATCAGATATAGTTAATTTTAAATTTAATCAAATTTCATGTCAAATGAGTCGATTTGGCCAACATATAAAGATATAAAGCAGATATCCTTCAGCGATTACAAGTTGATGCTAAGTATAAAGTTCAAGTAACAATTGCATTAGGACATATATCAGTTTCTGAAACACGAAATATCTTGCCTTTAATTTTCCTTTGTGATTAAATTTAGTAGAGTTCACTTTTAGTAATTATTTATGTTGATTATGTATTGTCTATTTTAGAAGATAAAATAACTGAATGTATACCTTTGTCAAGATGATTAGACAGGGAACTTTCATTGTATTGTGTTTGTACTAAAGCCCTTGCATTCAGTCATATGTACTAGTCATTTTAAGCACATTTCATCATTTATCGTTTTCAAAAGAGCGTCTAGTTACTTTAAAATTTATAGTAGGAGAAATTTTCCCCACTTTATCATCGTAACATTAATGAAGTCTTTTGCTTTGAGTTAGGGGTAGAAGAAAGGATTGCTGTAGCTTTCCTCTGAACAAATTCTCTTCAAAACAAATAAAGAGCTCTCTAGTCAATGGTGATTATTACACAAATGGTTTTATCATTGGCAGCTTCTTTTTAAATAATCAAAACCATTTCAAGAAAAGCATAATGTGAAACACCTCTGGGAAAAGTAACACAGGTTTCCATTCTAAAATATGTAGCAAGAGACTCAATCTCATAACCTAGATTCTATAAAAAAAATCTCATGGGCATCAAATGTCAAATGGAATGCTGCTAGCCCCAGGAATAGAAAATGAGGCCTTCCACTAAAGCAAGAGGGTAGAATTTCAATGTCACAGAATCTGCAAGGATAAAATGCATTGGACCATGAATGTATAGTTTAGCTAAATATATTAAATTTTAACAGATGGGCAAAGAAATGAAAGCATGAAAAATTGTGTTGTCCATTTGGTTTCTATATAACTAGAGGTTATAACATGAATGGTAATGTTGAATAAACTTGCCTTTTAGCCTTTTATTTAGTAAGGAAACTTGAAAAATATACTTTTGGATAAATGTTGTTCACTTATAAGAATATCATAAATTAATGGCTGCCTACTTTCCCAGAGTAGAGAATTGCTTCTAATATGCCAAGGAGAGTGGTATTGTAGAATAAATAGTAATCTAGAGGTCAGAAGAATTGAGTTCTACTTAAGGCTAATTTCTTCAACAAGTGCCATGTTTTCTACTTGCTCTTCTTTATAAGGTAACCATACAGTTAAGAACATTTGGTACCTGGCAAACACTCAATAAATGTTACTCTCTTGCACTAAAGTGTGACCCACAGACCAGCAGTATTGGCATGGCATGGGAGCTTGTTAAAAATGCAGATTTGGGGCCCTATCCAGCTCTAATAATCAGAAACTACATTTAAACAAATTTTCCAGGTGATGTGTATATAAAGTTTGATAAGTACTGTATTAATCAATGTTATAATAATAAATAGTGGTTATAATTCCTACATCTGTTTTGCTGAAAATATTTAAGTGTGCTTTGAAATATGTAACATGCTCTACAAATGTGAAGGATAACAATGGTGTTGGTGGTGGTGGTGATGATGATGATGATGATGATGATGATGATGATAATGATAAATGGAGGGGAAATAATGTGAATGTTGGATTAGCCCTTAATAAATATTATAGGCATTTCTCTCCTGCAAGAATCTGTAAGATATATAAAAACTTCCATGCTTCCCAAGAAAGTGAAGACAGTCACAAACTACTTTCTGTGTCATGTCACTCTGAGTAAGACCCACACAAAAATCTGTGAGGTTAAATGTAGGTGTCAAATAGGGATAGTAATTTAGGGGCTATAAAACTGATCCGAGGCTAATGAGAAGAAGGAAAAAGCAAACAAAGAAGCATCTCACAAGCTCAATAATCATATGTGTGAGCATCCACATTTCCCGGAATCACCAGTAAAAATGATTTAAAATGGAATATGGCATCCATATAAATCATTTGAACAAGGAGCGTCCATTCATAATCTCATCAGTAATGGAAACCCTACAGAGTAGAATGTATTTCATTGCCTTTGCCCCAGAGTCGAGAAATATCCTGGAAGAAAGAATGCTCTTTCTCTAGCACCCAGCGCCCAGGTTGAAATAATGGATTAGGCCACCATCACTCAGAACAGTAATGAGAGGTGAGTCTTTTCTAAGTTGGTGTTTATTTTTTCCTTTTGCTTGAAATAATTCTAATAACATCTAAAATGAATGTAGACAAAGTATATGTTTCTATAACAGATGGGGCATGATTTTTGCAGCTGAATGGAGTTGAATTCAAACTGTAGCTGGGCCATTTAAAAGTTGTGTAACATTGGGCAAGGGATTTAATTGCTCCTTCCTGCATCTTCCCTGGCATAGGGGAGAGGGCCAGATTTGAAAAGGGTTTTCTCAGTTCCAGAGTAAAAGTGAACTCAAATGCTAATGAAGTATGTACTTCATAAAACAAAAATGTGTTAAAAAGCAAAAAGTCTAAAAGAAAATGATCCTGGGAAATAAATGAATATAAATAATCCAGGGCTGAATGAGTATCCTGAAATTATTTTCGTAAACTAATACTAATAAAAGTAATATAGCTTTTTTTCCACAAAAATACTTTCATAGTCTTCAATATAGACAAAAACAAGAATAAGGAGTGATTTATCAAACACTTAAAGGCAGGCATAGATTCTTTTTCTCATGCAACATGTGACTTTAAGAAATGAAATGGAAAATGCTAATATTTAAAAATCCACACACAAACCTTATTACTTCAGGTAGACAATGTTTGCCTCTGAAGCAAAATGCTGGCCAATGTTCAACAGAGCAAAATATTCATAAAATTCCTTATCAGAATGATGCATCAAAAGAAGACAGTACCACACAGCAAACACAAACACAGAAAATAAAAAGTTTTTAAAGTTATACTCAAACAAATCACACACATTTGCATGCTACACCGCAGATAGCAAACCCTTTTCTTGTTGAGTAGATTCTTTCTCAGAGAAATAGATGAAGCATAGTCACTGGATTCCAAGTCCTATAATTATTCAATAACATAATGATATTGACACAATTATAGCAAGCAAAAAAAGTGTGTATTTTTAAAGTACTTCCCCATTCCTATTTTCTCCATCTCCCAGCTCACCAGAATGTATATAAATAAAACAAAATAAACAAATTTCTAGCAAAAGAAGTTAACTTGACAATTTATAAATTGATAGGCCAATGTAAATTACAAATAATAAACTGTACAGAAAGACTAGCAGTAATTTAAGAAAATGGTTACTTAAAATAGCTCAGTAAAAAATGACATAAAACCATCAATTTTATGATTCATAATTGAAAACTCTTTTTAAGTTTGAAAATAAAGTATAGATTTCTGATCTTAATTTAAATTGTAAAAATGAGCCCCATAAAAACACTCAACATCATTTTAGAAAACGTGCTTAAATTTTTTATTTAAATGAACATTTCAAAAATTACTAAATTTACTGTTAGAAAGATTATTGATTAATACAGTCCAATACCTTTTACATTTTGGTGAAATTGAAAATATAAATGCTTTCACCTCTAGAGCCTCCTATAGATATATATTTTTTAACACTACACTAAAAGTTAATTTCTTATAAAATAATTATTGGGGTCTATTTTGTTTATAGACTGATCAACTACATAATTCTGAATTCAACAAAATATTTATGTTCATCCTTTTACCTTAAAGCACAATCCTAAATATTTTAAAGGAATCAAATGAAACTATTATTCATCTTAATATATCAGAGTAATGAAAAGAAATGTTTCTCTTGTCACTTGTATGTCAACATGGTTTGAACAGCAGGGGTCAGAGTGAGGGTTATATGTAGACTCTTCTGGTTACAACATGCTCTGCAGACCACGCAAAAACCTTTGTTATGATACAACATACAATTCTGTAATCACTTAAAATATCAGTTTAACTTCAACAATGTGAAAAATCCTTTTAATATACTGATGTATAAAATTTTATGTCAATAAATCTCTAGGCTAATTGGTCCATTGCATAATATAAATCAATGGTTCATGTTTCAGATTACATGCCATAATTGTTCACTATCTTAAGTTTGTTTGTTAATAGATAATTAAAGAAAATGATATAATTTATAACCTAATTACTATTTATTTTTCTTTCAAAGTCTGAATATTAAATTTTATTGTTACATATAGACACAAATGGGTGACCTCATGTTAATCATATATCATATTTTCCCATCTCCTTAAATAGTTTCAAGAATATTATCTTTGGATGGTATCTATGGATGACTACAATTTGTTTAAGCTGCTACCAAATATCATAGGTTCCAGTTATTTTTGTTAATGGTTCAGTAGACATTCTGGTTCCTATCTCTATTAATTGCCTTTTAATACATTTTTGGAAGCAGAAGAACCTAATCAAAGTGTATAAATATTTCTGAGGTCTTTGATATATACTGTCAAATTGCCTTCCAAAGAAAGCATGCCAATTTCCAATTTTCTTCAGCAATGTATGGAAGACTCTAATGTAATATATACTTACCAATACTAACTATATAATTTTCTTAATTTAGCTATTTTTTCATAGCTTTTATTCACATCTACCTTATTAAAGTGTCCAACATTTTAATATCTTAATTGGATTTTTATAAGTCGTTTGAGAATAGGTTCTTCATGTCCACTTTTCTATAGATTTATTTCTGAAACAGTTCAGAATGTAGCGAACATATGATCTAAGAACTGACATTTGACCGAGGAAAAATTATCTCTAAAGAATGCCACAGAGTATAAATTGCAGGTTAAACCCTGTATGTGGCATAGGAAGTTACCTGCCAAGCATAAAAAAGACAAGAAGCATGACATAAACATATGGAATTAGTTGCTCTCCATTCTACCCAGTTCATCCCTTGCACACCTTCCCTCACCCACTGAGGTTTCTTGTCATTAGCTGTTGTGAAAAGAGAACAGTGAGTTGTGAATCAAGATCCTCTAACAAATACTTGTACAAAAAAGCACTGCAACAGAGGGTAGCATATCAGTTGCCACAAAGATAAGGATGCTTTATGCAGGCAAAGACCTTTGAACAGCTAAACACAGAAGCCTCTTCATACACACTCTCCAGTGATCTACTTTATCATTCAAACACATTTTTTTCCCATTCATCAGAGCATCTTTTCATTTTATTTGCTGTTCAAAACACTAGGACACAAAGGATGTGCTTCATCTTCTGTGCCACTGAAATGAAATCTTGAGGTAAAAAAAAAAAAAAAAAAAGCCTTGCCCTAAATTTCCTTTCAAAAGTGAAGCGTGAAAAGACATCAAGCAGAGGACACAGTGTTATTGTTGCAAGAAAGTCAATTCTGCAAGTAGAATCCAAAGCCCTCAGCAGCGGTTCAATCTCTTCCTCACCCACAATGAATAATAATAATAATAATAATAATGAAAACAAGGAGAAAGGATTCCACTTGTGGAAATGGAACTTCTTATTGTGTTTCCTCCTGATTATCATGAACATCTATGAGCACAGCTGTTTCCTTTCTCTGACTAATCCTAAAGTCAATGCCATAATATTGACCCCCTTCTATTACATCCCTAGAGCCTATTATATATCACTTTGGGTTCTATTCTGAGCAGGAGAAATTGCAAATTTATCTTTTCATTGAGCAGCAACTGGAAAACCTAACTAATTAATTTAACTTGGTACTGAGAAGTTTACAAATGACTTTTAAATTTTTATAACCTTTAAAAATTGTACAAAATTTTTTGTACAATTATATATATATAATATAAATTATGGACTTTTTATAATGTCAGAATATATTTTTTCAAACAGGCTGAAGAAGTAGGGCATCTAAAAGTTCTTCCTGACATAATTTTGTTTGCTACAGAGTATGCATTTATGTACCAGGGTCATTATATAAATTGCTTTAAACTTTATAATTTTAGGGTAAAATGTATTATTATTTGAATGGGGTTTTTAAAAGCCATCAAAGTAAATACCCATTAGAACCTTCACCTATGGTGCTATTTCTAGCAGAGAGGATTTAATATTAGATGGATTCTTTTCAGTGTCCATAGGAAAATTTTATTAGTTCGAATAACAAAAGAAGTCATGGACAATGAGAAAATAAGACAAGACCATATTTACATTCATAGATTTTATTAACCAATTTAGCCTATAGTAATCACTGAGAAAATACTTCTTTAATGAAAAATTGTACAATGAACAGACTAGCAAATTAACGATAGTTTCTCGATGTGATTGTTCTTTGGCAATTCAGAGGCACTGTAGAATTTTAAATCGTGATGTTAATTGTCCACCCGTGCAGAGTGTACTACTTGTTACTAAGATTTGATTTTATGGCTATATATTTTTACAAGATCTTAACATTTACCAGATCTTGTAAGTGATTTTATTTAATTGTGCAAATAATTCTTCTATACTCCCTTCCTATAATCCTCCACTCACATGGTTTCCAACAAACCTGAAAGTTAAAATTGATCTGTAAATTAACCACAGGACTGAAAAACAGGTATTCTCTATGTACACACATGTCTTCCACCAAATTTTTTTACTTTGATATGAGGAAATGGTAATAATAATCAAAAGCTGATTTATTTACTGAGCATTTCATGAGCACACAACTGTATACAGCAGACTGCTGTGAGATTATTATTTCCTTTTTTTTAAAATTCGGGTCTAGAATATTCCCCCAGGCTAAATTTATGCTGTTCCCATCTTTGCTAAGAGAATTTTCAGAAACTTGATGGCATTTCTTTGCCATATCACACCAACTCCTCTGAGAACAAATACAGATTTCCTTAAGCATATAAAATGAGTAAGATTTCAGCTGTTTCCATAAATTTCCTAGGTTACACATGGGTTGGGGCCTAGGGGCAACAGGCATTTTGGCTGTTTGGAAGGTAATTTGTATACTTGTTCTCTCTGAAGGATGCTCAGCTTACTTTGATATTAACATTTGGTATTGTAGGACCTATTAAGTTGATTTTTTAAGGCTTCAGGCAAAAAGAAAGCAAAGATTTTTTTCTCTAGATGTCTCCTTTCTCAACTTGGTTGCATTTTGCAAAAATGAACCTTTAGTTCTATTATTTTACATATTCGAGTTGTACTGTGGTGGAGCCTACATGGAAAGTTTCAACATTTTATCCTAGTGTATGGAGTGGTATTGAAACACTGAATGCTCCAATATATGTTTTCTTCCAAAGAAATAAGCTCATTCAATGATTTGGAAGTGACTTTGCCAAAATTCAATCAGAAAACACTACAGAAATCTAGACAGTTATCTCAGTAGGTGTAGGCACTAAGGTATCTGTCTTTTAATTCAACATCTTTGATGATATCAATCTCTTGTTATCTTGCCTGATTTTTAACTCATTAAAAAATAAATAAATGTACTAATAATCTGTAGTTTCAATAAAGGTAGAGCTTATGGGCAATAGTGTTTCCATACTGTTGTAGAGGTGAACAGACAAGAGTGCTCTTGCATGGCTAGAACATGTGCATGGCTAGAACATGCACAGCTACCCTTTAATCCAGATCAAAGTCTGGGGGTAAAATTTGGCCCTGTGTTTTCCAAATACCCACAGTTTTACACTAATGGCCCTTATATTTAGCTTGGAAAGAACTGTGCTACTTCTGTTTCTATTCTTGTATCCATGAGGTAACCAATAGTAAGAGGGCATATTCATTTTTCTATTTTCAAAGTATCAAGTTAGCAGCAAACCTGCAAGTTTTCAACAAACTCAGACTTTTTAAGCTGATAATCTGCAAAATGACATCATACAGAAAACTTTTTGATGGCTATACTGACAAAGACAAAAGATAACTTGAGTATCTTATCAACTAAAATTCTGAAGGAAATACATACCCAAACCTTCCGATTCAAATAGACATGTTTCATCCACCCCTAAATCTCGGCACCAGGATAAGAAATTTGCTGTATTGTCTCGGGCAAAAAAGGAGCCCGAGGGTGCATTGGTTTTGCATGGGATCTTCTTCAATGGTAGATTCTGAAAAATAAAGAAATTCATTCTAGGAGAAATCTGTCAAAGTTAGCACAATGACGTTTTAAAAACATGTTTTCAACAAAATGCTTTGGAATGACTTCATGCCAATAAATAGGCTTGTGAAGAACCCTAGAAAGGAAATATAATGCTATGCAATTAACCTGGCAGTAAGGGACTGAAAGTGTGTTCCTGCAAGCACATATCCTTTTCTTTTTCGTACCTAGGAGGAAAGACAGTTAAGTACCTTTCTTAGCTCAGGCTGCCGCTTCTCTTTCTCTTCTATAATTTTTATGGCCTTCCCTTTCATCTAAGCATTCTATCAGTATTTTTCACAAAGTACTTATGAATGTATTTCTCATTGGTGAAAGAGGAATGGGAGAAACACAAATATATTATATGAATATGATACACATATAACATATATACACCTGCATTCTTACAGGTATAAACACATACGGTAAAAATTACACAAGAATTATAAAGTCAAAAGAGAGCAGCGGAATTATTTAACATCACAAGTCTCAATCATCAATACCAAGAAAGGGAAATGCTAAAAATAATGTAATGATAACATTTGCTGTGTGTGGTGGCTCATGCCTGTAATCCCAGCACTTTGGGAGGCCGAGGCAGGAAGATTGGAGTCCAGGAGATCGCAACTAACCTGGGCAACATAGTATATCCTATCTCTACAAATAAAAATTAGCCAGATATTGTGTGCACCTGTAGTCCCAGCTACTCAGGGAGCTGAGGCAGGAGAATTGCCTGAACCCAGGAAGTTGAGACTGCAGTGAACCTTGATCATGCCACCGCACTCCAACTTAGGTGACACAGTGAGATGTTCTATCAAAAATCTAACATTCTACAGACTTCTTTCCAGACTATTTTCTTTTAAACCACAGGATATAGCAATAGCATATAATACAAACATAATTCTGGTCTGAACTCTGCTATCTGACTTTGAAATACATTGTTTACTTTCTGCATCATTTCTATTCTGGGATAAGAAAGTGCTTAAGATAAGGGTGGGGGTGAAACTGGATAGAGTTTCTGTTAACCATCTCGTAAAATTTTAAGCAGGAAGTCTCCCTTGGAACCATACCAAGTGTTATCTTTTTTCTTTAATAGAACATAACTTATTTCCATGACATTCCATGAAACTAAAGAATGTAATTCTTTGTGATGTGAAAGAATGAGCCATGCCTTTGGGTGAGCTGGGCTACATAGGACTTTGCCTCAACAAGCAAAAAAATCAAAGAAGAAGCACTTTGTGATTTAAATTTATAAAATCTTTCTTATATTCACAGTGAACCCTTAAATACAACCAAAATATTGTTAATTGTTGAACTCATTTACAAGGATGGTTATAAAAAAATAAAATAGTGGCTTAGGTGGATTGGTGAAGTCCTGCCAACATGCAACTCTTACTAGAGTTCTTACTAGAATTCCAGGGATTTTGTGGTTATACATAACAACTTAAAACATTCAGTTACTACATCACTCAAAATGCGTGTCTGTCTAATCTCAAAGATCCATCTCTTTGTTGCAACTCGAATTTGATTTAGGATAGATGTAATCAAAGTTTCTGCATAAATACACAGATATATACTTCAGGCACTATAGCTATATAAACCATATATAGGGTTACCTATATAGCAATATTTCCTTAAATGATTTTGCCCAGATATCAAGTAATGGTTTTCAAAAGAATGCTTTCCTAGATGAGTTATAAAAACAATCAGAAATAGTGTAGTATAATGTCTCCCATGTAACGTATTCATAAGCATTAATTAACATGTATTGAAATTAAAATATAAATTCCTTAAGTCTAGCAATTCACTTCTAAGAATATATTCTACACATAAAATAGCATTCATGATTAAAATATATGTACAAGTATATTTTTTGCAACACTGATTGAATAGGAAAAAACAAAAACACATCAAGAGAGCTAGTGGAATGACATATAATATATAAATACAATGAAACTCTATATGATCATAAAAATACAACATATGTACATGTATTGAACCAGAAATATGTTCAGAATATACTCTTAAGCAGAAACAAATTTGCAAACAGATATTTGTTCCATAATGTATCATTGTATGATGTATATACATGTGTACACATTAGTGTGTATGTATATACATGCAATATAATTGGCCATAGATAAAGTTAAATTGCATGTAAATATATTGTGATACATATATAAATATTTACATAGTTATAGCATGTAGATTTAGAAATAATTCAAGAAGGACCTGCATAGTTGATAGTAACTGCCTTTGAGGAAAGGAATTGATTGATGTATCAAGGAACACTTACTTACTTTATATAATTCCAAAACAAGTAATAGGATTTTTAGTGTCTTTTATATTTTATCAATACTACCAAACTTAAAAAAAATCCAAGTAGTAGGCAAGTTATGTCAGCCAAAACATATTTTTTTTAAATCTGCTGAATAAAATCTCCAAGAGATGATGGTAAAGCTTTTTAAAGACATGAATAAGGCAAAAACTATGTTTAGGAAAAGAACATAATTAAATCCAAACAATGAGTCACTTTAAGATCTACCACCTATATCCCTGGTGGGCAGGAAAAACTACATGTGAAACCACTTCAAACCAATATGAGTTTGCAGGTAAAAATTGTAATCTAGGAAGTATAAAATAAGTCACATAGCTACAGGCTTGCTAAATGACATGAGGTACATGATCTATGTGGCAAAAAGGAACAAAATACCCATTTTGCACTGAAGAAGCAAGAGATTGATTTGACACTTAATCCACCAAGGGGTACATTTTGAAAGAATAGGCATAAGTGACAAGCCCTCAAATATCATTCAGCCCACTCTTGAAGAATTTACAAGTACAACCACTAAGCGTGTAATTGAAAATAGCATTTATTTTCCCTTTACAAAGTCATGTACCTATCATATGCCAGAATCTCAGTATTTACTTAAAATTCAATGCAATCGTACTGGAAGATGGGAAGGCCATTTTAAGACAAATAAAATGAATGCCAGCTATTGATACTGCAAAACTTGGGAATTCCCAGTGTAGAAGAATTTAGCAGTAACCCTGATCTAACTACTTGGCATTTAGGTAATTTATGGGGTGTTTGCTTCTGAGGAAGAGCTGTTAAATTGAGTGTTCCCATGCCAGCTGAAGACTAGAAAATAGTAAACAGCATGACTAGAAGCTTCCAATTTTCATCCAGATAAAACATTTTATTTGAGGATTTTTTAAAGTCACACTCATTAGCCCTATCAAGTCCATCACATATAACTAGAAATAAGGATCTCTGCTCATCAGGAATTTAAAAGAGAACCTTCAATAGCTCACCTGATATGTTTTCCATATTAGTTTTATTGAGCATATTGAGCAGTATTAACTGCTCAATTCTTCAAATAACTACAACATTTAAATTATATATTATCTTTGTTCACTCAGGAAAGTTTTTTTAGACAATATTATGTCCTCAAAAACGAATTGATGAATGAATGAATAAATGCTAGACTGCCTCCTCAAACTAGATCATAATCGACTTGAGAACAGGACCAAATACTCTGTATTAGAAGTTTTACATCCCCAAGGGACATGTTCCCAGGCCTTCAAAATTCACTAAGTTAATGGGATAACCATATATAAAATGCCTTCCAGAAATTCAGAAAAGCATAACCGAAAAATTTAATACTTTCAAACCTTTTCTGAAAGTTACTGAATATGAATAATGAATAGAAAACACTCAAGCTGAACCTAAGTTGGACAGAAATTTAGTCTCACTCACTCACTAGCAAGAGTCATGCTATATTGTACAATAGTGTCTAAAGTGTAGGATTCAATATTTTGTGTTAGCAAAATGAGAAGTTACTACCAATAAGCTATTGGGATTGTGTGCAAGCAGTCAACAGGATGAACAGTAAAATTTCTAATATCAAGACTCTACTGATTTTCTCTCTCAATGAGATTAATCCAACATACATACTCATAGCTTCTAAAATACTGATAGCTTGGTTGATTGACTTATAAGAGAACAGTTATGCATTCCAAAAGGGCCCTTCCCATTCCCATCAGGAAACAACCAAGATGGGTGACAATAAACAGAAAAAAATTAAATTTTCTTCTAAAGGCTGTTATTACTAATTCAATCCACTGCTTTTCAGATTAGTTGCCAGGTAGGGCTCTGGAGTCCAATTACCTGAGTTCAAATTCAGCTACATTTCCCTTCATGCTGTGATTGGTAAATGTACTTAAAATCTGTATTTCAATCTCCTCTGCTATACGATGTTCATAAAACAAGATGTACACCCCACTGACTATGTGTATTGGGGTACAAATTAAAGTGTATTAGTAAGTGTTCAAAAAAGGTCATCAATGCAAGTAAAAACATACTGAATATCTGTGATTTCCTTCTCTCGTATTTTCTTGCCAATATTGCATTATTTCCATTATGGGTATAAGAATTCAGAAAGAGACTGCCAAATAATTTACTTCTTGTTATCTTTACCCTAAATTTGAACCTTAGCTTCTGAATAGTTTTCTAATATAACTTTCTACATTGATAAAAATGTCCTGTATCTGTGCTAACCAATATGGTAGTCATTAGCCACATGTGGCTTTTGAATATTTGAACTTTTAACCATTTATTTCATTGATCAACTTAAATTTAAACACTCACATGTGGCTAGTGGCTATCATATTAGACAGCACATTCATGGGGGGACAGTGAAGCTATAATTTGGAGTTTTATAAAGTGTGGTGTTTGACTGACTAGCTTCCCTCCTAAATCATCTCCATGTCTCTCAACTCCCATCAAATCCAGTAGTTACCCTGGGTATAGTTACTAAGACATACAATCATGAAAATAATTTTCAAATATTGTACATATATGCTGCAGTATGTCCTAGTTATGGTGTCATGAAGTGCATTCATAACTAATTCTATTTATAATGTTATAATAATCTGCATCTGGAGAACCAGGATTTTATTTAGCATTACACTGCCACAGTGCCAAATATGGTGCTTTACACACAGGTGGTACTGACTTACTGTTTCCTGAAAGTTATGGCGGGAGTTGGGAGGAAGGTACTCATGTTGTAAGTGCCTTCAGTGCTGTAGGTACACAACGTTTACTTTCATATGAATTGTCCTATTTAATTCTCAAAAAACACCACCAAATGAATTGGGTGGGTAAGAGAAGCCCCATTTTCCAGATGAAGAAATTGAGCTTATGCACAGTTCAAACAAAATCATTTGGTCGCTTATGCTCCTACACTTTCAACTGTTCCATGATTGCACACCAATGCCTTGAAGGTAATATATTTCAACATTTGATTTATCTCCCAAATGTTTGTCCAGGCAGCATTAAAATAAAGAATCATATATTCTCTTTCACCTATTCAAGTCAAACGTAAAAAGACTAAGAGAATGGTATCTTTAGTTCCCTTGCATTGTACGAACTGAAAATTTAATACTGGTAGTTTAAATAATCCATTCTTCACAAAAGTTTAAGTCATACTACTCCCCTTGATTACATCAAGTAGACATTTGAGATATAAAACAGAAGAGATACATAAATGAAGACATGAGGCTTGCCAAGAACTAATGTTTTTTCTTTTCCAAAGGGTATATAGAGTGTACTGTTTAAATAGGCAGGCAATAAAGTCACTCTTTCCATGATGAAATTAATGTTTCTGCCTGTATCCCCTTGCTACTTTTAGTTTCACTGTATATTTAATAGAAAAATAATCTCTTTCAATAAAATTATTTCCTTGAACATTCATAGTATGAAGGTGTCTAACTATAACAACCAAGTGGCTTGATAAATGATGAAAATATGGTCTTTAAGATAAAAATTATAGAAATGTTTTAAAAGGAAAAAAAACCTTTGTGGTACCCTAACCCTCTCCCGGGGACTCTCCAGTAAGACCCTGTGCCTCAAGCAGTGAGCTATGATTTAGGACAGTTGAACACACTAAGCTTGAATCCAAAATTGACCCTTTCTCCTTTTTCTGTCTCCAAGATAAATTCCACTTTATATAGAACAGATCTTACATCAAAATTTTAGTGCAATATTCATGCTGTAATGCCATAGGAATATTCACATGCATAAAAAGGAAATATAAAACAAGTTTCTCATAGCAGAGTTTTAGTACACCCTTCTTCCTCTGAAATCATGAAATTAATCACTTAACTGACAAAGTTGGCAAATAAGTACAGCATTTTGAATTATCTGAAATCATTTCTGGCGTAATATAAACTAATATTTGAAATGAAGGTCAAATCTAGTCCTCAAGCCTCAGGCTTACAAGATGGACAATAAAAGTTACTATGTAAAGGAGTTGAAAACATATCTACTAAAAATCTGCCCATGGATGCTTATTGCAGTTCTATTCGTTGGAAACAACCAAGATGTCCTTTAGTAGATGAATAATAAAGAAACGATGGTAAAGTCAGACAATGGATTATTTTGTGCTAAAAAAAAAAAAAAAAAAAAGGTGCTATCAAGCCATTAAAATATATGGTGGAACTTTAAATGCATATTTCTAAGTGAAAGAAGCCAATCTAAAAAATACTACAGACTGTATGATTCCAACTATATGACAATCTGGAAAAGGCAAAGTAAAAAGATCAGGGGTTAGCAGGGAGGGACAGATGAAAAGGTAGAATACACAGAATTGTTAGGTCAGTGAACCTATTCTGTATGATACTATATTGGATACATGTCATCTGTAAAAACACTGACTGTCTAACACTAAGAGTGAACCCTAAAAACTATGGACTTTGGGCAACACTGTGTTAACGTAGGTTCAATGACTGTTAACAAATATACCACTCTGGTGTACTTTCCACTCAATTTTGCTGTGAACTGAAAGCTTCTCTAATAGGTGAAATCTACAAATGTTGAACTCATAAAGTCAGGGACCAGAACGGTGATTGCCAGGAGTAGGAGAAAGGGGTTGAGGTCTTGGGAGATGTTAGTCAAGGGTACAGTTTCAGTCAGCCAGTATGAGTAAGTGTTGGAGATCTATTGTACAACCTGGTGACTATTATTAATAACAATGTATCACATAATAACTGCTAAGAGAGAAGATTTTAAATGTTCTCGTCACAAAAAAAGTAAGTGGGGTGATGAATATTTAATTATCTTGATTTAATCATTTCACAATATACACATATATGAAAACATCACAAATACACCATAAATACATGTAATTTTTGTTACACGTTAATTATACCTTAACAAAGCTTTAAAATAATGTCTGCAAAAAGGTTACTATGTCATCGATAATTTGAGAAGCAACAAATGCTTCACAAAGGAGAAAGTACAGGAAGTTTGACAACAAATGCATTCCTTCCATTTTTATATACTGTGTGTCTCATTTATATATCCATCCACATGGAATCATCATCAACTATGAAAAGCTTCTGTTCTCCCAACTAATCGTTTGCATATGAACACACTGAGATTAATTTCTTAAAACCTGCAAAAGTCTAGTTCTACACTTTAAAATTAAGTCAATTGGTGAGGGTATCTAAAAAATTTAAATAGAAATCTCAGTGTTCATAATGAGGAGTAACAAATATTTTAACATTTACTATTATTATTATTTCAATAGTTTTGGGGAGACAGGTGGTGTTTCATTACATGGCTAAGTTCTTTAGGTATAATTTCTGAGATGTTGGTGCAGCCATCACTTGAGCAGTGTACAATGCACCCATTGTGCAGTCTTTTATCCCTCGACCCCCTCCCACCCTTCCCCCAAAGCCCCCATAGCCCATTATATTATTCTTATGCCTTTGCATCTTCATAGCTTAGCTCCCACTTATAAGTGAGAACACACAACGTTTGGCTTTCCATTCCTGAGTTACTTCACTTAGAATAATGGCCTCCAACTCCATTCAGGTTGCTGTGAATGCCACTATTTCATTCCATTTTATGACTGAGTAGTATTCCATGATATATATATATATATCATAATATATATATACACACACACCATATTTATATACACCACACTTTCTTTATCCACTTATTGGTTGATGGACATTTAGGCTGGTTCCATATTTTTGCAACTGCAAATTGTGCTGCCATAAACGTGTGTGTAAGTGTCTTTTTCATATAATGAATTATTTTCTTCTGGGTAGATACTCAGTAGTGGGATAGCTGGATCAAATTGTATTTGTACTTTTAGTTCTTTAAGGAATTTCCATATTGTTTTCCATGGTGGTTGTACTAGTTTAATTTCCCACCAGCAGTGTAAAAGTGTTCCTTTTTTACCATATCCAGGCCAACATCTATTTTTTTTTATTTTTAAATTATGACCATTCTTGCAGAAAGTGGCATCACATTGTGGTTTTGATTTGTATTTCCCTGATAATTAGTGATGGCGAGCATTTTTCACATGTTTGTTGGCCATTTGTATATCTTCTTTTGAGAATTTTCTGTTCATGTCCTTTGCCTAGTTTTCAATGGGATTATTCAATTTTTTTCTTGCTGTCTTGTTTGAGTTCCTTGTAGATTCTGGATATTAGTCCTTTGTCAAATGCATAGTTTGTGAATATTTCTCCCATACTGTGGGTTGCCTGTTTACTCTGGTGATTGCTTATTTTGCTGGGCAGAAGCTTTTTAGTTAAGTCCCATATATTTATCTTTGTTTTGTTGCACTTGCTCTTGGGTTCTTGGTCATGAACTCTTTGTCTAGGCTAATGTCTAGAAGAGTTTTTCCTGATGTCATCTTTCAGAATTTTTACAGTTTCAGGTCATCTTAGAGTTGACTTTTATATATGGTGAGAGACAGGGATCCAGTTTCATTCTTCTACATGTGGTTTGCCAGTCTTCCCAGCACCATTTTTGAAATAGGGTGTTCATTCTCCAATTTATGTTTTTGTATGCTTTGTTGAAGATCAGCTGGCTGTAAGTATTTGGCTTTATTCTGGGTTATATATTCTGTTCCATTGGTCTATTTCCCTATTTTTATACCATGCCATACTATTTTGGTAACTATATCCTTACAGAATAGTTTGAAATCAAGTAATGTGATGCCATCAGATTTGTTCTTTTTGCTTAGTCTTGCTTTGACTATGCAGGCTCTTTTTTGCTCCCATATGAATTTTAGGATTTCTTTTTCCTAGTTATGTGAAGAATGATGATTGTATTTTGATGGAAATTGTACTGAATTCGTAGATTGCTTTTGGAAGTATGGTCATCTTCACAATGTTAATTCTACCCATCCATGAGCATGAGATGTGTTTCCATTTGCTTGTGTTGTCTATGATTTCTTTCCACAGTGTTTTGCAGTTTTCCTTGTAGAGGTCTTTCACTTCCTTGGATAGGTATACTGCTAAGTATTTTATTAATTTTTGCAGCTACTGTAAAAGGGGTTGAGTTCTTGATTTGATTCTCAGCTTGGTCGTTGTTGGTATATGGTAGTGCTACTGATTTGTGTACATTGATTTTGTATGCTAAAACTTTACTGAATTCATTAATCAGATCTGGAGTTTTTTCAAGGAGTCTTTAGGGTTTTCTAGGTATATGATCACATCATCAGTAAACAGTGACAATTTGACTTCCTCTTTACTAATCCGAATGTCCTTCCTTCCTTCCTTCCTCCCTTCCTTCCTTCCTTCCTTCCTTCCTTCCTTCCTTCCTTCCTTCCTTCCTTCTCTCTCTCTCTCTCTCTTTCTTTCTTTCTTTCTTTCACAGAATCTTACTGTGTCGCCCAGGTTGGAGTGCAATGGCACAATCTCGGCTCACTGCAGCCTTCACCTCCCAGGGTTCAAGTGATTCTCCTGTCTCAACCTTCTGAGTAGCTGGAATTACAGGCATGTGCCACCATGCCTGGCTAATTTTTCTATTTTTTAGTAGAGACAGGGTTTCAAAATGTTGTTCATGCTAACTTTCAACTCCTAACGTGGTGATCTACCCAGCTTGGCCTCCCAAAGTGTTGGGATTACAGGTGTGAGCTACCGTACCTGACCTGTTTCTAACTGGAGCTTATTTGGAACTTCTCTCTTCTTTTCTTGGTTAATCTCATTAAATGGTCTATCAATTTTGTTTATCTTTTCAAAGAACAAGCTTTTTGTTTCATTTATATTTTGTATTTTTTGTCATTGTTTCAATTTCATTTAGTTCTGCTCTGATCTTTGTTATTTCTTTTATTCTCCTGGGTTTGAGTTTGGTTTGTTCTTGTTTCTCTAGTTCCTCGAGGTATAAGCATAGATTGTCTATTTGTGCTCTTTCAGACTTTCTGGTGTAGCAATTAATGCTATGAACTTTCCTCTTAGCACTGCTTTTGCTGAATCCCAGAGATTTTAATTGGTTGCATCATTATTATCATTCAGTTCAAAGAATTTTTAAATTTTCATCTTGATTTCATTGTGGACTCACGGATCATTCAGAAACAGATTATTTAATTTCCATGTATTTGTATAGCTTTGAGGGTTCTCTCTGGAGTTAATTTCCAATTTTATTCCACTGTGGTCTGAGAGAGTACTTGATATAATTTCAATTTTCTTAAACTTATTGAGACTTGTTTTGTAGGCTATCTTAGAGAATGTTCCAGGTGTTGAAGAAAAGAATCTTTATTCCACAGTTGTTGGATAGAATGTTCTGTAAATATCTGTTAAGTCCATTTGTTCTAGGGTATAGTTTAAGTCCACTGTTTCTTTGTTGACTTTTTGTCTTGATGATCTATCTAGTGCTGTCAGTGGAGTATTGAAGTCCCTCACTATTACTGTGTTGCCATCTATCTCATTTCCTATGTGTAGTGGTAATTGTTTTATAAATTTGGGAGCTCCCATGTTAGGTGCATATATATTTAGAATTGTGATATTTTCCTTTTAGACTAATCCTTCTAACATTACATAATGTCCCGCTTTATCTTTTTTAACTGTTTTTCCTTTAAAGTCTGTTTTGTCTGATATAAGAATAGCTACCCTTGCTCGCTTTTGGTTTCCATTTGCATGAAATATCTTTTTCTACTCCTTTACCTTAAGTTTAGGTGAGTTCTTATTTGTTAGATGAGTCTCTTCAAGATGGCAGATACTTGGTTTGTGGATTTTTATCCATTCTGCAATTCTGTACCTTTTAAGTGGAGCCATTCACATTCAACATTAGCATTGAAATGTGACTTAGTAGTGTTCTATTCATCACGCTAGCTGTTACCTGAAAACCCTTTTTTTCTCATTGTGTTATTGTTTCTCATTGTTTTCTCATTGTGTTATTGGTCCTGAGGGATTTATGCTTCAAGGACGTTCTATTTTTGTGTATTTCAAGATTTTGTTTCAAGATTTAGAACTCCTTTTAGCATTTCCTATATGGCTGGCTTGGTAGTGGTGCATTCTCTTAGCACTCATTTGTCTGAAAAAGACTTTATCTCTCTTTCATTGGTGAAGTTTAGTTTGCTGTGTACAAAATTCTTTGCTGATGATTATTTTAAGGAGGCTATAGATGGGACCCCAATCCCTTTGGTTTACAGGGTTTCTGCTGAGAAATCTCCTGTTAATCTGACAGGTTGTATTTTATAGGCTACCTGATGCTTTTGCCTCTCATCACTTAAGATTCTTTCTTTCATCTTGACTTTAGATAGCTTGATGACTATGTACGTTCCCAGGTGATGATCTGTTTGTGACGAATTTACCAGGTATTCTTTAGACTGTCTTGTATTTGGATATCTAGATCTCTAGCAAGACCAGGGAAGTTTTCCTTGATTTCCCTCGAATACATTTTCCAAACTTTTAGATTTTTCTTCTTCCTTGGGAACACCAATTATTCTTATGTTTGGTCATTTAATGTAATCCCAAATTTCTTGGAGTCTTTGCTCATTTTAAAAATTATTTTTATTTGTCTTCATCATATTGGGTTAATTCAAAAGACTTTTTTGAGCTCTGAATTCTTTCTTCTACTTGTTTGATTCTATTGTTGAAACTTTCCAGTGTATTTTGCATTTCTCTAAGTGTGCCTTTCATTTCTAGAAGTTGTGATTTCCTTTCTTTATGATATCTATTTCTCTGGTGACTTTTTCATCTGTATCCTATATGCTTTTTGTATTTCTTTTTTTCTTTTTTTCTTCCTTTCTTTCCTTTTTTTTTTTTTGACACAGTCTCCTTCTGTTGCCCAGGCTGGAGTGCAGTGGCACAATCTTGACTCTGACTCTGTCTCCTGGGTTCAAGCAATTCTCAAGCCTCAGCCTCCCAAGTAGCTGGGACCACAGGCTTGAGCCACCACACCTGGCTAATTTTTTGTATTTTTAGAAGAGATGGGTTTTCACCATGTTGACCAGTCTGGTCTTGAACTTCTGACCTCAAGTGATCCATCTACTTTGGCCTCCCAAAGTGCTGGAATTACAGGCATGAGCCACTGCCTCCAGCCTTTAATTTCTTTAAGTTGGTTTTCATCTTTCTCCGGTGACACCTTGAGAAGCTTAATAATCAACTCTCTGAATTCTTTTTCTGGCATTTCAGAGACTTCTTGGTTTAGATCATTGCTGGACAGCTAGTATGATCTTTTGTGGGTGTCACAGAATGTTGTTTTGTCATATTACCAGAATTACTTTTCTGATTTCTTCTCATTTAGATAGAATGCTTCATTGGAAAGATCTGGAACTCAAGGGCTTCTATTCAGATTCTTTTTGTCCCACGGGGTAATCCCTTGATACAGTGCTCTCCCCTTTCTTCTAGGAATAGGGCTTCCTGAGAGCCAGACTCCTGTGACTGTTATTGCCCTTCTGGATCTAGCCACACAGTGGGGCAACTGGGCTCTAGGCTGGTGCTGGGGAATGTCTGCAAAGTGTCCTGTGATGTAATCTATCTTCAGGTCTACCAGCTGTGGATACCGGAACCTGCTCTGTTGGAGATGGCAGGGGAGTAAAGTGGACTCTGTGGGAGTCCTTGGTTATAGTTTTGTTTAGTGCACTGGTTTTCTTGAGTGTTGGTTATGCTAGCAGTGAAGTTGTCATGTGGACAGACTCAGGACCTCTGGTTAACCAGGGTGTGTCAGGTGGTAGAATTAGCTGTTGTTTTTTCCTTCTTCGAAGCAGGGTTGTTCTGTTATGAGTTGCTGTAATGACTTGAGTTGGTTGGCCTCTAGCCTGGAGGTGGTGCTTTCAAGAGAGTGAAAGGAAGATAGCAGTAGAAGAGGGATATAATTTTGCCTACATTGACCAGATGAGTGCTCAGGTTTCTTAGGTGATGGACAGGGTCACACAGCTCTCAAGAGATTATGTCTTTTGTCTTTGGTTACCAAGGTGGATAGAGAAAAACCATCAGGTAGGAGCAGAGTTAGGTGGATCTGAGCTCAGACTCTCCTTGGGCAGGGCTGGCTGCAGCCACTGTGGGGGTTTGGGGGTGGCTTTCAGGCCAATGGAGTTATGTTCCCAGGGAGATTATGGCTGCCTCTGCTGCATTGTACAGGTCACCAGGGAAGTGGGGGAAAGCTGGCAGTGACAGTGCTCACCCAGATGCCACATAGTCAGCAAGACCAGTCTCACTCCCACTGTGCCTCCCCAACTGCACTAAGTTTATATCCAGGCAGCTTGTGGGCAGGGCTGAGATCTTGCCCCAGGCTACAAGCATCCCAATTGAGAAAGCAAGCAGGGCTCTCAGGCCTTGGCCTGGCTACCTACACCATCTGTGGCTTCTGTACTTGTATCTGCACTTCCTGTTCTCCCTCTCTCCCCCGATTCTGCTCAGGAAAGTTTGTGCTCAGTCAAAATTATTACAAAGTTAAGCTAGAAGTCTACCTCACCCTGTGCACCTCCCAAATTCCACCAGCTGCTTTCCTTTCCCCAAGGACCTCCATGAGATAAGGCCAGAAATGGCTTCCCTGGACTTGAGCTGAAGACTGGAAGTGCCCATGGGGCTCTTCCCCACTGCTTCTTCTACTTTCATCTTTCATTTGGCTTCCTAAATCTGTTTTAGCTCTAGGTAAGGTTAAATCCCTCTCCCATGATCAGTATTTTTCGGTTCACAGTGGGGATATATGTTTAGAGGCTGACTTTTTACCCCACACACTTTGGGAACTCATAGTTTTTTCAGCTGTCTCGTGGCATTTGCAGAAGCAAGCTGTTTGTTTCAAAGGGTCTTTGAATTATTTCTGTTTTCCTGATTTGTTCCTGTGATGGTTCTTGGAGCAAAAGTTCACAATGTGAGTCTCCAGACACTGTTCTGTCCATCTAAGTGGGAGCTGCTTGTTAGTCTTGTCTCCTATCTGCCATTTTTCCTACTTGAATTGTAGATTTTAACATTTTAAACTAAGAAGTAACATAGACTTTGGAAAAAATAATTATGATATTGCTCTCAAGGAGGGACAAAAGGAAAAAAATTAATAATACTTCCGCAGAAGTGAAAACATTGATTTCTTTTTCTCCTGACACTTTCATCTTGGAAACCCTTAAGTCATAGCTGAGTGATAAGACAGAAAAAAGTGACATACAAAATGAAATATGAAAGATTTCTCAGAAAGAGGAAGGAGTTTGAGACAGCAGGTATGACAATCCTCAGATTCTCCATACAATTAATAGAAATTATTATTAATTATAGATCAATCAAATTGATGATAGTTTTATTTTTGAGAATGTGCATCAGTTTTTCTGTCTCTTCCACAATTGAGTAACTTCCTTAGGAGTATGAAACTTTTATATATATATCTCTCTCTCTTGAATTTTTAATTTCCAACAAATATTCTGCATGTTCCATGACATCATGATTTATCATTATTGGCAGCAAATTGTGAGTTCAGAGTCTCTGGCTCTAATATTTTAGTCAAAACTACTTTTGGGTACTCATCTGTAAATTATATATGAGATAAGTATTTTCAAAAGTTCAAAGACTTTTTAACAGATGGATTCCAAGAAAGGAATTTATTTTAGTGGCTCACAGATTACTAAATGATTTTAGGGAAACTTTTTTTTTTTTTTTTTTTTTTTTTTTGCTGCTAATGTCACTGCACTAATAATAACCAAGAACAGCAATTTAATCTAATTAACCTTTTGAACTGAAGGCCTAACATTTGTAACATGTTTTGAGAATTAAATAAGATATCCTAGAAAGCACCTAATACCAATCCTAGATAATAGCTTATCTTCAATTAATTTAATGTTTTTTTCAAATACATGTCTACTTTTAATTACATTTACAAATAATGCCCTGAGGAGAGTTGATTATTAGTTATCTCACCACATCTGTAATTACTATAGTAAGCCCACATATACATAGGAAAAAATAAACATTTAAGACAAATGTTTTACCTTTCTATGCTGATTTAATTACAATATCTTCTGTTTTGTTTTGTTTTGTTTTGTTTTCATTACCATGCTGTGCATTCACCTCTTAGTTCTACAGTCTAATCAAATTAGGGTTTTCAAACGGAAAATTTGATTGAGATTTTCCCTGCTTAAAAATCTTCAATGACTTCCCAGTGCTTTTAGGATAAAGACAAAGCTCCCTATGATGTGGCTTCCATGGTTTGTATTAGCCTGCACATGGTCTGCTCTAGTACCATAGGCCCTCTGTCTCCTGTAGCCATGCTAGCATTTGTTCCAATTCCTGCATGTTCTCCATCGTGCCTCCCACCACAGACTTCTTGCACATTATGTGTCTTCTCTGCTCTTCTCATACTTCTTCACCCAAATAACTGTAAGTCCCACCCCTTACACTTCAGTTTACCTGGGTAAAATCCACATTGTTTAAGTGCTCCTGCTATCAAGTTCCTTCATATGATTAATTGATTAACAACTATCTCTCCTTTTAGGCTGTAGGCTTTATGAGGAATGGAACAGTGACTGGTTTTGTTCACCACTTTATCCCTAGCACCTAATGTAACAACCCATCAAATAGTACTTATGAAATATTTATTGAATAAATACAAATATGATTGTAGCTAAGTCATATATTCTATATACAGTGAGGGGCAGCAGAATGGAGTGGTCATAAGTACATTTGGAACCAGACTGCCTGAGTTTGAATACTGGATTTTCAATTACTGGTTGTGTTGACATGAGGCATATTAACTTCGTCTGTGAAATGACATAATAATAGCATCTACATCATGAAGTTGCTATGAGGGTATATAAGTTTAAACAGAAGTTCTTGAAATAATGATTGGCATATAGTAAAATTTAGGTACATATTTGTTAGAAAACTGAAGAAAAAGACATTTAAACTAATTGAAATAAAATTCAGTCCAGGGTGCCAAAGAAATTTTGGGGATTTTAAAAATCCCTAAAAAACATAAACATAATCTCAAAAATATCCATAATATCCACCTACACATCTTGCTATTCAGAACCTCTATCAAGTCATTATATGTCTCCCACAAAAACAGAATTTCCTTCTTTTGTTCTGTCCCCTAATCATCATATATTGTCTCAAATTGCAAACATTATAGTAGCTTTGATTCTTCCTTCATCCCTTCTTTTTGTGCCCAGTAAATCACCAATCTAGCTCATTGTTGTTTTCCAATGAATATCTCTTCAATTACCCTGCCCCTTTTAATCAAATGTTGACACACTAACTTCAGACCGTTTAACATCTCAGATCTAAACAAATGCAGAAACTTTACCCCACGATCCTCCTGTCTCCTACCTCAAATTTCTCCAACTTAATAGGAATACACATCAACCTCAGATTAATCTTCCTAAATTTAATGCTCTCATTCTCCAGCTCAATGCTTACAAAAAAAAGTTCAAATACTTAAGTCTTATAGTTACGAGATGTGAGCTTCACCAGTCTGTGTGCCAAACGTTCTCTCCATATATGATCCACATCAACCATGTTTTTCTATTCACTATTCCTGGTACTTGCATTTTTCCAGCTTTAATACTTGGTTCAGTCACTACATGTTTATATTGCATTTGCCACAAATTTCTCTGTACATTTATTTGCACCATGTTTGGACAATTTAAATTCCATTGCTGACATGCAAACTTCCCCGAGCACTTAGACAAACTGTTTCTGAACCCTTACAAGAACCCACTATGTATATCAGCAGAGGTCTGTCTAAACAATGGTGTGTCTAGATCAGCTGAGAGGCAAGTCTATAAACATTTGTTACTTTTAAAAGTATAGATCTTAACAGCTTACAACTGAAATATTTTTCAAGGACTAGGTCAAAGAAAATTCAAGTTTACGTCTAAAGCACCTCCTTACTCATTTGTTTATGTTTCCTTGAGCAGAAATGAAAGGAGTGGCGTGACAGGGAGCCAACAAGGCTCATAACCCTCAGGTACTCGTGAAGATAGAATGCACATGTGTGTAAGAAACAACGATGTTTCCCCAATCCTACTCTTCCGTGGCCTTTCCAATTGCAAAACAAAGCACCACCATACATCTGTGTCCTCAAGTAGGAAACTCCAGACCAATCTCCCTAACCCATTCTATCCAATTTATCACCAAGCTCTGACAAGTCCACCTGGTCTCAATATACCTCAAAACTCTCTATTCTTTCCCATTCCACTGCCACTACCCTAGGATAAGTGGTCATTATCTGTCACCTGAGCTGGGAAATAGCCTCCTGACTTGAGTAGTTAGTTCCACCTTCACTTCTCCTTTCCAATCCATTCTCTATACTGCTAATGTTGTCATTTTAAAGGAGTCTATCATGCTTCTGTTTAAAATATTAATATTTCAATGGCATATTGTTATACTTAAGATAAATGCCAGCATCCAAAAAGATTTAGCTCTGGTCTCATCTCTTGATTCTCTTGAGTTATGTGCTAATCTCCAGACATACTTGCTTTCCTTTACTTCCTCAAAGCCATCATGCACCTTCACATCTGAGGGCTTTCACGTGTGCAATTTACTGTATTTGGCACACTCTGTATTCCCTCTCTGTCTTGTTTATTCTCATTCTGCTCCAAAATAATCTAACACATCCTTTGTACATGACTAGTTTATGTACTCCTCTTAAAGCTGGTCATGTATGTACACTTTCTTGTATCTATACACAGCAGTTGAAATTCACTGTTTGCATACTTTTTAATTACCAGTTTAATGTTATTATCCCCTGCTAATCCACAAAGGCATGAAGCATGTGAGCATCGAATATTTTGCCCTGTATATTTTAGGTGTTCAATATACATATGTTGAATAATCAATGGAATGTTATCACTGTAATGTATGGTATGGTTAAACAAAAGTTGAGAACCACTGGTGGGTATCATTTATTTAGCACTTGCCATTGATATCTACATTATTATATGTTCATATTTTATGTACCTAACTAGACTGCAAGTTCTTGGAGAGGACTCAGTAATGCTTTACTTTTCTTTTATTCATCAGATCTTGTACACAGTTAGCATTCAATAAATGTTTGGCAATTGAAAAGTCTGGAAGAGCATTCTTGAAAGGCTCTTTATATAGGTTGGTCAGGGAGGGCCTCAGATAAAACATGACATTTGAGCAGGGACATGAAGAGAATGAGAAGCAAGTCATACACATCCGTGGGAAAATAATACTCCAAGAAGCTAGGAGAACAATTTTGAAGGCTCTGTGGTGGATGGGACCTACTTGTCAGGTTCAAAGAATTGGAAGGAGTCCAGTGTGGCTGCAACAAAGTCAGGTAAGGGACAAGTTAATAATAAATGAGATCAGAAAGGTCGCCAAGGAACAGTGCATACAGAGCTTTGTAGGCTGTCATATAGATTTTGGCTTTTTCTCCAAGAAAGTTGAAGTGCCATTTGAAAAAATTTGAGCTAAGAAGTGGCAATATCTATCTTGAGTTTTAAATTATTTGATGATTTAATATATGTAAAAAGCTTACTCTGAATGACACAAAGTAAATACTAAGTAAATGTTTGCTTTATTATCATATCAGATGGTATTAATTAAGTATGTGGAAAAAAAGGATCATATATCTACTTTTCAATCTTTGAACAATTTTAAATGTAGCAAATATAACAACATAGAACAACATATGGTTTGGTTCCACACATATATGTTTGCACACACATTTATTAGATAAGTAAAGATTAATCTCTCCTGTGTTAATCTTTCCACTGCATTTTGTTTATTCTGTAAAAATCCATTTATTCTGAGTTCTGTTTGTTTATTAGAATATTCCTTACTACAATACTCCTCACTACAAGAAAGGGTCCTTTTCTGGGAGAATCATGAATTTGAGATGAGCAAAAAAAAAAAAAAAAAAAAAGGTATGTTTATTTTCACTAGCTTCTAATTGAAGTTTAATATCCCTTCAAATATAAATGTAGACCAAAAAAATCATGGTAGTTTTCTCATCAGTAAAAATTGTAGTAGCTTTTATTTCATATTACAATTGTTCCTGATATCTGGAAATACTGGGTTTACTCTCTTCTCTACTTTATAACTATAGGATTTATTAGAAGCAATGCCAGATTAACCTTTTTAAAATACAAGCATATTATTTTAAATTTGTGTTTTAATGTTGATTTTTAATATTGAAATAACTATATTTTAATAAAGCTGGTTCCTTTTATTTTGTATTTATTTCATGTATTTAAAAATAGCATGATGAGAAATGATCCACAGGCTTCACGCAAGTGCCAAAAAGAACATGGCACAAAAGCACTTAAGTGTCCCTGATCTAGAAGAAAGAATCTATGACTTATTTGCTTCACATCCTCCATAACACCTACAAAACAGACTCTCAAAAGACTTTCTGAATCTATTGAATTGTTTCACCTTCATTTTAGGGTTCTTTTCTTCCTTGTCACTTCAACAATTTAATTCTTTTTTAACAATTTTTGATTGAGCTGGGATTTTTGTTTGTTTCTTTTGGCTTCAAGATATGCAAATTACCACTTTTTTTTTTTATTTCTTATATGAAACAGCAATGCTAGCAAGGCATCTGTTAGACGAGCAGCCTACACTGGTGTGAAATTAGACATGACCAGCACAGTAATATAAACACAAAACACATACTAGAAGGCTTCATGCATGATATGTAATGCATTTTCAAACTGCTACGTCAAACAATAGAAGGTATTCATGTAGTCAGCCCCTAAGAGCTTAAGATACAGTTGAAGGTCTCTATATACTGTAAACTCAGTTACCTCATCTAAAAAACATTATTCCATTACTCTGTAATGTACCAGTACCACATACCTTGGACCACACACACATAAATATGGTGAGTGCTTAGATTTTAAATTACCTAGCAATTCTCAGACATTTTCAAATGAAAAAGCAACTCTTTTCCCCAAATTTCAGCCTTTTAGAAAAGGCTCTTAATATAACATCTATGAATGTTCCGCTTTAAGAAATAGCATACATATTCATTATTGATTTGTTCCAAAGACTTGAGTTTCTCTAACACATTTAGTAACAGCTCATTTTAAAGTAATTAATTTTCCATTTTCCATATGGTGAGAGTGACTTTTCCTGACATGATATTCTACATCCACAGTGCTTTGAAAGCAGTGACCACAATTAGTACTATCAAATATCATGAAAACAGTTCCCCAGTTAGAGTTCTTTTACAATCTTGTCTTACTGATGTGCCTGCATGTTGTTAAGTGCAGGATGTGAGATTGTAAGTAGAAAGGATGATGTCATCACGGAAAAATTCAGTCAGGTTTACTTTTATGCTCAAGGGACAACACTGTGCTAGTGCTAGGAAATCACGTAGATGAAAAATGTGTGTGTGTGCATGTGTGTGTGAACCTCCCTTTTTTCTATCCAGAATTTGCTCTTCTTTTTATACTTTTTGGAGTTTCAGTTTAACATATTTTATTTTCAGTCATATGTTTCATATGCCTTTAATGCAACTGTTATTTACACTACCAAATAATATATTATGGTTTGAGCTCATAAGCAAAAAGAACAATTTTGAAGGGGCCCTTTATAAGCAGATTCATATAAATGTAGTAGCCTCTGGAATCTAGACAAATTTCTAGGTTAGAATCTGCCACCTGCTCTTTCCCCATATCTTCTCCTTGCTCTGAACTATGTAGATTTTCAGCAGAGTACAGAATAGGGCTAGATATACTCTTCCCCACATCTCAGCACAAAGTCCTTATTAGGAGCATATCCCAATATGAAGAGAACATTAGAAATGGGGAAATGGCTTTTTGCTCATATGAGAAGGCTAGCAGCTACTGGCCTACAACAAATAAGAAAGGAGACAAATGTGAAGATGATAGATTTTATGTTACCCTCTTATAATTTAAGGGAAATTCTAAAATCAATTTTACTTTTGCCATTTGCTTCTTAGGGCATAAAAAGTAAGCTATCTCAAACATGAGTGCTTTTTACAAAGGCTTTCCAGGCTTTACATATGGTCATTTTCCATTTTGCTAGGGCCTATATACTCTTATCCAAATAATTTTAAACACATAGGCCATAAAGTAGTTTTGTTCAACTTGTAATTCCATCTACAGATAGTTCAACAATACTTCATATTAAAATATGAAGTATTTTAATACTTTTAAGTATTATTCCTAAAGAACCTCAGCCCAATATCTTAGACACTGGCTTCTTCTGCCACCCACCTCTAGAGTTATATACTAAAAGGATGAGAGACAATTCCTTCTATGATTCATTGAAAACAAATAAATGAGATTAATTTGGATTTTGACCTTGTGAAAATAAAAAGGGTAAAGAAAATGATAATGTATGGGTAGTTAGAATGGTCAAATTAATCAGTTTAAACCCACTTAAAAATCATTGTAATAGGTGTATACATAAGCACTTTAGACACTGCAATGCATGTGCAGCTCCTGTATTTATAATATCTGGCAGGTATTTTCATTTTTAATTAATATCATTTTTGATTTAAGAAGATAGGACACACTTAAAATAATTTTAAAAGTGTGAAAACGTTTCAGTATGTACTGTTATATCTTTTAACTTCTATTTTAATTTAAACCCCATAATAAAATAATGCCTTTTTCTTAAGACCTGTGACTGCTTGCAACTAATTTTTTTTCCCAACTTTTTTTTTTTTTTTTGAGACAGTCTCACTCCGTTGTCCAGGCTGGAGTACAGTGGTATAATCTCGGATCACTGAAACCTTGAGTCTTCCAGGTTCAAGTGATTTTCCTCCCTCAGCCTCCCGAGTAGCTGGGACGACAGGCTTCTGCCACCATGCCCGGCTAATTTTTGTATTTTTAGCAGAGACGGGGTCTCACTATATTGGCCAGGGTAGTCTTGAACTCCTGAACTCAGGTGGTCCACCTGCTTTGGCCTCCCAAGGCTGGGGTTACAGGCATGAGCCACCACGCCCAACCCTTTCCCAACTTTTTTTTTTTAAGCTTGATCTCACAAGCTATGCATTACCACATACAACACATTTCTTCCTAATAGAGAGTAAACTCCTTGAGAATATTCTATATTTAAATCACACCCTTTAAATCACAACTATCTTTCTCACCATCAAGACAAATGCATATTAACACCCATAGCCAATAACATCATCTTTTGTTGCTAACATATACTCAAAATATCCAATTTTAAAGTAACATATATAAGTAGGACTCAATTATCATAAAATATTTATAGTTGGTAATATTCAATGTTATAAAAGATTGATAAAATGAACTTGCTGTACTCCATGATCATATTTAACTCCTTTTTGAGTTACCCATTGTTTAATAACACATTTTCAGAAAGTCAATAGCAGTATTTATTGTGCAGTTTTCCTAAGTACTAGAATTCTGATTCTCTCCTGCAGTTTTATAGAAATTGTATTTTTACATTGGTTGTTAAATAGTGCTTTGGCAGACAGCTAATGAGGTGCTCTGAGAGAAAATAAAGGTTCTAATATTCTCATTTCCCTCACCAACCATTTTATTGAGCAAAAGAGGCAGTTATTGGGAAAAAGATGCAAAAGAAAAAAAATGATTTCATCTTTATGGCTCATTTAGTCATTGAAAGACACAGCACTTCGTTTCAGGTCAAAAATATCTCTTGAGAACCTGTTACCTAAAAGCCCTACAATTATTTTTCTTCCTAATTTTCAATGGTGAGCAAATTCATGAAACCATTAGCTATCGTACATCTGATGCTTATTTTATACTGCAAGCAGTATAATCAGGCCTTAGAAAAGAAATCCCCAAACTGAATGAACCATTGGATAGAAATATGCTCATTTTTATCCTAATTTTTACCTTTATATAATGCTCCGAACTCCAATAATACATCATGTGACTATATAATAACATTTACAATGAACTAAATGATTAACCTTCTCCAAGATTCACTTTTTCCTAACTAGTTTAAATCCCCATGGTCTGTTACTTCAGCCAATCTCTTGTCAGTGCTTTTAACATCCTCAGATCCTTGTTCTTTCCCTAGACCATTCTAAAATTCTCAAATCTTCCGTCTTTACTACTTGAAAAGTCAAATTTGCTCCTCATGCTTTGTCACATCAAAGGCTTTTGAGCTAAGCAAACAGGCAGAGGGAGGAATTTCAAACTTAATGAGAATAAAGTCTTCAGGATTAATAATCAAAGATGGCTAAAACCCATGGATAATAGTATTCTGGTTCTAAAAGTAAATATCCATATCGGGGCATGTATTTATTCATTCATCCAACACCATGTCTACTGAGCATCTATATGCTAGGCATTATGTTAGACTCACAGATGAATAAAACATAAACTATGTACTCAAGGATCTTAGAGTCCAGCAAAGGGATAAAGACTAGGAAGCAACTAAGTACAACAGTGTGGTACAAGAAAGAGTGGTTAACATGCAGATGGAGAGCAACCGTAAGAGAGAGGCCAGATCTACAGATACAGAGTGTAGAGACTGCAAGAGCATCTCTACACTTCCAGTATCCTTTTCCCTTCTTAGGTAAGAGTATATTAATTTTCTTTAGGGACACTATCATTCTTTCTTTTTTTCAGTCTGAGCAGTCAAGGTATGAAGCCATGATCTAGTCAGAATGTTGGCTGTTAATCAGGCTCTTTCTTGCTGAAATTTTAGTCTTGAGAGGAATGATACAATAAAGTTAATAGCTAAATGTTAACGAGCACCCATATGTACTAGGTACCACTCAGTGCTTGTGCATACTAACTTACTTAGTCCCCATAATAACTAAATGAGGTAGTTAACAATTATTACACATTTTACAAATGAGAAAATTAAGGCACAGGGGAGGAGTTATAATTTCAACCCAGGTAGTGTGACAACTGAGTTTAAACTATTAACCATTTCTGTTCAGCTGCCCTCTCTAAAAAATGTCTGAAATTATTCGCCCTAACAGTGGTACCCTGAAGTGACTGTGGATCTCTGCTGCATAAACCTTGCAAATAGTCTAATTCTTAAGCCCTCAAAATCCAGTTTAACTTTCCTTCACATGTCTTTTCTCTCTAAGAGGTACCCCCATATCTTTCCAATAAATTCTTTTGGCAATAAGTTCATCTTTTCCAAAAATTTTAGATTTTAAAAAACCTACCTGTCACCTGATTCCGCACAAGGCATTTCTCTTCCCTGAATGCATAATAAAGAGTCTGGATCCCTTTGGAGATTAGAAGGAAGCAGTACAGTAAAGACTTGAGATCATTACTCCCTTCATTCAGAATTCTCCCTTCATTCTGTAAATTTATCTCAATAAATTCATCTTTTCCAATAATTTATTTGGTACCAGAGTATGGAGTTAAGTTGTCAAGACTCAGAAAAACATGTTATATTTGGAATTGGTGTTGAGATGGATAATGAAACATAACTGTGGAATAGAAAACTAGCAGCCCATGCTATTTACACAGGGGCTAGAAAAGAAACAGTTTTTGTGGGGTCTTGAGCTTATTTTATTTGGGGGCTTTTCTTATAAAAAAGAACAGAATTATAAATACAAAATTAGATATGGAATTAAATATTTTAGCATAATAAAAAAGTACAAGAAATTAATAACTTTTAAAAGATGGCAAACACTAGAGCCATCACCAAGCACAGAAAACTAACATAATATTTCTTATTAATTAACTGCACGAATGAATGCTACTTCACATTTTCTTAAATATTTTCCTTTTAAACATTTTGGTCACCTCTTCTTAAAACAATGTTTTAGAAATATTTACATAGGAAAAATACAAATACATAGGAATCTTTCCTTTAGCATGATTAATCAGGATAAAATTTCTAATAATTCAGGACAATCTCTTTCAAACTCACAGCTCATTATTGGTGAATATCACAAATTTTGAAATTTTTTCTTTATTTCAAATTTGTTTGACAAATATTCTGTTGTCAAATTTAGAGAAATCACCAAGTTTCTTTCATTTGTGAGCTGTTACATACGGAAGAATTTTCCACTGAAGAGCTGTGATATATGGAATTTATAGAATCATATGACTTGCATTTGCTATTGTTTCCTGTCCTTTGCTAAAATCCTGTCCCCTTGCCAGATCCTGGTCTCAGATGAGAAGGGACTAACATTCTTTTCTTCAGAAGAGAGTCAGAGACATGAAAAGAATGGGCAAGTTGGGAAAGAAAATAGCAAGCATACCCTCCCAGGAAATAGGGAGGGTACATGGTGGATTCCTCTACATCCGGTATGCTCCTGGACCAGGTTAAGAAAAGTATATCAATTAACTTGGACAGTTCTGAAACAATGGCTCTGTCCTTAAATTTTAGCTAGCCACAGAATAAAGTATCTTTTTTAATTTTAATTTTTATTTTTTATTTTTATTTTTTGAGAAAGAGGTTCACTCTCTCATCCAGACTGGAGTGCAGTGGCATGATCTTGGCTCACTGCAACCTCCGCCTCCTGGGTTCAAGCAATTCTCCTGCCTCAGCCTCCCAAGTAGCTGGGATTATAGGTGCACACCACCACACCTGGCTGAATTTTTTATGTTTTTGTTAGAAACAGGGTTTTACCATGTTGGCCAGGTTGGTCTCTAACTCCTGACCTCAAGTGATCTGCCCGCCTTGGCCTCCCAAAATCTTGGGATTACAGGGGTGAGCCACTGCACCCGGCCAAACCCACACTTTTTTAAGTCATTGCTGACAACCTCTACCAGGTGTCAAAATACTGCAGCCTGGCTAAGGATGAATTTAGATACATGTCACAGTAAAGCTCAGGAATCCCTGGATAACTAGTTACAAAGCCTCAATATACATTTAAAATGTTGAGTGCCACTAAATATATTATGGCAGAGCATTTTTTTGTTTTGTTTTGTTTTTTTTGTTTTGTTTTGTTTTTTGCTGTCTTTGCAATAAATTTTGAGGGCATTAGTCTGAGGAGAGCAGAATGTAATTTTAGAATAAGCAGAATTAATTTACTCATACTGGACTAAAAAGATGTCCCCAATTCAATAGGCTAGCATGAAATGACCCTATTAAAGTTTGCTAGATTTGCTAATACACAGGCAGATTCAACAATAGCTTACATTAAATGACACAAAAAGGCCAGGAATCACTTGGTATGATATAGATAAAGGAATTAAGAACTTGAAGAAAACATTCCACATTCCATTCAACCTATAGTGAATACCTCACATAAGCATACTTTTCACTATGCCACTCAATGAGGCCCATGAGGCTCTATTTTCCACTAAAGGATGAAGAATAAGTTGACGAAGAAAGCTTCAAAAATTTTAAGGTGACATTATTCTTCAGAAAGTCTCAGGAGCTGTTGTTGAAATAAGCTTCCTCATTTTAGTGTGAATGGAAGTTCTCAGGGTAGCAGTAAAACGTGTTGGCACTTAATTTCTAGAGGCAAAGTGGATATGGTGGACAGAACACAATCTGGAGAGGCCAATCAGATCTCCTAGAATGACCTAAAGCACAGGAAATCTGATTATGGTTTATTAATCATGGGGCCTTGGGAAGTAAATTGAAAGTCAGTTCCCTAAATTCTTGGTTTGTTTGTTTTTTTAACGTTTATTTTAAGTTCAGGGGTACAAGTGCAGGTTTGTTACATAGGTAAACTTGTGTCAGAGGGTTTATTGTACAGATTATTTAATCACCCAGGTATTAAGCCTAGGACCCATTAGTTATTTTTCCTGATCCTCTCCCTCCTCCTACCCTCCACCCTCTGAAAGGCCCCAGTGTGTGATGTTTCCCTGTATGTGCCCATGGGTTCTCATCATTTAGATCCCACTTATAAGTGAGAACACGCAGTATTTGGTTTTCTTCGTATAACAAAAAGAGCAACAATATGAGAGAATCTTCTGATTGCCCAGTTCCCAGACTAGAGCCAAATTATAGATCCAGAGCTCACTGAATGAAGGCAGTAATGATCTCAAGTCTTTATGTAAAGCTTCCTTCTAATCTCCAAAGGGACCTGATCTGTTTACTATGCATTCAGAAAAGGGAAATGCTTTGTGGGGAATCAGGTCACAGTGAGAATTTTTACCTAAACCTACTTTACACTATGACTAGTACACTTTTGCAAACATTAGATATTATTTTTATAGTTTTTCCTGAGTGCATAATTTGCATGGATATTCTCAACAACTGTCACAATTTTTATCCTTGACACATGGAATAAGTTCTTTTGTGGTAAAAGGACCAAATAAAAAAAGCACACCTGGCCGGGCACGGTGGCTCAAGCCTGTAATCCCAGCACTTTGGGAGGCCGAGGCGGGCGGATCACGAGGTCAGGAGATCGAGACCATCCTGGCTAACATGGTGAAACCCCGTCTCTACTAAAAAAAAATACAAAAAACTAGCTGGGCGAGGTGGTGGGCGCCTGTAGTCCCAGCTACTCCGGAGGCTGAGGCAGGAGAATGGCGTAAACCCGGGAGGCGGAGCTTGCAGTGAGCTGAGATCTGGCCACCGCACTCCAGCCTGGGTGACAGAGCGAGACTCCGTCTCAAAAAAAAAA